>NC_141138.1:102490766-102864932 GCF_053477565.2 Lygodium microphyllum
CCAATCCTCTTGTTCCATGTCCTCTAGTCTTTCCCCCTTCATCTTGATAGGCTTCACTTGCTTCTTCTACACCAACATGTTGTAGCACTATTTTTTCCAAACTGCAAAGTTATGTGACCCTTCAAGCTTCTTTATGTGCATAAGATGACTACTATCATTGTTGCTAGCCATGATTGCAACTCAAAATGACAAGAGAACATGCCTAGTCTGTCACACACAAGAGGTGTAGAAAACCAGCTTGCAGTATACTTCCAAAATCTTAGTTCTAGTTTATTGATCATATTTCAGCATGATAGTGGCATTTCAGACCAGTAGCATGCATATAGACATCACCAAATAGCAACAAACAAGTCTAGATACAAACTATATGCAAATGGTCTTTGTTGTTCACAGTATACAATAGTAAGATGTCTACACAAACTGATCAAGTCAAAAAATGAGGCATAAAACATATCCAATCACTGCTCAAGCATGTATCCTTATGTTAGTACCAAAACCGTGCTTATGAGCTTCATTGGAAGCATACAACCCTGCCAAAATCACTTGGAGATACAACATCTACTGTTTGCAATTTCTTACAGCCAAGACAACCTTTCCCAAACTCCAAATCAAGCATAAAACATCTCCAAAATCACTTCCAAGTAATTAGCATTCATGGTATGCATGTACATTGTTTCACTAGTATCCAAAGATGACCCAAATGCAATAAGCATACCACAAACCTCCGTCAAGTACATTTAGACTTGCTATAAATAGTAGTAAAAACGACAGTAAAATTGAGTATAATCTTTGTTAAAACCAAGTCAAATGCATCTTAGACTCAAGGCATATCATCTCCCAATATAGTAGCACCAATACATGACCATTTGGGCATCCCAAGAAGCATATGTGAGCTCAAACAATGAAGTAGATGACTTCTCAAACATGTCAATCATCACAGACTTACTACTATATACAATAGTGAATTCACTATCAAATGAAGCTATTTTAGTGGCAAAATCAGCTCCAAATCAATCCCATAACACATGCATAGCATTTCTTAGCATTTAGTGAATTCACTATCAAATGAAGCTATTTTAGTGGCAAAATCAGCTCCAAAACACATGCATAGCATCTCTTAGCATTTAGGCATCAATCGGCGACCAATAGGCATCAAATGTCAATGCCCAGGAATAACATCAAATATTAATGTTGTTGCCCTATTTTACACTATTTGTGGATTGTTATAATAGTCCAAAACTGAAGCAAAACAGTCCCAAATGTCAATTTCAGGAGAAGATCTAATGCACAAGCATAAAAGCAAGCAATTGAATGCTCAAATGAGCTGCCACCAATGAAGCCCAAATGGAGTGGAAAAGCTAATAGAAACTAAATGTCTGGTGTAAACCGATCTACTGTTGTCTACATAGCTACACCTGTAGATCTAGGAAGGGGTGCTAGGGACTTCTCTTGATACTAAGGAAGGTGAGCCTCAAGAACCCAAACAAGCTCGTGGTTGAAGCTCAAATGCAATGGTATGACCAACGCTTCCCAAGAAGCAAAGAGCAATGGTTGCCCTGCTATGAATTGAATGCAATGTCCTTCTCAAGAGACACAAATGCATTGCCTGCTCAAGCTCTTGCTCCAAGATGCCAAGCTCTGATACCAATTTGAAGTGCACAAACCACAAAGCTTCTATGGATGTAGCAACGCAGGTAAAGAGAGAGAGAGACAGTGACACAGTATATGTGGGTACAAAGATTGTACTGCTAAGGTTTTAGATAGGTGTGTGTGTGTGTGTGTGTGTGTGTGTGTGTGTGTGTGTGTGTGTGTGTGTGTGTGTGTGTGTGTGTGTGTGTGTGTGTGTGTGTGTGTGTGTGTGTGTGTGTGTGTGTGTGTGTGTGTGTGTGTGTAGTGCCCTAATGGGTGAGCACGGGCACGATGGCCCTTTATTCCCAATAGGAAGCCCCTAAATCTATCAATCAACATTGAGTATATCTTGACAAAGCATCAGTCAACTGTGAAGCATCCAAAGAAGAAGCTACCAAGATAAGATCATCAAATATATCATGCTACACTACATTAATCTCCTCAACCTTGATAGTAAACTTGTGCGCAATGCTGCAATCATCATTCTTGTCCTACACTTTACCATTTCCCTTTTCCTTATGCTTATCTTCGTGCATTTTATAGCATTGTGGCTGAATATGACATGCTTTCCCACAATAATAAGTAAGTCTAGACTTACGACTACAAGACTATCCTTCCATGTGTCCTAAACTGAGACTTGTTAGACTCTCTACCACAGCCATTTCCATCTTGTCAGCCTCTCACAGTCAATGCATAGGATGTACACGAAGCATTCACATTCTTTCTATTCACCTCTTCTATCAAGAGAGCACTCTCAACATCCCGCAATTTTTGTCGTATAGAAAGTGTCCCGCGACTCATGTAGAGTACCAAGCATAAAAAAGGATGTAAATAATCCTTAAACTCAATATCATGAGAAGCTAAATGGCTGATCATGGAGTGAAACTCATTTAAGTGTGTAGACATAAAAGTCCCTTCCTTCATGCGAAGGTCAACTGTTTTGGCCAATATATTTGAGATGTAAGACTCCACTTGTCATAAAGATTCTTAATCTATGTCCAAAGCTCATATGTAGTTTGATTTCCAATTACAACATTATAGTGAACTTGCTTAGAGAGTGATAAAATGATTGTGGACTTGCATAGCTCATCCAAATCCTCAGGTACAATGTTTTCGGGTTTGGCATCTCTATTTTTGAGTGGTCTAACTTGCAATTTCTGCACTAAAACTTGCCATATTTGGGTCTTCCAATAGCTATAATTGGTCCCATCCGGTCTCTCAATATTAAAAGAGACCAAGCAAGTACATAGAAGGGCAAGATGGGCTACTATAATACCCTGAAAATCAGCCCCAAAACCACTACTAATCAAGCAGGAGATATGAGATACTACCTAAGTAATGAGATGTCCACAAACGGTAAGCAAAAGAGTGTCAAGCCTAGGTGACTGCTCTCAAATAGAATGCATAGAATTGAAATGAGAGATTGCTATAATTTATCGCAGAAATATGTCAACAACCAATTGTGAGCAACTAAGAAAGAAGAAGCTAGGAATAACCGACAGTAAAGACTATTGCCTGCAATGTGTCAAAAACCATACATGCAATAGGCATAAACATCATGCATAGGGTAGGTCTCAAAGGTAAATGAAGAGAACTGTCAAATGCATAACCCATTGAGAAAAGCTTAGTACATTACCCAGAACATAAATACCATTGACTATTCCTTGACATACATAAGTATAAGGTCCAAGCCAAGAGATCAAATTATCCCACAATAGGATAACTTCATCCAATAAATATCAAGAGAGCATGTACATGTCACAATGAGTTCCAATATGTCATTGTAATAAGCTCAAGCTCAATTGCATAAACCAAATGCTATGTAGTATGTCCAAGTGCCAATGTGGCTCTGTACATAAAGTCAAATAGCTCTCACTAAAGCAAAAGTCGAATGACAAATGTGCAAGAAAAGCTCAAAACATCATGTGGATGACACTTGAGTATCCAAGATCCATGGAGCATACATTCGAAAGCATTGAATCTAAGTAGTCTACATAGACTCTGACTGTGATATCCAAGTAGCATCTAACAATAGGAATGATAGCCAATGTCAAAGCATCCAAGCTTTAATCCCAGCTTAGGATCATGTCATAAACATATCCATAGGCATACATGACAATCAAAGTATCGTTATATCCAATATGTGGTACCCGAGTAGCTTCAAAGTATAATGAGCATAATCTTTATTAGTCAATTGCTTGCTTTCCATTATGAATATCATAGATATGTTAGTCAAAATTGAGTGAATGCGAGCTCAATCAAAGCCCAAAATCATTCTAAGACATGTATCAAGCATCCCCAAGTGTCAATTAAACATTCATGCATCAATATCAAGCTCTGAGAAGCATCAAATGACAAGAGGCATATGCTTTTTCCAAATAAATGGCATTGAACCTCCCTATTATAGCAATGAAACCTTTGACAAATCTAATCCAAATGTGTGCCCAAATCATCCCAAAAGCATAACCATACCATCCAAGCATCAAAATAGTATCCCCAAAGTATCAAATATGCATTATGGAATTTACTATTTGCTATCTAAACTAGAATAGTTATGTTCTATGTGAAACATAGAACAAAAAGCTACACCTAATCAACTCTATAAGCATTGAGATTTGTAGATCTTGTCATGCTCTTTGTTTCTAGCTATAGAACGCCTAAATTTGATATCATATGCAAACATTATGGCCAAAATACGACAGTGCTATCAAGTTGCTATAGCTATCCATGACTTCTACAACATGCTTTGTATCTACCCAAAATTTGATAAAATGGCTGCTCCTAAGCTCAATAAGCACTCAACAAGGCTCACTAAGCCTTGGGAAGCTCCTCAACAAGCCCAAAGCAAGCTGGAACAAGTCAAAAGAAGGAAAGACTCAATGCATACCTTGAGAGAAAGAAAGAATGGTTGCTATGAAACCTTGAGTTGAAGCTTTGAATCTAGATTGAAACAAAGAATGAAGAAGCTCCTCGATTGGTTGGCTCTGATACCAATTGAAGGGAGCGAGCCCAGATCGGAGGTATGCAAGCGGAATCAAGAGCTATGGTGGAAGGAGCAAGAGAGAGAGAGAGAGAGAGAGAGAGAGAGAGAGAGAGAGAGAGAGAGAGAGAGAGAGAGAGAGGATGTGGAAACTCCAATAGTCACAATGTGTGATTGGCCTTCCCTTTATGTGACGAAAAGAATAAAGAATGAAGTGACAGTGATGGGTTCCCGCCACCTACAAAGTATAAGTGTGTGGGTATTGTCAGTGTAGTAATACACGGGCGGCTAGGCACAAGCACCTTTACCCCCAACACATTCAACCCATGTAACCATAGGATCAAGCTACTAACTTCTAGTATATGCCCACATGTCCTCATAACAAATGGAGGGTCTTCTAGGAATGACATATTCAATTTGAAAGGTGATCCTCCTCCTTACATCCAGCCTCCAAAATGTAATCTAAAAGTGAGCAGGATATGATAATGATTAGATACCATCATATTTGGAAGAACATGGAACTTACAATCATTAGCCACCATGCTCCATTGTTAGCACAATCACATCCAAATATGTTACTTTGTAAGTTCCTCCTTTGTGATGATTATGTCATGTGTAGTGGGCTTGATCGTGATCGTGGCCAAACTAGCACAACAACTATTTTCTTTAAAGGAGCATCTAGATCCATCCAAACTTCCATGTGACCAATCTTAACATATATCACAAGATTTCCCAAGAGAGCCCAACACCATAAGCATATTCATTCCCTTTGCAAGTGAGGTGTTGAGACAAACATGAGGCTTGTTATTTGGTGAGCAACTACTAGTGAGCATTACAAAATGAGGTGTTGAGGCAAATGTGGACCTTGTTATTTGGTGAGCAAGTGCTGATGAACAATTTTTCATTTTGGCAAGAAGATTACATTTCCTTTCACTAGAACAAACATTTGAATGAGTTTTTTTAATCTTCTCTTTCTACCTTTTCTATATTCCCCCTTTTGGCCCATCCAAAGTTGAAATACCTTTTTATATTCCTCCAATTTTTCCACCATAGATTTTCTCTTATCTCAATATTTTTGGCCTTTTGTCAATCTTTTTTGCATGTCTCTTTTTTCCACACTAATCACCCCCCTCAAACCCATTGATTGTTTTCTTTTTCTAAAGTCACATTCCAATCGCCTACAAGCAAGGTAGGTTGAGGTCCCAACTAGCTATAAACCCATGAACAATCATGAGCACTTTTTATAGAACTATTTGAGGCATAAATAGAAACTAGGGCCAGATTCTCTCCTCCTATTGGCATCTCCATAGCTAGCATGAACCTTTATAAATTGCCCATATAAGATTTGGCAGTGGTAGATCCTTTATAGGTACTAGGGTTTCCCCTTTACCTCTTGACCAACACTTTGCCAAAGACAAATATCTTGGCATCGCCAATCCATTTGATTCCTTAGTGGTACATTGTAGACTACCATCAGTTTCAATCAAATATTGACATAGTATCATAAAATAATTTGAAAAGCCATTGCGTATTGGTTAGCTTAACAATTTTATGATCTGAATGATTACTAAATGGCATGAGATCAATTCCTTTATTTGTGAGAAGTGGAGGAGGAATGAGCTTGCACAAGTATAAGGTGAATAAAATAGTTAACATGGAAAAAAATTTGGAACATCCATTGCATGACAAATCATCTAACAACTTTGCTATTGAAAATACTTCGGATTTGTTTATAATGAAGCCTAGGATGCATTCACATTACCTTAAGTTGTGAAGGATCACATTATGAAAGTCACTTTGTGGAAGTTAGTGATGCAATCTTTTGTAAAGAGAAGTTAAGGAGAGACAAAGGAGTATCCTATTAGGCCTCAAATACCTTTGGATTGTTTTTCATGCGATGTCCTTTTCTTACATGCCAGTCTATCTTTGATACTGTAAATTGAATGTTGATTTAAAAAATCATAACTTTTGGAGATTTAAAGAATTTATTGTAAAGGAATGATGATCTTTTGCTTTTGCTACCATCAAGATTGTTTTTATATTATAGTATCTCTCTCAATACTCTTTCCTTTATTGTTTACATCTTCATATTAGTTAGTAATTGTTTTTTTGTTTCTCTTTCAACTTGTTTTTTGGAGTTACACAAAGCCTTCTTATTATTTTGTATCTTGCAATTCAATATCTTGCCAAATTGAGCCTCTCCAAAGTTTGTTGCTATAGTTCTTGTTTTACTTCTATTAAGACTACTAAACATTTAGTTAGGACAACCTTTGTAAGTTTTTTTACACATTGTTAACTATGTTGCCTACATGCATGCATGGTGGTTGAATATGTCCCAACAAAAATATTTCCAAATTATTAATTTATATGTATGTATGCATACAAACACACATATGAATGAATGAATGAATGAATGTATGTATGTGTAACCATGTGTTACGTCATTAATACTCATAAATAAACCTAGATCCATTACTTGCATGTGTGTATGGATACACACATCATAACTTGTAAAAACCATATACTAACAAGATAAGCTAATGAGAAAAATCCAATGGGCCTTAACATGTGTATTACTATTTATTTCCACAATACAAAACTTAATCTTGGATAGGAAGTATTTTTGGTATTTGAAACTCTATCCAAAGTCCTAAGGTATTTTTTTTTTTCTTAAACTACCCATCATGCTCAAATTGGCCAAAATGTTTACTTGTCACTTGGCATCTATGAAATGTATTCTTATTTTGATAATGTGACTTGGATGCCCTATTGGGGTCAGAGTAACTATGCAATAGAGGTCTAGGTGGTTCTATGCCAAGCTAGAAGATAAAAAATGTAAATGGAACAAATTTCACTTTCCTTTCCAAAGGCAAGCTTATAGTTCTTAAGAGTATTCTTGCTACTACTATTGTTTATGTCGGTGCTTTACTTAGTTTTATAAAGGTTGCATGGTCAAAGATTGAAAAGTTTTTAAGGCGTTTCCTACAGTCCTTCAAAGAAAGAAAACCTAGCTCCAGATTGGCTAGGAAATCCTCACATCAAACAAACAAGATCGCGGCAATGTCCTTGACTCAAGACACTACATGACAATTCTAACAAGTTATGCTTGGAACTTGTGAGAAGAATAAACAAACCCCAACCTTGGGCATGCATTCCTATCAAAGGTTCAAGTTAGATAGATGTGGACTAGCAAGGTGTGCTTTGTTGCTCACAATCCCCATCAAAATACCTCAATCAAAAGGAGTTAAAGATCTTATAAAAGTATGGAGACTATTCGTGGAAGCGGCATCATGGTGGATAGTGGCAACTAACTCCTCCCCTTGGACATAATATATGGCTAATGTCTATGCATATGACCCTCAATTAGCACTTTCAAGAGGGACAACAGGATGGCTAAACAACTACATAATTGAGGGCTTCGAACATGGGAGGATATCTAGGACCCCGAGTAGAAGTGCTTTAGCGACATTGGCTGGATGGATCTACAATTCAATCTAATTGGAAGAGAGAACGATTGCATTTGTATCAAAAGGTCTACCTCTACTCAAGTCTCTAGAACCTCCAATTAGCAACATTTTATGGCATTGCAAAAAATGTTGATTGCATTATGCAGTCACCAAGAATTCCCATGCAGGTTCAGCTACAGTGGAAGAAACGGTGTGATTTCACAAGGAAGTCACCAAGAATTCCCATGCAAGTTTGGCTTAAGTGGAAGAAACTGTTTTCCCTTTCTAAGTTCACAACTTGGAAAAGGTACCTTAAGAGTCTAGAAGGCTACTCCATCCTATTGCGTGAATATACTCGCATGTAGGCTTATGATCAAGAAGCTTCCATTCATGGGCGCCTTGGCAATGAGGATGATAATCTCATTGTTGTGCCCCCTTTTGTAGGAAGCCGAGAAGACTGAGAAGCTTTGCTATGGCCACAACGGCCTTCTTTGGTGACCAAGGGTCCCTGAATGACATAAGCTTGAAAATTATCAGTATGTTGTGCATTAAACTCTCAAGTTCATTTGTCTTATGAGAAATGTTATGGAATTCGGTAGAGGTATCAAGCAGCTCCCTATGGAAAGTATCGAGGTCATTTTTGATGATTGCTTGGCCATACTTGAAAATTTCAAGCTGAAGTGCTAGATCTACATGTTTTTTTTGTAAGAAAATGGAATTTGTGAGCATCTAGGCTTTGATGCTGCATCTCAGGATCTTGTAATTATTTATCTTTTTCTATTAGTATAGAATTTCATCACATAATTAAAAAACTCTTTCCAAGCAACAAAAATGTCAAACCTCACAGTCTCTCTAAATGTAAAAAATTTACATCAATAAATTGACCAGAGATTTTTTGAATTAGAGCTAACTTTAGAAATGTCTAAAATTAGTGCTCTCTCTCTCTCTCTCTCTCTCTCTCTCTCTCTCTCTCTCTCTCTCTCTCTCTCTCTCTCTCTCTCATCACCAAGGAGACCGCCAAAAACTAAGTCATCTCTAACCACGATATCAACATGCTGTATAAGATCAAGCTGCACCAAAGAAGTCTGTTAATCTTCATAACATAAGAGTAAATGCTTGAGGTGGCTGCGAGTGACCCAAATATGCTAGCAATTCAAAATCTGAAAAGGTGAAACAAAATTTTCAGATGGGTCCAGTCAAACCATGATATTAGCTTTACCAAACACCCAATCAAGAGAGCACATCTAGGTCCCCACCACAACATGCCAAATGTTTAAGAGGAGGGCCCAAACCTTCCAAGAAAAAGGGCAAGGGATGAATCTATGATGGAAAGACTCAACCATAGTGGTACATAACAAACAATTCCCATTAAAAATACCCCTGCGGTGAAGGGCCGATGCAAGGGGAAGGCCCCCCCCATCAACATTCTCCAAATGAATACCTTACATTTGAATGGCATCTTATTGATCCATCCCTCCATTATTATCAAATTCCACTAGGCTTCAAATTTGTGCAATTCCCAAAGTGCATTGGCTTTGATGGTCAATCATGTACAACATCAATTCAAGAAATGATAAATTTGATTAAATGAAGAAGACCGAAGGGTCAAACGCCCTACAAGATCCCAATCTTGCAATTGACAATTAGAATCCAGGACAAGAAAGGATTGCTAGTCCTACAAAAGATCAAAGACTCTATCCCAAAGATCATCGTAGCCACAAGATACCCAAAAGGCACATCTGATAGTATGAAAGGACATCAGTGTGCCTCAGGGCAAGAGTGGTATCAACCCCACCAAGGTTGAAACCATGTGACTAAATTTAGGTCTCTTCTCCAATTTACCCTCCAAAGAAAGTAGACTAGACATCACTAGAATTTCCATCTGGAATGAATTTGCTACCTATCTATTCCCTACCGGATACCATTGGGCCTTGGTGGAAAGCACCATTTTCCACATGCACACCAAATGATTAAGAAGAACATACATGCCACCACAAACTCTAAATCTTCATATTACCATGTCAAATGTCCCAACCCTCAATAAAAGCATGGGCAAGAAGAGTCTAGGGGGTTTGGTCGATATGTTGAAATGGCAAGCTCAACATGTGCTGACATTGATGATAGACCACCTAGCTAGATGGGTTCGTACATCTACACTCAGCATATCGATGGTCATTATAATCCTCACATGGCTACTGACTTATCACTTATTATATTTATTTTGTTGCACCTACCTATAGCTGACATAGTTAGAGTACCAATCGATTAGTATAGTCAGTTATGCAATGTTTGAGTTAGTAGGCCACTTTCCTTTATGTTCTATATTATCTGTACTTTATGTACATTGTATTGTATGTAAAAGAAGAAGAAGAAACTAGAATGAAAATGTTTTGGCCTCCATCTCTCTTCTTGTGTTCTTGAGGGAGCTTCCTCTTTTGTGTATGCTATGTGTTTGGTGCAAGAGCTCAAGCAAGTCCCCCCACCACACAATTTGTGACATGGTATTAGAGCAACACCATTAAGAGAGGCTAGTTTTGAAGGCTAAAGTGAAGGAGAAGAAGTAAGCATTTGAGCAAGCAAGCAATGAGTAAAAAGCTCTCCTACTCTTCCACTCTTTCTCTTGGATAATGCATGTGGAGGCACCGAAAGTAGGGTAGAGTAAAAATCTCAAGTTGCCATATCGCTACTTTTTTGGTCATTTGAGGTTGTTTTGGGCTTTGTTTTAGACCCGCAGGGTTGCGGACAACAATTTTAAAGTATACTGTGATTTCAGTTGTATTGACCAAAAGTAGATGCAAAGGTTATAAATTTCGAATGTATAAGTTCTGAGGTATTTGTTTGAAAGCAAACATAAGTTTTATCTACTAACACATTATAGATTACATGTATTGTTGAGTAGTCGATGAAAAAGACTACTTGGTATATTACTGTGTGCTTGTTATGAAAGATTACAAAAGACTTGCTTGTTGTTTTGTATCAATTTTGTGATAATAGCAAAGAACAGTGGAAACCCCATCATTGAGAAGCTAGCCAAGAATAAAATAATCAAAGGCGTGGAAAGAATGGAATGCAAAAAAAGCATACTAAGGCATCATTGAGTCGTGAATCAGGGCAGCCGTCCGAGCTAAAAACATAGCATGTTGGGTGCTATCATCAACATGAACAATAGGAGAAAAGACACTAAGATAAGAAGATTAGAAATCTCCAACTCAAGCACAACGGAAAAGAGGATAAAAGCACAAACATAATGGGCCATAGACTTGGGTGTTCTTGTTTATCCCTAGAATAGCATGAACTAGACTATTTTGAAAAGTTTTAGAGAAAGTTTTGTTGTTGTATACTCAATCTCTAAACAGGGCTGAACTTTAGAGAACTCAAGATCTAGTGTTTTTAATGATATCATGGTACTTTCTTGTGCACAAAGCTCGCCCATCTTCAAGAGATAAATAAAACTAAATCCAAGTGGCCCAAGGATATAGTAAATAACTAAGTGTTTATGGGAAAAAATGATTGGCAGGTGGATATGAGAGTAGCCAATAGAGTGTAAAAAGCAAAGCGTAATAAGGCATCTTTAGTTTTGAATCAGAGCTGTCCTCCCAGCATTCTAGGAGCTAGAAACATAGCCTATTGGATACTATCATCAACATGAACAATAGGAAGAAAGGCAACAAGATAAAAAGATTGTAAATCTCCAACTCAAGCACAATGGAAGAGAGGATAAAAGCATAAAAATAGTGGACCATAAACTTGAGTGTTCTACAAAAGACAAAAATGTGATAAATACTCTATTTGTAGTCATTAATAAAACTATACTATGACATATTAGAAGTGCAAAAACTTTATATGCAACTTGGATAATTTTTAAGAACATGTTTTTAATAAATACAAAGGCACATAAGATTCTAGTCAAGCAAGAGTTGAATATTTTAAATTAAAAAATATCTATAAGTAAGTATATTTTAAAAGTGAGAAGCATTGGAGATGCTTTAGTAGCTATCGATACAATGTTTGATAATGATGATTTGGTTTCATCTACTTTGAGTGGCCTCAATAATATGAGAAGGCCTAGAAATCATTTATCACTTCTAGGCTTCACTTAGTAATGAATCCTTTAAGCACTTCTTGGCACCAGTTGTGCTCATAAGATGTGTAGGAGTATTACTTTGGGGTCTCCAAACTCTACGTGAGCCATCTTTGGTGTGCCCCATTCTATTGCATCTAAGCCAACCAAGAGTTCAAAGCCAGTGCACCATGAGCAATTACTTGTTGGAAATTTGTATATGCAACTATATATAAATTGCCTTTGGATTTCTCTTAAGATGTGTTCATATTGAGTTGTCTAGCCTCTTGTTATGCCAACATAACTATAAAGCATTTCACCCTTGAAGCATTTTACCTTGAAATGCCATATTTCAAGATTGCAAACATTTTTTAATAGAGGATAAGAGGAACAATCATTACATAAATGTATAAATAAACGCATTGTTAAAACTCCATATTTCATGTATTTTTGGTAGAGAGAGAGAGGATCTCACTTGATGTTTTTGTTTCATGTTGTGGGAAAAAGGTTTTGTGCAGGCAGATATGTCTTGGATATCTTAAAGTTATGTTTGCATCTCGAAATCCATGGAAGGTGGGGTTGTTTTGGATGTAGAGATCCATATGACAATCCTTCATTGGGCCTTATTTTAGGTGTTGTATATCATAGCATGAATCGCGTGGTGGGGAGACTTGCTTGAGCTATTGTGCCCAATACATACCATATACACAAGAGGAAGCTTACTCGAGAACATACGAAGAGAGATGAAGGCTAAAATATTTTTTTGTTGGTTTTTTTTTAACACAATATATAATGTTGACAAAGCATATATAAGATACAACATAAAGGAAAGTGATCTACATAGTTAAATAGTGCAAATTGACTAAACTAATTAAGCAACATTATAACTATGGTACTTGTAAATAGATGTAATAAACTAAATATAACAATTGATAAGTCAATGGTTATGTGAGTATCATGATGACCATTGACGTACTAAGTGTAGATGTGTGGATCCATCTAATCAGAAGGTCCATGAATGTTTGTACATATTGAGCTTGTTATCTTAATACATTCTCTCAAGCTTAATTATATCTTTGCAGCTTTAAGTAAGCTTCAAAATTTTTGAAGCGTTTTTGTATCCAATGCCTTTATGAAAATGTCAATTATATGATATTGTGTGTTGACATATACGAAGTCAAATCTCTACAATATACTTTTCGATCTTGTCGTGCCATATTTTAAGTGCTTGCTTTAGTCCTATAGAGTGTCTTCTTTAGTTTGCACATATATATGGGATGCTCTAAATTCTTATAATATATTGGTTGCTCCATCTACGTCTCTTCTTACAATTCACTATATCATATATTTTTTCATAATTTATATCTAGCAATTGAACTAAATGTCTCTTCATAATCTATATCATATGTTTGATCATAGCCTTTTACAACGAGCCTAGTCTTATACCCACTAGCATAACTATTTGCATTATACTTAATTTTATAGATTCACTTATGACCATTAGCTTTTTTGCTCTTAGACAATGGTACTAGATTCTAAGTCTTATTGGCTTTCAATGCAATCATCTCATCCATTGTTGTATCTTAATGAACATAATCAATAGTATCCTCAAAACAAGTGGATTTAATATCCTTAATCACCTTTATTATATAAATATTATGGTGAGTTGTATAACCTTCAAAATTTAATCTTTTAACAAGGTATTTGACCTTGCTAGACTTGCATATCACTCGATTACTTAGTGAAGCTTTTACATTACCATGTGCTTTTTATACACTTGGTGTTTTGAGTGAAAAAATACTAAGCTCATAATCTAAACTCTTTGAATCATTTGAATCTTCATTAAATTTCAAATGACTAGTAGATACATCACTATTATCTGATATTTTTTAATTCTCTTTGTCTTTACTTACAATACTGGTAGATGTACTTGAAGATATAAGATTGTTTCGTTTTCCAAATCAAATGACTAACTATAGATGTAGTACTAGATGATGTTTTTGATTCAGTAAGACTCTGTGATTCTTACTTTTTTTTCAATATATAACTATCATAATCATAATCATTATCCAGTACATCACCACTAGATGCATATCAACTCCTCATTAAAAATAATATCAATGCGCACTCTGAACTCACATGCGATAAGGCTATAACAACGATCTCTCTCTTACTTTAAATAATATCCAATAAAAACATATTTTTTAACCTTTGAATCAAGCTTCTTTTGTAGCTCATCTGACACATGAACAGATACAATACAATCAAATACTTTTAAGTGTGACACATTGAATTTTTTTCTTATATTATTCAAGGATCATTTTATGAATTAAAAATGTAAAATTTTTATTTATAATATTAAAAATACTATAAATAACTTCAATCAAAAAAATATTTTGATAAATTTTTTTTAATTATCAATGCTCGTATAACTTCTACAATGTTTACTTTTTTCTTTCTGCAATCCCATTTTGTTGTGAAATATATCTACAAGTAAATTATTTTTTAATTTAACAATATCTCAAAAAGTCACTGAACTTGTTAAATGTATTATTTCTTTCTATCTGAACATATATATCAATAATTTTAGTATTCAAGGTGAACATACGACTAACTCTACTTTCTTTTGCAATCGACTTGTACTTATTTATTAAAGTCTTTTATAAAATAATATTTTGTATTAAATCGAACTTGCATCTCTTGCTCTACCGTTTAGCTAACAATCATTAAATTCTTTGTGATTGATAATATATACAATACATTTGATACTCTTTATTCGATCATCATCATACAAGGATAATAAAACTTTTTCAATGTGTAAAATTGAATAGCATAAATCATCACCTATCTACGCATAGTCTAAACTTTGTAAATTTTACATCTCTTCAAATTATTCAACATGATCGATTATATATTTAGATATACTTGAATTAATATATCATATATTATAATGTGTTCCTTTTTTGTAATAATATTCATCATATGATGTATAACAAATACTTATCTTTATCTTTATTTTACTATAAAAATGATACATAATTTTATTTATAATATTGGACTGCAATATGACATTGTCACAATAATAATAAACAATATCATAATTGCTAAAATCTTTGTTTTACCATCCACCTCTTTCTCTAAAGCTTCCCTTGTCTCTAAGTTTTTATGACCTCTTAAAACTTGTATTTTACTAAACTGTTCATTTAATCTATTTTACTAATTATCACTAATACATCCCATATCATAGTCTCTTGAAAAAAATCTATCACATCCTCTTCCTAAACTTGAGTAAAATGCTTAGATATATTCACCACTTCTTTCAAATGATTCACCTTACATATTGATCTCTTTAGTAATCATAAAAGAGATTAACTTTTTAAAATTTAAAAATAATACATACATACATACATACATACATACATGCATATATATATATATATATATATATATATATATATATATATATATATATATATATATATATATATATATATATATATATATATATATATATATATATATACATATAAGTGATAAATGATTCTAAACCTTCTCATATTTTTTAAACCACTCAAAGTAGATGAAATCAAATTATCATTATCAAACATTGTATCAATAACTACTAAAACATCTCCAATACTTTTTCATCATCAAACATTATATCAATAACTACTAAAACATCTCCAATACTTTTCACTTTTAAAGCATACTTATTTATAAATATTTTTTAATTTAAAGTATTCAACTCTTGCTTGAGTAGAATCTTCTGTACCTTTGTATTTATTAAAAACATGTTTTTAAACATTATCCAAGCTGCATAAAGTTTTTACACTTCTAATATGTCCCAGCATAGTTTTATCAATGACTACAAACAGCCAATATATCACATTTTTGTGTTTTGTGAGAAACGGGTGTTGAGTTGATGTGCTTCTGTGAACCATCACCTTTTCTGTTTAGCCATGTTGCTGAGCCTTCATACATTCCTTGTTTCCTTGGAGTAATATAATTAGCCACTCATCTTAATTTAGAAAATATTTGTATCTAACGCTATACATTCTTCAAAGTCTGCTAATTCCTGGTGATACCTTTGTTTATATATAATTTACAAATCAATAGACTCACTTGCACAACAAGAAATTTGGTAGTTGTAGTGAGACTGTACCAATACTTTGATAACCTATTAACATGGCCATGCATGAACATTTGCATTGGAGACTGTATATCCTATGTAGCATTGGTTTTTATCAAATATATCCTATGTACCATTTTACATTGGGCACACAGCATATCTTACAAGCCCATTTGTAATACAGCAAATCTATGAGTATGAGAGACCTAGTTGAGTAGATTGCACTGAGTTAAGAAATTTCTGTATGTGCAGTCTCATGCAAATCAAAAGAGCATGGGAACTACGGTTTCCTAGTGAATCTAGAAGACGCTGTGCACCACTGGCTCTTGGTCGAAAAACTTGCGACAGAGAAAGGTTCACTTTTCAAAGATGGTGTTCGGGTACCAGGATAACATGGAGTAGGAATGGGATATTGTCCCTCCACAAATTCAGGGTGTAGCAACGCCATGTCTTTCAAACCTGTTATGTCCAGAATAAAAGCCAGTCTAAATAAATGCAGACCACAACATCCAACAAGAATTGAAGTCTGTAGTCAGATTTAATCTCAGTGGGTCATTGAAAGAGTTTCATGTATCTACCACCATTAAGCACAAAAATGTTGTTGACACCTTTCTCAGCAAATAGATTCCCAGTGCTCTGCACCAGATAAAATAGTTAGCCTACACCAACCAAGAACATGGAAAACCAACACCATGAGACAAATCAAGCATCTGCTTTGAATAGTCTGTAAAAGCACACAACTAAGCTGATTATAGATCTATCAATGAAACTCAACTACACACCACTCACTCAACTTCCAGAGATTGCAATGATCAATATAATCATTCAAAGACACAAACCATTTTGCTTTGCATAGCCATGAATACATCTTGTACCGATTTACCTAGATTCAGGAATCAGTGGTCTCAAGATGCCAAGATTTGTATGCACGTACACAACCACAATAAGAAACTCCAAGAACAAAAATCATCAGATTCTTCTGAGAGAACTGTGGTCTTAGAGATTCCATGGGCAGTTTCAAAAGAAGAAATGAGGCTTCTACCCACCCATCAATGCCATCGACTACCTGATTACCCAAAATTCTTACCCTACGCCGTGCATCGATATACATCTTCTGTCCAACCACTTGTACCAGCTGTCCTACTCAGCATACAATGACATCTATCTTGCGCATACATTATATCATCCTCATACACCATATTAAGAATTATGTTACAGCAAGCCTTGTAGACATCGAGTATAAGCCATTCATGGGTACTTAAGGGTTCAAATCCCCTTGGATTTGGGCTCACCCGTTTTTGTGCAGAGCACATGTAATTTCAGTGCTCAGGACCAACTGAAAATGGTCTCAAAATAGCTACCAATTTAGCTGCAATGGAAATCACAATGCCAATGAGATGTGTCCTATTATTTTCTTTTGCCCACAAGTCTGAAGTTACACTTTGTATGGATTGCACTGATAAATGTTTCTCTGCCCTGCAGACATTGTTTTTTCAAGTCCTATTTTTGGACTTATATGTCTTCTTTTCTTGCTAACTTGAAGTCCTTGTTGTCCACTTCTTTCACTAGCTATATTGACTCCAAAAGATCAAATTCAATTCACTTATATCTTCCTTTCTTCTTTTAACTCCAATGTCAAGCATCACTTCCTTTTGCTTGTCCAGCACTGATAAATGTTTCTCTGCCCTGCAGACATTGTTTTTTCAAGTCCTATTTTTGGACTTGTATGTCTTCTTCTTTTCTTACTAACTTGAAGTCCTTGTTGTCCACTTCTTTCACTAGCTATATTGACTCCAAAAGATCAAATTCAATTCACTTATATCTTCCTTTCTTCTTTTAACTCCAATGTCAAGCATCACTTCCTTTTGCTTGTCCAGCATAGCATAGAATGCGATTCTTTCTTGTGTAAATAAACCTGCATCGCATCGTAATCATCAAACCCTCTTTGCACGCTCATAATAAAACTGTCCTTTGCTTTCTTCTTAGCCATACATGAAAATCACATGTATCATCAACAAAATGTTAACAAACACTATGCCAACAAGATAGCCACAAAATCTAGGGGGGCAAGCCAGAATCTTATCTTTATGCATCAGCCTAAAACCCCAAGCAGAAATGGTATCCAAATGATGGCAAGTATCACAGACCAATGCAAAATTGTCGTAAATACATATAAACTTTACTGCAAATGGCAATCACAATGCCAACATAGTTCAATTGCCTCGCAAATTTTTTGTCAGCCTCTATGAGAATGGGACTGGAATCATCTGGAAAAACATGCCTGCCAGCTTCTCAGGGACATGCTGAACCTACTAAAGTTTAGCACAGGAGGCTTACTCAATTCAAGTCCAGAGCCTTAACTGAGACCTCGTGGAAAACCAAGAGGCCTTTTGCAAATGGTACTTAGAAGCCACCTGTTGAAGCTCGCAGCCTCCTAAATAAGCAACTGAAAGCATTTGCATTGTGAGGCTTGACTCAACATGGAAGCATGGAATATGAGGAGTGCTGTTTGGATAACTGCTGCATCCTGGATGCTGGTCTGTCTGCCCCTGCAATAGCCAGACTCCAAACTTGAATACGAGGGTGGGAGGTCTAGGAAGCAGGAGTCTTCTTTGTATGCTGAAAACCACTGTTTTTCAAACTGTAACCCTGCTTAATACGAAGCTACACCTACTTACTAACAAAAGATGAAAATAAGAGTCGGACGGTAGCTCATATATTCCACATTCATCCTTTGGTGACAATACCACATAGACATAAGAGACAGGACCTTACAAAAGCTAACTCTCATCAAAGCCCTTATTATACAGATCAATCACAAGCATATAACTCCTGTGACAAAAGGTTGTTAAAAGCAGCATGGCAGTTGATACCGTTTAAGGTGCAAGCTTCACGTGAACAAACGATGTTCGATTATAAAGAAGGGGATACCAATTCTGCCTAAGAACAACCAGCTACCATGGCGCAAACAGAAGGCAATGGAAATTCGACTAATCTTCAGCCAGTCATTGTGTACGTGTTTGACAAGGAAGAGCTAGAGGCATACATCAGAGATCAACTATGTGTTGAAAAACCACTTCTTCAATTTACACACTTCATTTAGGGTTTCACAATAACAGCCCCAAAAAGGACTGGTGTCCACATTTCGGACACTTTTTTAGTGGATACCCACACAGTGATGCGCCACCCTAAACAGCTTATGCCTATAAATATTACGCCCAAGAGTTCTTTCTCATAGACCTACAAATTTCTCTTTGTACCATGGAAAACATGACTCTCATAAGCAACCACACGGCCATCTTGCATTAAAACAGCCCCAATGCTATTTCCACACACATCACATTGCATAACAAATGACTTCCTCAGATCAAGCAACACAAGCATATAATCCGAAGTCATCTTTTCTTTTAATACATCAAATACTAAAATTTCCACTACTCTCCATCTGAATAGCATGTTCTTCTTCTACAAAGCATGCAATGGAGAAGCAATTTCAGCAAAGTTCCGTACATACTTCCTGTAGTAGGAACATAGACCCATAACGCTGCAGATCTCATGAACATTTCGAAGATGTGGCCATGAACGAATTGCCTCAACCTTAGTAAGATCCATACGAATGCCATCAGCCGATACAATGTGGCTCAAAAAGTGAATCTCATGCAAAAAGAATTCACTTTTCTTGTCATTAATCAACAACTGATGCCTGCACATCTCATGGAATACTATTGCCAAATGCTTGCGATGCTCAACCTCACATTCGTAAGCCCAAATGACATAACAAGAAACTCATACAAACCAAAAGATGTTCGGAAGGCTATCTTGGGTACATCTTCAAGCCTAACCCGAATTGGATAGCAAACACTTTTTAAATCTATATGACTGAAGATGGCTATCCCCTACAATCTATCCAAGATATCATCGATCCTAGGAATTGAAAATCTATTTTTTATCGTGATTTTGTTCAAAGCACGATAGTCAATGCACATACACCATAAACCATCCTTCTTCTGTACTAAAAGCATTGGAGAACAAAACAGAGATGAACGGGGCTGAATTAGCCCTTTCTCTAATAGCTCATTGACCTGACTCATAATCTCCTATTGGGCTGCACTAACTCTATAAGGTGGCTTATTAGGTGGGCTACTACCGAGGATCAAATCTATGCTATGATCCTTGGGCCTTTCAAGTGGCAAGTGTCCTGGAAGTGACTGAGAAAAGCAATCAGCATATATTTGCAAAAATGGCATGCGATAATTATCCAAACTAGTCACATTCCCAACATTTCCATTACCACTCTTATCCTTGGTGAAAACCAAGTAAGCTGAAAGATGATTTCTCATTACTTTGGAAATAGTAAAAAGCATATACAACAAGGATAGATTCCCCTTTCAATTTTACATCCAAAGTATAAACTTTGCCTCTATGGAAGAGGGTCACAATCTTATCATGAGCATCAATCAATGCATTCACACGATGGCACCAAGGCATACCAAGCAAAACATCACATCCTTTCAATGGAACAATCAAGAACTCTTCACTGTCCACATAACTCTGAATGTGCAAATGAAGCTTTCCAATGATAGGAGTGACAGGCTGTGTGTATCCCTTGCACGCCATACCCATCTCACCCATGGGCCCCATCTCATCCTCTCTGGTACCTAAACGGGCTGCCATATCAAGAGAGATGAAATTTGATTGTGCCTTGGGATCAAGAAAAACCAATGTGTGCTGATCTCTAATTTTGCCCCATGTCCTGCAAAGTTCAGTGCTATCATCATTGGGTTGATCTGCCACTACATCACACACTGAACCAGCAGTGGTTTTGTCTTTCTTTCCCTTATTATCATCCTTTTCAGCTTCCTATTCATTAGGACAATTGCATATCATGTGCCCTTTCTATTTACACTAAAGCATTTATTTGCAACCATCAGCTCCTTACGTCATGCATCATTTTTTCCACTCTTTCTCTGCAATCTGTTCCGCTTTCCAGTCCTATTTTTAGATATGCCTTGATTTTCAGCTTTATATTCAGATTTACCATTTTTCTCAGCCTTGGCCTTAGTGACATGTGACTTGGCATTGCTATCTTGGAATCCTGCATCCTTTCCACACAGCAATGTGTCGACTGTAGTAGCAATTTCTATAAGCTAAGACATGCTAGAAATAGTGGACTTAATGCAAAAATCCCAAATACCCTTTGGCAAACCACAAATATACTTCTCCACTTGCTCATGGAGGGATATTGTGCAATAAGAAGTAACTAGCAGCAATGCATCCCAAAACTTCTTATTATACTAATCCAAGTTACTGCAATCTTTGGAATTCAACTTATTCCAAGCTATCACAATGTCTACTTCAAAGGTACTTGTCAACCAATTTGAAGCAAACATTCGCTTGAATTGGACCCAAGTGGTAGGTGACTTCCCTTGAATAAGAAGTGTAGACCACCAGTGCAATGCATTTCCCTTCAAAAATGTGGTTGCCTTTCGTATCTTAGATGCCTCTATGAAGTTGCCTCTAGAATAGGCTGCATCTAGCTCCTAAATAAAAACATGTGCTTTCAACCTATCTTGTGCACCACTGAAAGGCTCAAACTTCACACTTTTGCCACCTTCATCATAGTCCTTCGACGAACCTATGTGAGTCAAGTTATCATAACTAGGTTGCTGCAAATAGGGTGCATTTGCTGTATTTACATGATAATCACCACTATGAGATTCTCCTACATGAACAGCACCAAATCCTTGTGCTTCGACAGTCCCTAGGGATGCAAATACATATCCATATGGCCTGCTTTGTGCCCCATGCATCATGCCTATGCTGCCATACATGGGATTAGGCATTCCACTTGCATTACCCAAATACATTGGGTGTTGTGTGCCATGCATTGGCTGCTGCATACCATAAGGATTTGAGCCATGCATTCCCGTATGGGATGCTTGTCCACCCATACCATGAAAAATGGTACCACCACCAAAAAATACTTGTCGTCACATGCTTGCATATGCATAATTACCTTGCTGTCCATGTTTCTATGGATTAGCACTACCAAGTTGGCCATGCATTTGCACTTGCTGCCCCACGTGTACCAATTGTTTGTGCTCATCAAGCATTTTGGGCTCTTCCAAAGAAGGCTTAGGCATTTCCTTCAATTCTTATGGCTATCCCGAAGTTATAGAAGGTGTCTTCTTATCTTTGCCTTTGCTGTCCTTCCTTGGGGCATTCACAAATCGAGAAAACTGGGGATCCTTTGCCAATTTAGTAAAAAGATTTGCTGTTGTACGCATTCGATCCTTGAACCTATCATTGAATTCTTCAGCCCCTTGCTGGTCATCAACCTCTTTATGCATTGAAGTGCCAACATTTGGATCATTTCCCACAATTTCAACTTCTTGTCCATACTGGGAACCATTACCAACATCAGTCATTGCATTTCCCCCCTCACCACATGATTGACCAAGGAGTGATGCATCCTCTTTACTTGATTCCATATCACCATGTGAAGACACACTTGTTGTAATTCACTACTAAGAACAATTTCAGCACTAATGCAATAGTCCCAAGCTGTAATCAAGTGCCACGGGCCCACCAATTCAAAGGATTTGATGGTATCTCGAAAATGAAACCATGAAACCAGCCTTCTTTTCGTATAAGGGTAGTAATTTCTTGATTACAACTTAGTTACAGCAACAATATTTATTACAAAACTCACAAATGCAAATTAACTCACAATCTTGGACAATGGACATCCTGTTGGCCCCAAAATTGGCGCCCCTTTCAATATTTCTTTAACTTGATTGAAGAGGAAGTTGGTGTACAATGGGATTTTCCCAATCCCTTTCGGTATTCCAACTCCCCTTGCTATCCAAAATGACCAGCAAGCCTTCAATCTGATTTGCCCCTTGATTCGGGCAGTCAATTGGCCTTCACCCACTTTGATGGCGATGAAAAATGCCCAAATTCATTGATTTGCTGGTCTCTGCACTTGAATTTGATTGAAAATAGCTTCAACCCTATTGAATCCAAGTCTTGGAGCTTCCAATTTCTGACACACTTTCCGAGGTTACTACTAAACCCTAGTTTCTACTGCAGATTAAGATTTACAATAGAGAAATATGAAATTTCTCAGCCTCTAGTGATTTCAATGCTATAATCTTCAGAGGAAGGCTATAGAAAGGCTGGGAGACGACAAAGAATGCTAAGGAGAGAGAAATTTCAGACTTTCAGCATTCATTATGGGGTGGTAATAATGGGACATGATATCTTTCTCCTTCTTCTATGGTCATCAACGCTCTAAACAACAATATTGACTCATGAAGATACTTTACTAACAGAATTTGTGGAGTAAGGGACCTATTTCAAGTAATTTGTGTTGGGGAGATTGATAAGATAAAGACTATCTGGTCTAACGAGAAGAAACCGGCCTTCTACATTGACCATGCATAGTGTTGTTATCATGTGAATCTAGAAAATAATTAATAGACTCAACGTTTATGAACAAGCTTACTAGAGTCAAAGGTGATTTTCTTGATCAAGAAATAGCGTGGAGGATTTCTATCAGCAAAGACTGAAGAAAGTCGTTCATTTACTCTTGTTGCCTTTTCTAAACAGCTTGTAGATTATGTCATCTACTGTTGGGAACCCACTTCCTATTGTCGCCTACAATAAATGTTGCCACCAACAGCCTAGATGTTGTTGCCTACAGTTTGGAGCTACTTAATGTTGATGAGATTATTCAAAATGCTGAATTGGTGAACATCACACTAAACTCTCTTCCAAAGTCATATCTAGGTTTTCACACCTCTTTGATGTTGTCATTAAGGGGGGGGGCAACAGCCCCTTACTTTTGTGGAGTTGAAAGGCCTCTTGTGGCAAGAGGAGCAAACTCGAAAGAATGTTGCATTGCAATCAGGTGATGTGGTTATGCTTTCGAAGTTTAAAGGCAAAGGTAAAGCTAGGCAAAATGCACAAAATCAGCAAAAGGGTAATGTTGGACATTCATCAAAGAAGGCTGTCCAAGACTCAAATAAGTCTAAAAAGAAGGAAAAATGCCATTATTGCAAGAAGCTTGGTCACCATATTGATGCGTACTAAAAGAGATTGGCCAAGGAGAAGAAGAAAGACTCCGGTTTGGCTGTCCAAGAGGCATCAGCCAACAAATTAGCAACTGGTGATGCTTTAATCAACTTGGTAGAGGAGGATTATGCATTTCTTACATGTAGTTATGATTCTTCTATGGCTGATTCAACATTTGGTACTGCTAAAACGTAGCAAACATGGTATTTTGACAATGGTGCTTTAACGCACATCATTTCCAAGAAGTGCTTGTTTACTTCTTTGCATTCAACCCCTATGGGAAGTATGTCGTATGTGCTAATAGCAACAATTATAATGTGTATGGCATTGAGACAATCACTATTACTGCTGCAGATGGTTCAAACTTAATGCTTCTCAATGTATTATTTGTGACTGACACTACAAATAACTTGTTATCTATTTTTTCCTTCAATATGCATGGCTTTCAAGTCATCTTTAAGGATGACAAATGTATTGTTAAAGATAGAGAGGGACACTATGCACTCAAGCTGTCCGATACCCTGTACAAGGGTTCATTCTTGTTAGACACTTATGGCAAACAATCTCATGATGCTCTCTGGCAATCACTAGTCTTACGCTCACTGTGCAGAATGCAAGGCTTCGGCATGCCCATTATGGACATATAAGCTTTGGAAGTTTGATGACCCTCCAAAGGTGTCATACAGCAGATGCATTGCTTCCAGTGGAGACTCCACCTCCTCATGCATGCAAGGAATATATTTTGAGCAAAATACACAAGTTTGCCTTCAAAAAGAATGGTGCAGTGCATGCTGTCATAAAAATGCATCATATTCACTCTGATGTTTGTGGTCCTATGAGGACACGTGCACTTAGGGGTCATCTTTACTTTGTTACATTTATTGATGACTACTCAAGGTTTACATGGATGTATGGGCTGAAGCCTAAATCTAATGTATTCATGCATTTTAAACACCTTGTGGCAAAGCTTGAGGTTGAAACTAGTTTAAAAGTGCAAACACTTCACACAGATAAAGGGGGGGAGTACATGTCTCGTGCATTTGAGACATATTTGTTGGATCGCGGCATTATGCATCAAGCCACTGTTAGAATGACTCCTTAGCAAAATGGAGTTGCTGAAAGGAAAAATCGCACTCTCATGAAAATGACTCGTAGTATGTTGAAAAGCAAGGAGCTGCCTCATAAATTTTGGTTAGAAGGGCTTCAGTGTGCCAATCATGTATTGAATTGTGCACCTACAAAGGCTTTGAAGATGATCACACCATTCGAAGCTTGACATGGCAAAAAACCCCAAAGTTGACTACTTTTGGGCATTTGATTACATAGCCTGCGTGCATGTTCTGAAAGAGCTTTGTGGGAAGCTTGATGATACAACTCTAAAATGCATTTTTATTGGCTACAGTCCGGAAAGCAAAGGCTATCGAATGTACGACCCGTGCACAAAGGTGTTTGTTAGTAGGGATGTCATATTTGCTGAAAATGCAGCACTTTCACATGACCACTTTCAAATGCCAGTCACACATGACATTGGTGATGTTTTTGAAGGCCTTTAACCACTTTCTTTGGAGTCTATGCCTGCTGCAAATGGCAAGACAGACCAGCAAGCTGTTGCTACTCCACATGCTCCCAAACAGCAAGGTATTGATGAGGTTTTGCCACATGCAGTGGAGGCAACAATTCAGCATACAAGGGCTGCTGTAAATACAACAAAAATAGTCCCGAGATGGTTGTCACAAACTCTCCAGGAGAGTAAAATGGATGCCCCATAACCTCAACATACTAGATGGGCTATTAGGCATGCAACACATGATGCAAGTGACGCACATTTGGTTGATATAACAGAAGTAGATGATTGTGATGAGCATGTTTTTATGAGCTCACTATTGGATGATGATGAGCCTACTTCCTTGGACGAAGCTCAACAAGATGTAAATTGGATGAAGACCATGCATGATGAGTTGGACTCCATTGCCACTAACCCTACATGGGATCTTGTGGATTTACCATCTGGCAAGAAGGCCATTGGCACAAAATGGGTTTTTAAACTCAACACAAGGCTAATGGTACAATTGACTAGTACAAAGCACGATTGGTAGCAAAAGGCTATGCATAGAAGAAGAGCATAGATTATAAGGAAATTTTTGCTCCTACATCCCATATGAGTCGTCGAAATAACAGGTATACTCTAATACCATGGCAAACTAAGTCACAATGTAGAGAAACGAAATAATTTGCAGAGAGTAACATATAGTGTGTACAGCAAACACAAAGAGAGAAGAGAAACCCAAAAACACAAGAAGAGCACGATGATGATACACCGAATCATGCTATGAGAAAAAAAGCTAATACAATAGAGCTGAAGCTCAGAAGATAATTGCATTGTTCTATATGAATCAGGAGATACCACCTGTGGAAATCTGCACAATGAAGGGAGTGAAACGCAATCCTTCAGGTAGTGGGCTATCAAAGTAATCACTGGAAGGTAAAGGACAATTGTTGAGAGAACGAACCACAGTCCTCTGATCCTGTTGGAGATGTAAAAGATGATCACCAGCTATTAAGAGAGCAAATTGTACTCCTCTGGTGCTGAGGACTGACCTGGGCAGCAAAACGCAAATCCCAAAGTGTCCGAGCTATCAAACACAGGGAGAGCAGCCCAGATGCTGACGCCAAGTGGATAATGATGACGCTAGATGATGGAAGATGAGCCGGGCTGCAAAAACACATGTGCCAGCAACCTCTATGCTGCAGACGAGTGATGTCAAGTGATGGAAGAGGAGCCAAGCTGCAAAAACACAAGTCCCAACAGCCCTTGTCATAGACAAGTGACGCCAAGTGATGGAGGAGGAGCCATGTTGCAAAAACGTAGGTCCCAACAGCCCCTATGATAGAGGAATGATGAAATAACGGATGCTAGGTTGTGTAGACTATTGCCAAAGGCTAGGGTGCTGTTGCCAAGCTGGAGATGTTGACAGCAGGCAAGGAGAAGACCTCCAAACTGAAAAACGCAAGTGAAGGTGGAGCCTAAAGAAAAAGGGTGCTGACACGAAGCAAAGAATGGTGACATTAGGTGAAAGATGCTCCAAACGCAAGGCCTAATACTGGAACAGAGCACCTAAAGCAGAAGAGGAAGGGTGAAGGCAACCACAAGCCACAAACCGCAATGTCCTCCTGAAGGAGTGTGAGGGCAATGGAAGGGGCTGGTACGAGAAGGGAAGTGGTAGTGGTGACCAAAGAAGGTGGTGAAGAATTATTGAAGAGAATGGTGAAGAATAAATGAAGTGACTGCCTATTTATAAGCATGTGAGCGACCACTGAAAAAGTGGCCAAAATATAAACACTAGTTATTTTGGGGCTATTAGTGCAAAACCCTAAATGAAGTGTTTAAACTGAAGAAGTGGGTTTCTCAACATGAGTATAGTGAGATGTGTGATTACTATGCCTGCAAATTGTGGCTAGAAAGAACATCAATTGGTCATTAAGATAGCATTCTTAAATGGGGATTTACATGAGCACATGGTGCGCAAGCTATGTAAAGCTCTTTATGGTCTCAAACAGACTCCTTGTGCATGGTACTCTACAATTGATGCTTATTTAGCCAGCAAAGGGTGTCAAAAATAGTCCAACTACTCCCACTCTATACATTAAGAATGAAGGGAGAGGCTTGCTGATTATCATTCTTTAAGTAGATGACATGCTGCTCATTGGACCTACAAAGGGAAATTTTGCAGATTTTAAGACTGAATTAAAACATGCACTTGCTATCTCAGATATGGGTTGTCTACACTATTATTTGGGGATTCAGTTCACCCAAAATCAACATGGCATCATCATGTCATAGTCACACTATGTGGATAAGCTATTATATAGGTTTAATATGCAAGATTGCTAACCTATGTGCACTTCCATAGAGCCAAGCTTAAAGATGTCTATGCATGATAGTGAAGGGATGCATGATGTTGCAATTTACAGCCAAGTTGGCTACCTTATTTACCTTTGCAACACACATCCTAACATTCAGTATGCAATATCTCAAGTAAGAAAATATATACACAACCCATGGACCATACATTGGTAAGCTATTAAGCAGATCTTCAAATACTTGCAAGGTACTCAATCATATGTATTATTATTTCCTAGGGGAGAGACTTGCACTTACAGGCTTACAATGATTCAGATTGGGCTAGTGATGCAAAAACTAGGCAATCTACTAGTAGACATTGTTTCTTTCTAGGCCGTTCATGCATTTCATAGCTAAGCGAGAAACAACCTACGGTGACTACCTCGTCTTGTGAGACTAAGCACAAGGCAACCTTCACCGCAACAGTGGGATGTATATGGCTGCGTAGATTGTTTGCTCATCTCCAGATTTCTTCAAAGGGTCCTACACCCATTCTTTCTAGAAATCAAGGTGCTATTGCAGTGGCACGGAATCCTACGTTTCATGCTCTCACAAAACACGTTGAGATACATTATCATTATATCAAAGAGAGATGCTATGCATGGAGAGATCACAAGAAAATGTTGCAAACATTTTCACCAAAGCACTTCCTCGTGAGAAGTTTGAGGCTTTTAAAAAGTCTCTAAACTTGCTATCCTTTGGTGATTGATCTTCTTGTACTTCTACCACATTGGCACTACAAGGGGGTGTTAGAATTTGCCAATTCTATGGGTAATGCCCAATGTTTTAGTTAGTTGGTTTGTAGTGTGAACACTACATTAATAAGTTGTGCCACCACTTCTAGAGTTAGTTCTAGAGTTAAATTAAATCTAGTTGAGACTTACTTAAGACCTATTGTACTTTCATTCTTTCATTCAAGCACTTGCAATCTTTTGAGTGTGAAACTGCTGCCCACTCTTGCTCATTGTCTTGTGTTCTCTCTCTCTCTCTCTCTCTCTCTCTCTCTCTCTAACAAGTGTAATGTCCCTGACATGGACCCCTCTAACTGCTGTCAACTGACCACGCACCATCTGCCATTGCGTCTTCTCACATCTCATTATCTCACACCCCCTAACATCATCCTTCACAACACCTCTTCTGATCTTGTATTTTGACTATTTAAGCAAGCATGAATAAACTGATGAGGGGGGGTTTGGCTTCTCCTTTGTCTCATTTGCACAGACCTCCACACACACACACACACACACACACACACACACAGAGAGAGAGAGAGCACACAGTTTATTTGTGAGCATTTTACAAGACACAAGACCATTGAAAAAAACCCTAAAATGGGCCACAGCTACCTCTATCCAGCACCAATTAAAGGCTAAACATAGTACATAACCGTAAGCAGGCAGATGCAGCATAGAGCAGGCAGACACAAGTAGAGCGGTGGTGCTGCTGCTGCTTGTGGCCTACAACCCTACAGGGTCAACAGGCAGCACATGTGGGTAGGGGCAGTAGGCAAAGGGCGGCAACAAGCAGAGAGGAGGCAAGGGGCTGATGGTAGCAGCAGGTTCAGGAGGCACAGAGCTCAATTTGAACTTAGCAGACATACTTGTGAACGCTGCCAATGACCCAATAGTCTCCTGCCTGGCTCATTACCGATGTCTGAATGAATTTAAAATAACAAGTCGCTGCAATCACATGTTCAGTTCGTCCTTAGCTTTCCAAAAATCAAATGCAAGGCTGTAACTCTCAAGCTCCACAGAAGAAGCCTCTTCTTCCAAACAATACAAAGAATTTTGGTGCTCCTATAAAACAGGGGAACACTTGAGATGGAGAAATTTTGTTCACAGAGGATGTTGCTAACTCAAGCGTCCCCAAACTCAGGGGCTAGGCATTTTATCATCAAAGGTGATGGCAGAGAACACTAATTGAAACCCACAAATTTGGCTAGATTCCAATGGTCCCTCCTTTATGATCATTTGTGATGCAGAATTCGAGCAGTTTTGCAGCAGGATTGGTATCCAGCTGCCTACAAGAGCCAGAAATTGGAATCTACAACTGGGAACCCCTGTGTCTTCTGTGCAATTGATAGTTAAGGTATATGCAAGCACAACACACCACACATCTTATACACAGCTGAGAGAGTGATATACAGACAGAGAAATCTCACATCTGAAAAGCAATTTTAATAATGTTTCTATGCAAATATCTCATATTAGCACGATGCAGGCTAAAGTATACCAGCAAAGAAAACCCATTTTCGTCATAAATGACAATGATTTTTTTTGGCTCCTTATTTATCTGCAGTTTCAAAAAATGGACAACAAAGAGACCATCAAACTTGGTGAATAGTCAGCAGACTGGTGGCCTGCAGTTTTATGAGCACCAATAAAATATCATTTTGGTGATTAGTACCAAGCTTGGATAGGACCCTTACAAAATTCAGTATCTCTAATGAGAAAATATTCACTGATCTCCTCAGTAATGGTGCTGGAAATGAGACAGCTGCCAAAGTAGAAAGCAAAAGAGACTTTTAACTTTTTATAAGTACATTATTAAACTGCAGAAGGAACTTAAATATATACTTCAAATAGGTTTTTTGTACCATCTTTCAACCGGCATCGGTGATAAGCATCATAATCTCTGACATCTAATAGAAGACAATCCACTTCACCCTGCTCACAAAGTGGCATTCAATGTGAAGTTACCAATACTGCTATGAGATTCTGTCAAGGAAGGAGAAAGCACCTCTGCACTTTGTGCCAAATTCTGTGTTATGGCTTTTTTGAGGTTAAGACAATACCATGTGAAGTATCTTTTTGTTCAAAAGAAAGAGCAATTTTGTGACTCTAAACCCCTCCATTTTTGGAAGTTGAGGAAGAACTTTTTTCACTGCTACTGTGGACTAAAGGAGATATCATCTGAAGCAGTTTAACCGGAGGTTTTACTGCCATGTTTCATGCATTACCTCATCAAGCAACCGAACCAATGTGGTTGGGGTGATGCGTCGAAAATATTCTTCCTTTTTGAAACGAGCATCTTGACATGTCAAAGAAGTACGAGTGTAATGCAAACAGAGAACATAACAGAATTCAGCATAAAGCTAATGAGGCCCCCTGTATTCAAGAGCCATACACTAGAAGGATACTAGCTTTTGATCCGGGAAATTTTTCATTCACCTTCAGCATGTTCAGACCACTGGAGATGAGAGGAAAAGTATGTTTCAACAAGGAAAATATAAAAGAGAATCTAGTATGATGCAAACATGCTACATGGACTTACAGGTAAAAGAGAATCAATAGAAAGCAAGAGAAACCAGTTAAATTGAAAGTACATTACGTATTAAACCAAAAGAGTCAGTACACCTACAGAACTTTTTGCTTGAATTCTTCTCAGCACTTGCAAGCTTTTCCAAAGATGCAGTTTATGGAAGAAGCTACTGAAACTTAAGAATTAACAAAAAGAGATAGAAACATAGATGCTCAACATTATGGAATGGCCACATCTCCTTTTGATACAGTTCCCAAAATCCCTCAGTATAAGATACTGAGCAAGCTCTTGCCAGAATTCTTCCAAAAAGACAGATAGTTCGTGCGTAAAATTTTATGCCTGTAGGTAGCATCAGTTTCTCCAGTAGGACACCGAATGTGCAGAGCAGGGGTACTTCAAGAAGATAGTGAAAATGTGACACAAAGCTGCAAATTTGAAATGTGCAATATCAAGCAGATTGTAGACCTCCAGATCGGTTGTTCATTCAGGCCTTGTAATAGACTTCTTTTTTGTGTCATATTTTGCTATTGTTTTGGAAGTCCCTTACAAGGCTAACATTGTACCTTGCCTCGGGATATTCGGTCCTGAGGGGGTTTACTAAAAAGAATCATCTCTTCTCTAGGAAAAAAAAAAAGCTGCATGAATTGGGAACGCAATCCAACATATCGGTCCTGAGGGGGTTTACTAAAAAGAATCATCTCTTCTCTAGGAAAAAAAAAAGCTGCATGAATTGGGAACGCAATCCAACATATGTCATGTCTTAATTTGGAAGTTCATGCTTGAATGCACTACGTCTTACAAGGTGAGTGTGTTGAGCTAAAAATGCATTAGCCTGACTTAAACACCCCCAAAACATGCTCACTAATGAAGAAAACCTTTTATTTTAAAAAGAAACATGATTCTAGAGAGCTACTGTGTCCACTGCAAAACCCTAATTTGGGTGCCCCAAACTTTCTATAAATATGCATGCAGCCCACCACTCTCCCCCAATCTTGTTTATGCAAGTTTCATGAGCCATAACTCTACTGCCCACACCCCGTTCGCGGAGGACATTGTGGTCAAAGCTTCCACCAGCCACCTACTACCATCTGGCACCTGATTCCACCCTTCCTCGCGTGTTTGCAGCTATCGCAAGGTCCCAAGAGCTGTCGCCTACAGTTTGGTGTTGTCATCATCAGCTAGCAATTGTCACCATGATCTTCTCTCTCCTCCAAATGTTGCGTTTGCAATTTCTAGCTATCACCCTGACATTCTCTCACCTCTGTCTGCTGCATTTGCACCTAGCAGTTGTTGCCCAATTTTTCTCTCTTCAAGTATCTGCGTTTTTAGTCTTTCTCTCTCCTGCACTACTGTTTGCATCAAATCCAGCCTTCCATGGCTGCATTTGTTGGTGTTTGACACTTGGAGGCTGCCTTTGATGTGATTCGGGATCCGTTCGGAGTACAACACACTCTACAGTTCATAACCTTTGCCTTGATCCCAGAGATACGAGAGTTCCAGATTCAGTATTCACTACATAGTGTATTTGCTGCATGGGCACTGTATATTTATTATTCATTCATGTCTCCGAGTTACTCTAACCCTAATCCTAACTGTGTTCTAAGTTTATCAGTCTGTGCTTTGTCGTACACTTAGTTTCATGCTTTTTGCGTTTAGACCATTTCTTCACATGGTATCAAAGCTAGGTACTCTCTGAAAACCTTGGCCTTTGATCGGAATGCTCATTCACCAAAGCAGGAACAACAAAAAGGTCAAATGACTTCAAACACATTTGCAACACCGCTCCAGTCTCCACAGCCAAACATGCACAAAAAAGATCAAGAGTGGGTCTCCCAACTGCTACTGCCTAATCTAGAATGGGCGGAGAACCATCAGACTATCAAGAAGTCCACAAACCATATCAATTTTCTGCCGTTGTGTATGATCTCATCCTTATGCATAGGGCTCAACAGGAGGTCAAAGGTAAGCTTGAGTTTTCTCCTTTAGATTCGGTGCACAAAACTAATGATCTTGCGGGACCTTCGGAATCTCCACTATGGATTGGCCATTTGCAAGTGGAACCTCGCTTAGATTACACATCACTTCCACAATACTTCTTTTCTCCAATGCCAGATACAAACCTTACTATTTCAGATTCTATGCCAACCGATTTTGTATTTTCTTGGATCGGGAGATGTTCATCAAGGAGAGACTCTTCAAAACAAGCTTTGGTTTGTGAGTAATGAGGAAGACAGGTATTTCTCCATGAACTCAAAACTAGGTAAGAAGCTAAAAGAAAAAAGTGTAAGTATTCCTACCCTTCCTTTTCCTTCAAATGATTTTATTTCTCATGGTCAATATGGAGTAGATGCATCTTCATCTAGTGCATTTAATGGATAAAATGAACCTACGATGTTTCCCACAACAACATCTATTAAAATCCATTTGGGATCCCACCCATCCCTCCCTTATCTTCCGCAACGCATTCCTTTTAGCCTCCATTAAGTGCACCTATGTTTCCACAATACACCACACGAGGAGATCCTCCATTAGGCACAACCTTTAGGACTCCTTTCTCTTATTCGAGTCATGTCCCTTTGATGGGAGTTCATCCTTCCACACACACACACTTTCGTGTTTTTCCCCTCCATGGCATTCTTCGAGTGTGAATAGTTTGGTACCGCAGTTTGCCTCTATGGCATTACCTAGTAGACCGTCCGATCATTCTGTAGTGCCACAACCGACATTTCGACAAGGCTATCGTGTCCCAATGCCTCAAACTACACTTATGGTATCATATGGATCTATATTTGTTTCGGTACCTTCGCAGCAATCTGCACCCATTGGACATCAACGGCCTATTTCTACCTATCCACCTTTACCCCCTCCTTATCCACTACCACCACCATCTTATTCTCCATCAATCCATCTTCCCAAACGCCTCATGGTTCTAGTTTCTCATCTGCCAAGCATGCATTTAATGACAAGACTTGTTTCAACGGGTCAAACTACACCACTTGGTCAAATTTGATTAGGCATATTTTAGACTCTCAAAACCTACGGGATTTAGTGTAGGGTTTGGAATCCCAACCTGATTCCACCCTTGTTCCATACGAGGTCATCAACTCATGGAAGACTCATAATGCCTCCACTATTGTCACGAGCTTATGCAAGGCTTGTTGCCTGAGTTTCACTCTCAGCTTCAGCATTTCAACTAGCATCCCAGCGTTGGGCACACTTGACTAACCGCTATACAGCTCAAGATAGGACCCGTCACATCAATTTGGATCATGAGCTCCAAAATTTCAAAATCACAAACAAGGATGACTTGAAAGTCAAGTTGGTTGAGTATTGGTCTCCTCACTGATTTCGCCACCATTGGGGCTCCTTAGTCCTCTGACGATCAAGTTACCCTGTTCCTTAACAAGCTGCCAACAAGAAAATATTTCCATTTTGTGCAGCAGGTGATTTCACAGTCTTGGATGCCCACACTTTATGAGTTTGAGTGTCAAATGTTGTATTACGCAAGGTTGTTTGATAAATTTCATAACATGTCCTCGATAGAGAGGGCTCTTGTTGCATCTTCTCAAAGAGGGTAACAAGGCAAGGGTACCCAAAACTCAAATCAAAATCAAAATCAAAATAGGGCTTGTAAATCCCAAGGAACCAATCAACCAATACTTAAACCAAGATGGCAAAATATACCTTTAAAAAATAGATATTGTCAACATTGTCAAAAGGCTAGCCATTATGACAATGAGTGTCGATCTAAGGCAAGAGGCACACAACCCAAATCCAACAATCGGACCCCCGCAACCCCCAACAAGGGAAGCAAGGTGGTGGCAACCCTTAGCAAGGGCAATGGAGAGGCCACACCCACTCTGCCACTGGTCAATCATCACAGTCGACGAATTATTCAACTCCAAAGGGTTTGTCTGATTGGTCTGCAAAGGCCCACATCATCTCCTTAGAGCCATTGGATGCAAGTCTCGTTCATATCTGCAAGTTGTCTCCTGATGAGGTGCCTGCAGCAAAGGCCCACTTATCACAAACAAGCACATCAATACTTATTTGGCTTACGAACAGTGGAGCTATCCATCACATGACTCCTCGAGTGAACGATTTTATTTCCCAAGCAGAGGCCCACTTGTCACAACCAAGCACGTCAATACTTGTTTGGTTTGAAGTTTCTTGAAATTATACTCTTATTACAAGAGATTCATTAAAGGGTTTGTGGTTGTTGGACCATTGCAATAGACCAAACCAGAGAAGAAAGCTTTTAAAGCTCTAAAGTTCTATATCAGCAAAGAACCTATTTTGATTATACCTAATTCGTCGAAACCTTTCTTATGAAATGTGATACTTTAAGAGACTGCATTGATGTAGTCTTAAACCAGGAAGAGCATGTAGTTGCTTATACAAGTGAAAGGTTGCAAAATGCAGAAAAGAATACTACTACCTATGAAAAGAAGTTAATGGCCATCATTCAATATTAAAAAGATTGGAGACACTATCTTTTATTCGAAAATTTTCCATCAAGACAGACCGTAACAATCTCAAACATTTTCTTAACCAACCAAAGATTTCTAAGACGCATTTTCGATGGGCCAATTATTTAGCTCAATTCAACTTTTGAAAATTACATATTTCTAGGAAGCAAAACAAGATAGCTGATGCCCAATCAACAAGACCTTAGCTTTATGCAATGTCCATGATTTATCATACAAACTTAACTAGTATGAGGGACGTATATGCTTCTGATAAAGATTTTAAAATCATCCGAGAGAGCTTACAACTTGGTAAAAGAGTAAACTCTTATGTATTAAAGATGGATTTTTTTTATGGAAAATAAGCTATATATCACTAAAGATTTTATGCCTTAAGTAATGAAAGAATGTCATGCAACTCCTTACATGGCTCATCATGGTATTTTAGCCACACCAAAGCACTTAAAATGTATTTCTTTTTGTCAAAGTCTTCGACGAGACATTGAGCAATTTATCAAAGAATGTCTTGTGTACCAAAAGATTAAGTTTGATCACCAAAAACTTGCGGGCTTTTGCAACCATTATCAATTCCAAGCCAACCTTGGAAAAGCATTGCTATGGATTTTATTTTTGGCTTGTCAAAATCAACCAACAACAATGATGACATATGGACTATTATTAACAAGTTTAGCAAACATGCTCATTTCATTTAATTCAAAAAGACTATCGAGTCTCAACATATGGTTAGAATATTTATTCAACAAATCTATAAGTATCATGGGTTACCACAATTCATCGTGGGTGATAGAGATCCACAGACCATAGTCTCTTTTGGCGAGCTCTTTTTGAAAATTTAGATACAAAGCTTACATTTTCATCTTTTTATTATCCTTAAACAGATGATCAAAGTAAGATAGTCAATCTCACAATATTGGATATGTTGAAGTGCTATTGCCATGAAGCCAACCAACAATGAAAAAAGTATTTATCTTTAGTAGAATATACCTATAACAACACAGGTCATGCTTCTACAAGTAAAGCACCATTTGAGATCATATATAAAAAACTACTTTTATTACATATTCTCAAAACAAAGAAGGAGATACTTCATACCGATGAGTTTATACGTGATAGGGATACAACTTTGCCCAAGTTAGATGAGCTATCCAAAGATCTCAAGAAAAACAAAAAAGAGCAATAAATAAGCATCGAAGATGATTGATTTTACAAGAAAGAGATTAGGTGTGGCTGAAATTTGACAAAGCTCGTCTAAGAAGCTCTAACAAGCCTTCATCCCAAGTCACAAAGCTCGCAACGAGAAATTATGAGCCATTTCAAGTCACTAAAAAGATTAATAATATTTGTTACAAGTTACAACTTCCAAAGCATTGAATAATTCACAATGCTTTTCATATCTATCTTTTGAAGCCTTATAATAGTCTTTCATATGATCAAGAAACGAGGAAGAAACATTTTTAGATAATTCCTTTTGAAATTTAAAAAGTACTCTCATTTAGATTCTAAATAGATGCCAAAAGAGTATTTTAAAGACTATCCAAAAATACTTGCAACGATGCTCGTGTACTTTGAAATGCAAATTATATTATTTAAGTGTTTCAAGATATAACTAAATGTTCATGATTCATTTTTTTATTTAAGTGTGGCCAATGGTCAAAACGCCCGATAATTATATTTGGGTCTTCCTTGATGAGATACCCAAGAGAAAATTAAAAGCTTAGTCGAGTAGTATGATTCACCAAAAAGCTCAGATAACTAAGTTTACACTCAGATAGGCACATTGACTAGAAACCCATATAATAAGCAGTTTCAAAAAGTGAAACCAAATGCTTGTGATCGAAGAAAAAAACCATGAACTAGTAAATCTATATAATGAAGCTCTCCAAAATCTAAATTTGGCGACTTTTAAATTTTAGGAGATTCATATTTTTTAAAGTTGCTCAAATTGAAATTCTGTTCATATCAAAGGCTTCGAAATTTCACAATGAACAATTTTGTCTTCAACACCTATCTCAAGTTCGTAACCATTTTAGAGGACTTTAGAGTATAAGGTTTAAAAGCTTCTTTCTCTATAAAAGTGATATATGGCATTTAGAAGAAAACATGTGTCATTTTGAAGAGACAAGTGTCCCAACACTTGTCATTTTAAATAAACACTCATCATTTATAGTCTCTACTTTTCACTTTTGAGCACCCAAGCCCCACACCTATATATTAAAGGTCTTTTTTTTCATTTGAAATAAGCTCTCATGCTAAAATTTCAACCATATGCTTTGTACTCTCTTATCTATCTCTCATTCGATAAGCACTTTCTACTTATTTTTATCTAATCCAAGCACTAAAGAAGACAAAAATCTTACTATCCACAGTTTATAGAAATTAGAATTTCAAAATCCTAATTTTCAAAATTGCAATGAATCAATCCTTTTGTACATGGTTTAAGCACTTGATGCTCGTGGTTTGTTTTGATAAATTCCTGTGAAGGAGAAGGAGTCGGTTCCCCTCTCAACGTGGTCTCTCTCTCTCTCTCTCTCTCTCTCTCTCTCTCTCTCTCTCTCTCTCTCTCCTAATTTTCATGATGATAATTCATTGAGTTGGTTAAGTTCAAAGTATTGTCATTCTCATATTCTTTCTTATGCTTACATCAAAAGTTCGAGTTCACCCTGTATTCCGCGTAAGTCATCTGAAAGAACGACTGGGGCCAGGTGAGTAGAGTTCCGCGGCTTGAGGATACTAATCATTATATTCCACTTTGAACCCAATTTGATTCTTGACCTTACGATCCCATCATACCATTTATCCCAAGTATTTGGTCAAGTGGTAAATTTGCCTAAAGACGAAGGCTACTTGGGAGTCGATATATTCACTGAAGTGTCTTTTTCCTCACTTAGTCCTTGAGAATATTACTGAGAACAGTAATAATTCACAAGGGGGAAAATGTCATGCCCCTGGACATTTGGATGGGTGCTAGTAACATTGGTTATGGTGGTTACAAAGTGACTTAGTACAAATGTTCTAAGGACACTTCAAGGTTAGGACAACTGAGTTTTATAAATAGGACTGAAGGTCCCATTGTACACATGAATTGTGTGATCACCACTCTTGGATTCTTGGCATGTTGGACGTATCCATACTTTGAAATGGTATGGGTTGGTAGTATAGGATGCCAACCCTTGAAATGTGATCATGACCTAAAGTACCGCTAGCTCCTAGGCTTAAGGTTGAGCTTATTTGGCCCTACGGCTGGGAGGTAAGTCTGATGTCCACTCCCTTTATAGTGAGTTTGACTTGTGTCGTGTCTCATGTACAGGTTGGATCCTAGGAAAACGTTTCAATCTTGTACACTCTTTCCATCATTTACGACATTAATTCATTCACTTCAAAATTCTCTTTCTTTTCTGTTTGTATTTTGTGTTTTTGTGTTTTTGCATTTTGCATTATTGTCTGAGTTATTGTTCTTTAGTCGTATTCGTGCATTTTGTATTTTCTCAGTGCAAACCCTAACATACCTTTACATGTGGGGGATGAGATGATGATGTATAAACTAAGCTAAGTTCCCAAATTGACAATGTCTATCAAAATGCATAAACAGGACACCACACAATGGGCGTCCTAGGATGAAATGGATAGACAAAAGGCCCAAATTGATCTTAAGGTGAATGATTGCTAAGGGTAGAGCTCTTAATGTTCCCCCACAGAATGAGTGATGGGGTTCACAAGCAAGAGATGACCATAATTTCTAAGCTTCATTGATTATTACCTGTCTTTTAGTGTCTTGGCTTTTGGGCAACTTTTGGCTGAGGTAATGGCCTCTTTTTTGCTATCCCAAAGTGGATCTATAATGGAAAGTTGAGATCAAGAATTAACTTGTAGAGAACCGATGTGGGAGCAAGGAAGTTCACATAACCAGTCTTCCTTCACAAATAGCATGGCAGAGGACTTGATTCAATTCAAATTACAGCAATAATTCACTAATCTGAAATAAATATATTACCACATTAATCCGGTACAATGAACATCCAATTGACCCTAAAACTGGCATCCCTTGCGGTATTTCTTCAACATGTATTGCCACAAATCTATGATACATTGAAATATAGTTGATCTCTCAACAAATTCAGATACTTGGGCTATTACCAATTACCAACAACATCAAGATCCAATTTGCCCCCCTTGATTTCGAGACAATTCAAACACAAATTAAATTGAGAACCCTATACATGGGGGTTCGCTATTTCTCAAGTTCTCTCAACAAAATTCAATTGTTTGAGCCATTAGAGGTGGAGATTCACAAAAAAAGTTAGGGTTTGACAGCTGCCTTGGAAAACATACTCAGGATTGAGAGCCCAAGACTCGAACTTAGTGATTGAAATTGAAAATTTTGAAGTAGACTCAATAGGCCAACTAGCCAATATCAAATTTGGGGCTATTGTCTCTCAAGGAGCACGACGAAGGCCAATCCCCGAGCAAGCCAAGGGACAAATTGGTTTGAAAGCTTATTGATCATTTATGACGAGACACAGATTAGCGAAGGAGATTAGAGAATCTCAATTGTACTCCGTCCATTTGCAAGTAAGGATAAAGAAATACCAGGAGGATATTAGTAAGCTAGACAACTCATGTGTGAATCTAAGCTATGCCATGAATGGCTAGATATTTTAGGCATTTTTTAATGGTCATTATGATGTATATTTGTTGACCGACCTACTGCTATTTTGGCATTGTTTTCTCTATTTATACCAGGCTCCCTCCTCATTCAAATCAACACTTATAAGTTCTGTGAATAGAGGAAGCTAGCAGTGTCAATGCCTATGAGCCAGTAACTCACTATTGTACATGTCATTCTTCTGAGTTCTCTTCTTTGAAATGTTCTTTTGTGCTTTTCTCTTTTGTCCTTGTTTCGGTTCTTGCTACTGTTTTCTACTGCTTCAAGTCTGCATTTTGGCTTTTTTGCTGCTGATTGGATCTGGTCTTGATTGTTGCAATTGATTTCCAACTTGGGAAACCATCTTCTACTACTTTTTGGCCTGGTTTCTGCTCTTTTCCTCAACATTTTGCAATCTACCATCAACATTTTGGGGACAGCACGCTTTGGCAATCTGTTTTTATGCAAACATTAATTGCAATTACTCACTATGTTTTAGCGTCAACCTCTGTCTTCTCATTGCTTGTGCTTGCGCAACGAAGCTATACTCCCATGGGATATTGATGATGACTTTTCCCGCGATTTGGGTGAAGCTGCAAATGTTGTACGAGGGTCCTTCACCTATGCTTTTGCCGTCACTCTTTATGGACAGCTACAACAAATGAAGTTCAAGCCCAAGGATACCATTCGATCTTTCTTACTTTGTGTCATACAAGTACAAGACCAGCTTCAACACATGCAATTTGCCCTTCCCGAGGCTCATCTTACAGGTACACTTTGGAGGTTAGCCAAAGGCAAGGAATCCATGGTCACATATGTTCAGAGACATTAATAAATGTGAACAGGAGGGTCACATGACTAAGGACAATCACAATAGGTAGCACGCTGAAAATTCAAAAAATCAAGGAGATCCCAAAGAAAAGAAGCCCAAAACATCTGTTGATTTGGTGCTAGATGTTGTTAGTGGTCAAACCAATAATGATGCTACTGAGTTAATCTTCTTTGACGATGGAGTAGGAGCCAACTTTATGGATTGTAATGTCTTGGTTGGTATGGCTCGGTGCCATCGTGTGCATGCAATGATTGATTCACATACTAAAGTGATCATTATTCAACATATGGACAAGGCCCATACCTTGGATGTAAAATTAAAAGATTGCTTTTCCCAAACATTATCAAGGCAACTACCATTTGAAAAGCAAGAAGATCGTAAGATAATAAGCCACCCTACAAGGTAAGTGCAGCCCAGCAAGAGGAGATAATGACTCAAGTGAATAAATTGTTGGAAAAAGAATTGATTCAACCTAGCTCATCTCCATTTTGTTCTAAAGTGCTTTTTGCTCTAAAGTGCTTTTCGTGCAAAAAAAGGATGAATCTAGCATATGTACATTGATTATCATGCTTTAAATAAAATCATGATAAATAATCAATTTCTAATCCCTCAGATCGATGATGTTATGGATCGATTGCAACAAGCAGCCATATTCAACCGCATAGCAGCTAAGAAACACGTTTCTTTGAATTTCAAACTTGCAAACCGTTTCTTAAAGTACAAAACGTTTCTAAAAGTAAAAAACGTGGGTGTTTTTTTTTTTTTTAAATTTAGTGAGTTGGAACCCAAAACATGGTTCTTTTGACAAAAACTATGGGGCAATATTAAACATGATGATAGTGTGTAATGACTCGTGAGGGCTCAAGATTTTGGACGAGAGACTAATTTTTTTGTGATTTTGTTTAGTTATTGAACTTTTTCAATCTAGTATCTATTCTTGTCTTGAGACTTAAATACTATACGACTTTAGTCTCATTTATGAGTTATTTATGATATATTCTGTTTCATTCTCGATTTTGACATTTTGTCAGTTTATTTTGAAATGAGAATCATGATGTTGCAACTTGACTTAGTCAATATTATAAATATGGCTATTTACATGTTAATTTCAATTTTCTTTGTATGATATGTATAAATCATAATGTTTGAGTTCTAAACTATAGTATAGCTTGTCCAAAGACTACTAACTTTGATAAAAGTGACAAGTCAATAATGGATCATGGATATATAACGTATAATGTATTATTCTCGATTGACTCTATTATCACTTAAGCTCAATTAGCCATTCTTTGTTTAAGAGAGAGTTTCATAGAGGTTTAAAACATCTTTCCCTAGTCAAAACTATTAAAAATCCCTATATAAAAAAACCCGCGTTTCTTATTTTACCCCCTCTTGAAAGAAACTTACGAAACACATTTTTGACGTTTCGTTTCTAAACATTTCTAACGTTTATGGCTACTGTATTCAACTGTCTAGATTTGAAATGTGGATATTGTTAAATTCGCATTTGATTGGAGGATGTGCCTAAGATAACTTTCAAGACATCTTTTGGGTTATATGAGTTTCTTATCGAGCCTTTTAGACTTACAAATATTTCTACCATATTGAATTGAATAATGGATCGCATCTTCATCTTCATACCCCATTGGGAATTTGTGAGCACTTTCTTTGATGGCATCATTGTCTATTCAAGAATGAGGCAAAGCACAGAATACATTTGGACATTGTATTTAATGACTTATATAAGCACAGGCTAGTTATAAATGACACGAAAAGCGAGTTTTTCTCGCATAAGATCCACTTTTTAAGACACGTTGTGTCAACTGATGGCATTCTATAGGCAAAGGTTCAAGCAATATCTTTATGGCCACTTTTAAACAATGTGCACAAGATCCGTAGTTTTTTAGGCCAATGTTCCTATTGTAGGAAATATGTGCACAACTTTGTTGAAATTACATCTCCACTCCATGCTTTGCAAAAGAAGAGTGTGCATTTTCAATGGACAACACTACAAATTTCAGGAAGCTAAAGGAAAAAAGAACTTCAAATCATGTGCTTATGTTGCCTCATCTAAGAAAGTCTTTTATTATTCAATGTGATGTATGTGGGAACAACATAAGGGCTGTTTTAATGTAGGATGGCCAAGTCGTGGTATATGAGAGTCATGTTCTTCATGGTACAAAAAGGAATTTGCAAGTCTACAAGAAAGAGTTGCTTGCTATAATTTATACACTTTCAATATAGAAACACTATCTTTTAGGAATTGATTTCACATTGCACTCTTTCTTGACTCGGACTAAGTTGTATGAGAAGCACATGAGATGGGCCAACTTCTTATCTTTGTTTCACTTTTAAATTATGCACATAGATGGGAAAAAGAATCTAGTGGATGACGCATTATCACATAAGCCTCAAATTTTGGCTATCAATATGGTATATCACACTCAGTTGGATGCCATAAAAGTTCACTATGCTACTGATTCAAACTTTGTGCATGTATATGATCAGCTTTGCAATGGCCAAAGGCATGAGCACTTTGTGCTTAAAAATGATTTTCTAATGATGCATGGACAACTGTGTGTTACAAAGCAATTAAGACCTAAGGTGATCACTAAGAGTCATGCTCCTCCTTATGTAGGGCATAGAGGGACTGATGCTACACTTAAAGCAGTAGAGCATTTCTTTTATTGACCTTTGAGACATGATATTGAATAATTTATCAAGACATCTAATGAGGAGGAAGATAAAGGTTGATCATATGGCATTATTATTTTCGCAACATGTGTTTAAGTACCAAAGTCCATCACAAATTATCAATATCCTCAGATGACCAATTGGTTGGAAGGGGTTACTTGAAAATATGGACACCACACTAAAATTTCATCATCATTTCATCCCCAAAAAGATAGTCCATCAAAAGAGGCAAATTCTAAAGTGCTTGATCTCTTAAGATGCTATGTATCTAACCATAAGTCACAGTGAGAGTAATATTTGCCTTTGGTAGAGTTTACATACAATAATATAGTACATAGTTCCACTAGCAAAGCTCCATTTGAGGTTATGGAAGATGGTAAGAAAGTGCCCCCTATTTTGCACACAAAGAATAAGATCTTTGAGACTGATTGATATGTAGAAAACATGGATGCATCATATTCAAAGGTTAAGTATGCTCTTCAAAGGTCTAAAAAGAAGCAAAAGAAGACACCTGATCACCATAGACACGCTTTACAGTTTACAAATGGCTATTATGCGTTGTTATGTTTTAAAAAGACAAGGCTGAAAACGATGAAAGATAGAAAGGAGTCATATCCAAAGCTGAGTATGAGATATTATAGGCTCTTCCAAGTATTGGAGAGGATTAGCAATGTTACTTATAGGTTAAAATTACCTCCATAGTGATAGATGCACAGTGTCTTTCATATGAGCTTGTTGAGACATTTTCATGTGGTGTGTCTGATGATGTATTTGTTGAAATTCAACCAAAGCTTGAGAAGCTAGATGAGATGTTGATACTTAAGCAAATTTTGACACATAAATAAATAAAGATCAAAGATAAAGTTTCCGAAAGATATTTGATGAAGTTTCAAAATTATTCACCAATGGATACTAAATGGATGGAAGAGGATGACTTGGTAGACCATCCTCAATTGTTATAGCTTTACCTCAAGGATTCAATTAGAGCCAACTTTGGATTGGTCTCAGTCAAGTTCAGCTAACCAAGGGTCCAAAGCATTACCTTATGCTCAAGAGGAAGGCAACACTTCCACTTCTCTAGTGATGGACAGCTCTCGTATATAGTGGATCTTAGATATATTTAGCATGCATCCAAGGTATTGTGCTAATAGTATGTCCAATATGAGGGTACTATTCAGTGTCCTAGTTAGTGATCTTAAAGGAACCATGCACATTCCACCAACCGTATTTGTCCTAACTATGATTTGATGATCCATGCCATGCAAGATAGGGAGTCGACATCAATAAAGAAAGTGTTGTAGTATGATCGTTGATGGAAGACCATGGAGCAAGAGTTGAAGTCTATTGAAAGGAACAGAACACGATATCTTGTCCCTTGGCCCGTTCATCACAAGGTGATTGGAGTCAAGTTGGTCTTTAAGATAAAAGTATCTTAATGATGGCACACTCAACAAACACAAGACGTAGTTGGTTGCAAGGATTTTGTGCAGAGACTAGGTGTTGACTTCCATTATACTTTTGCACCCACAACTTGTACGGCCACCATTTATATAGTATTAGCTCTTGTCAATCATAGGAGATGGCCAGTTTATTAGTTAGAAATCAAGTTTCTGTTCTTGAATGGCGACTTAAAGATGGAGATTCATGTAGAGCAACCCCTTAGCTTTTCTCCCTCAGATGGTAAGGTATCCAAGTTAAAGAAAGCCCTCTACGGCCATGCTTGGAATGAGAAGCTAGACTCGTTTCTTCGAGGCAAGTTAGGGTATAGATAAAACCAATTGTGTTGTAGCATCTTTTGCAAACCCACCATTTTGTCATGTATAGCCAAACAAAGTTCTCCTACCTTAGGACCTGTTCAGTGCCAAGTTACACAATCCCCTTGTTGCAACTGATGTGCATGTAATATAGCTGATGTAACTTGCCTAGGGCTTTTGAGCTCTGCCAACTATATCCACACCAGAGTAAAGTACTGCACTGGCCACCTAATAGATAAGCTCTTTTATGACATTTTGATCTACTGCACACAGCTGACATTCAATCTCAGGCCTAATTTTTAATATTGGCTTATGTGTCAAGTATGAAATAAGTCTAATATTCAATATTCCAGTGATTAAGCTGGAAACTGGAATGAAGCAAAAAATCCGTGTGAAGGATGTATGTACTTATGGTGTACAAACAAGTCATAGTTTTCAAAACTCCAGTGATTAAAAGGGAAACTATGGTAAAGATTCCAATCATTCAGGCACACACGTGTGTGGAATGTATGCATTGACACTTGGCAGACAAGTCATAGTTTATAATACTTTGGTGATTAATCAAGAGATCGGATAAAGTTTGATCACTCAGGCAAGCAAACCATACACGATATATGTATGCCGTTCGTCTATATAATGAAAAAGAAACTAATTGGACCTGTCAACAGAAGCCCTCACGTAATCATATTTGGAACGTAACCTTGATCTGCTTCTTTGAGACTCCGGCAAAGAAATCTACTTCAAGGTAGCCAGATGTTCATGAATCAGTGTAGCCACAACTTCGCGTTTAAGTGTTAGCACACTTTCAGATCAAACATTGCAGAACTTTCTGTAAACTAACAATTCTTACAAGTGAAGGGGCAGAGGGAACTCGGAAATGATTTACAGAAGGTCTCATAGTTCAGATTAAGGTGCGTGAACACCTCAGAAACACTTCTGCATAGCAGTTGACGCTACTATGGGCATAACACAAGCACGTCTTAGTTGTAATGTTAAATGAATACTAATGCGAAAGATGAGTAGCAATGATAACATTTTGAGCGGTCAGTGCAGAAAACTCAACCAACCGTACGGGACAAATTGCGACATACCACTAAACATGTTTTCGCACGAGTTCTTGCAGTTAGCAGAATCTGTAACCCTAAACCTTTCTTTGATCAGACTTGGAGTCCGTCATCGCCAGGTGATCAGCACTGAGATTGTTTGTGTGAAATACAAGCGCTCCGACCTGTGCGACGCACGTTGGCATGCACAGGGCGATCGATGCGAAAGAACAAAGCATTCTGCTTCGAGTAAACGCGCGAGACGCAGTTCTCACCACGAAGACCGGGGGGGCCTTATTTGTTCATTTTGCTTCGTTACTGCGCCTGTTCATTTATTCATGAAGGCGGGATTGTTAACATTCGATGGAGAAGCGACTGTCTGCCCTTTTTATAGGGCCTCCAAACATTTTCTTTCGAACGTAGGCTTCTTACACACCAAATCACGGCGGACACCCACTTTGTACGCTTCAACCAATCAAAACACTCATGAGTCATTAACGGGTTTGGGCATTCGCAGCTCTTTACACATTCCCGAGGACATGATCTATTGTTTACCTATTAAACAGGTAAACTCTTTGCCCATTTTTGGACGGGGAGTCTTCTTTGCCCACTTTGTAAAGTGACGAATTCTCTTCTTCTTTTTCTTCTTCTTCTCTCTCTCTCTCTCTCCTATTTTTTCTTCTTCTCTTTTTAAACTTTTTCTTTTCTCTTTCTTTTAAATTTTATCTTTCCTTTCTCTATAATCTCTCTCTGTTCAAATTCTCTCTTTTTTCTTCTTTTCTCTCTCCTTTTCTTTTCTCTCTCTCCCCCCTCTCTCCTCTGTTCTTTTTTATTTTCTTCTTCTCTCTCTCTCTCTCTCTCTCTCTCTCTCTCTCTCTCTCTTTTAAATTTTATATTTCTCCTCTCTATAATTCTCTTTTTCTCCGTTTTCCTTCTCTCTCCCTCCCTCTCTTTTTCTTTCTTTTTTGCGCTCTCTCTCTCTCTCTCTCTCTCTCTCTCTCTCTCTCTCTCTCTTTTTTAAATTTTATATTTCTCCTCTCTATAATTCTCTTTTTCTCCGTTTTTCTTCTCTCTCCCTCCCTCTCTTTTTCTTTCTTTTTTGCTCTCTCTCTCTCTCTCTCTCTCTCTCTCTCTCAAGTTTTTTTCTCTCGCTCTCTTTTCTCTCTATATCTTTTTTATTCTCTCTCCTATTTTCTCTCTTTCAAATTATATATTTTCTCTCTGTCTCTCTCTAAGTCAAAAATTATCTTTAAAAAGTTTTAATTTAAAAAAGACTATTCTCTTTTCTCTTTCCCCTCTCTCTCCGTCTTTTTCTCTTTCTTCTTTTTTTTTAATCCTTCTCCTTTTTCTTCTTATTCTATCTCCCTCCCAAAGTGTGTGAAAAACAATGTCCAAAAAACTTTAAACTAAAAAAAGATTTTAAAAAGATTTAGTTAAAAAATTAATTAATAGTTTAATCTAAGAGAGAGAGAGAGAGAAAACCTAGGCCCTACATATGAGAGAGAGGGGGAGGGGGAGAAGAAAAACGGTTCATTTAAAAAAGACTATTCTCTTTCCTCTTTTCCCCCCCCTCTCTCTTTGTCTTCTTCTTCTTTCTCTTCTCTCTCTCTCTCTCTCTCTCTCTCTCTCTCTCTCTCTCTCTCTCTCTCAAAGTGTGTGAAAAACTATGTTTAAAAAACTTTAAATTTAAAAAACCTTTAAAAATATTTAATTATAAGAAAAGTTTAAATTAAAAAGTTTAATCTAACACAGAGAGAGAAATTAAAAAAAACCTAGGCCCTACACATGAGAGAGAGGGGGGGGAGGAATTATATCCAAAAAAACTTTACATTTAAAATTTAAAAAATTAATTAATTTTTTAATTAAAAAAATTAATCTAAATGAGAGAGAGAGAAAAAAAACCTAGGCCCTACACATGAGAGAGAAGGGGGGAGGGGGAGAATAAACATGTTTAATTTAAAATTTTAAAAAATACTATTATATTTCCTCTTTCATCCCCTCCTCTCTCCGTCTTCTTCTTCTTCTTTTCTCTCTCTCTCTTCTTCCATCTCCCTCTCAAAGTGTGTCGAAAAACTTTAAATTAGAAAGAAATTTTTAAAATATTTAATTAAAAAGTTTAATCTAATTGTGAGAGAGAGACTTTTGATTTAGAAAGAAGTTTGATTTAATTGTGAGAGAGAGAGAGAGGGGGGGGGAGGGGGGAGGGGGGAGGGGGGAGGAATTTAATTAAAAATGGGAGGGGGTTTTAATTTTAAAAAGTGTGTAGCGGGGGAAGGGCTTTAATGAAAAAAGGAAGGGGGAAGAGAAAAAGAGAGATTACACGTGAGAAAGAGGGGAGGGGAGGGGGTTTTGATTGAAAAAGAGGGTAGGTTCGGGGCTTTCTAAACCTACAGTGAAAATAATATAGTAGTAAGATTAGAATTTTCAATGAAGGGTACATACACACTTGAACTATGCCAGACGTTTAGAGAGAACTATTCGAGATAGAGGCACATGCAAAATAAATTTCGGCTCACTAAGAAATCACGTGAAAAGGACAATGTGGCAGGAGTTAAATGGCTCTACAAAAGACTATCTATTGGCTACCTCACTAAACATGGTAATATTGTCTGTCAAGCACAAATTTAGAGCTTTATTAAGCTTTCAATTTGAAAAGTGCAAGGGCATCCTTCCATGTCAGCAATAAGAAAACAGAAAGTATTCGAACCCTACTCATGTACCCAAGGTGAGAGAGCATGGGCACATGGGCTACTCTGTCTCAGCTCAAAGAGGGGCTTCCCGTTGTTTCTAGTCCAAAAGCACAAAACAAAGACAAGCTAGCATCAAACAATTGGTTGCCTGACCTTACCTATCACCTACCTAATTTACATAATAACATTGTCAAAATCAAGCAAAGATTCACTGTTCAATATGCATTTCGACCTAAATTGTGCAAGGGTTTCCTTCCACATTTGCAATAGGGAGACAAAACCGTGCCAAACCCTACTCATGTGCCTAGTGTGTGATAGAGAGCCTAGGCACATAAGGCCTTCCATCCGGCAAACTAATAAGCTCCCAACTTATCAAAACATAATGGAGGGGCATGTGTCAACCCCCCCACAAAAAAAAAAACGAGTGCTATCAAATTTAAGGATACGTGGACCTATAAACAAGTCTATTACACAAAGCAATATATATTTTCTATGACCTTAGGGATTTGAACCTAAACAATGTCTATCAAAAAGGCCTTGCCTACCTAGGCTATAAATAAGCTAACACACACAAAACAAGCAAATCCTTAAATGTAAACATAAGAAAATATTCAAACAGATAGGCTAGGTAGGCCATACACACTCTCTTTCTTTTTTAAATGCCTAAAACAAACTTGCACATGAATCCCATGCATCTACACATAAAAACCAAAACAACTCTTAAATAAAACAATCAATTTCAATGTTCATCCATTTGGATCCTTTCCTACCTCTTCTTCTCCTTCCTTATCATTGCTTTGTTGACCCTCCTATTCTTCTTCACTTTCCTCCACATCCTCTTTGTTCACTACAACCCCAAACGATCTAATGGTAAAATCTCTAAATCAAGTCCCTCTTAATCCAGTTTTAGGGTCTATCCACTCTCTATGACCTTCTCGCATTGCCTTTCTGTCATTTGGGTATGGATGTACACAATCTCATGGTTCTACCTCTCCTTGCTTTGTTTAATGAAGTTGTGTGACACACAACATGTAACTACGATGCGAGGTGACAATAAATATCGAGTTGTGATATTCCTAAGAATGCACCACCTATTTTTCAAAATACCAAATGCATTCTCAATAACGACTCTATCCTTACTAACTTTACAAATGATTCAAGGTCAAATATTTTCACTTTATACTTGGAGGTCTGTACCAACATAAGGTCGAATGTTTTCACCCTGTCTTTGGATTATTGGCTCTTGTAACACCTCTTTCCTAATGAGCTGCTTGTATAGGGCAAACTCCTTAAAATCAATTGAATCATGTACATCTCCAAGGGCACTACATATAGCACTCCATAAGGTCTTCTTGGAGTCAAGTATACCCTATAACAACACTCTAAGAAAACCATGTCTCCATGCATAATGTGAGGGATTTCATATCCATTTCATTATCACTGAAGTCAAATGTGAGACCCATCTATTAGACCACACATGTTTGGCAAGGATATCAATGCTTTGAATTCTGAGATAATCCTACGTAAGTAGTCACTCGATGGAATAGTAAGGCCATGCCTTGTCAACATTCTTTTAGAACCAAGAATATCCATGATGGCCTCAATATACTTTCTAATGGTGTTGCATCCTAGCATAAAGATTTCCGCAATCACTTTGGTTGAGTGACCATGAGCAAAGCACCATAAGACATTGAGTATGGTGCTAGAGGCCTTCACAATAACTCTACCTTGAGTTGTTTACTAACAAGAATCTGTAATCTTTCTAACTCCCCATCTTGCTTGATCTTAAAACGTTTCCTCCCTTTTTTTTGGATCCCCTTCAATGGTTCAGATTGTGTTATACATTTCATGAAATCCCTTTGCTACCACTTGTGAAAAAGCCACTTTAGATTCTCCTTCTTTGATTTTACTTTTTTCTTGACCTTTTGCCATTTCATCCCAATGTCTTAATTTGTTTTCTCCTTCCCTTTCATTTGCGAGGAACTCTCTAAGACCACATCATCATCAACATCCTCACAAGGGGGTGTTTGCCATGTATTAGTATCATCATCAACATACTCCAACCATTTGTGGCGTGGAGCTCAAAATGTTAACATATTTGATGGTTATATGTAGGAACTAGGTCTATGGGAGTAGATAGATATGTGGATGGATAAGGATGGGTGAGTTATATCCCATAAGCAAAGAGAAGGGTATGTGTCCAAGCTAGGAACCCATAAAAGAATGTACTTGCCCAACCATCAAGTCAATTGATCTTCTTTTCTTGCATGCATTACTATCTAATGAATGGCTCTCTCTCACACCCTCCATAATTTAATCATGTGGTATCAAAGCCACATCCTTGAGGCTTGTGAGAATGAGTCATCCATGGCTACACTTGTCGTCCAAGTAAACTTTGGAGTGAAGGTTGAAGATTTAGGAGGCTACCATTCACCAAGTTATACTCTTCATTGTGACTATTACCCATTTCCAATTCATTGTTTGAAGGCTTCATTACATCAAGAATAGAAGGTGCAGCCATTAGAGATGTTGTGCAAGGTCTATGTACTTAAGAGCCTTGCTTAAGGGGAGCCAACTTGCCAACAAGGTGAGGGCTTGCTTGTGACATTAAGCTTAGGGTGCGGTTGTCTCAAAAGCTAGGAGATAGCTTCTATGTTTGTCAAATAGAGAAGGAAGAAGAGAATACTCAAGCTCGTTTTCTATTGATGTTGCTTTGAGAAGCACTCATTGCATTCAATTGTGGCAAAATTAGTTTGTCATCCCCACCATATCCACATCATTATGAATTGTTGTTTTTCCCTATTGACATTGTTTTCTTTTATTATTTAATAATATGTGTTATTAAGGTTACAAACTGCCATCCAAATAAACCCCCTGTCACATCTCTCCCATGCAAACTACTTTCTTCAACAACGTTCACATTGAACACCCTAGAACTAGTTATCGTAAATTAATTGTTCACATTGTTTCTTATTCTAAAATTGGATATTGTAAAAGGGAAGGTTTTATCCGTTGATACATATGCTTGTTGTGACTTCTAAAATATTTCCCTTCTTTGTATAGAGCTAGACACTGTTGGGAATTTGTTTATAAGCCCAATAAGACCTCTCCATTGATCAGCACGTCAACTCAAGGTATCATTGATAAAGTCATGGGATTCAAGTTCCACACTTCGCACAATCCAAAATGATGTATCAACTTATTTGAAAGAGCTCATGGGACATCATCATTGGGAGAGACGCAAAAACAAACTTGGGAGAAGACTATGAAGAAAGCAATGAGAAAGCATTGGATACATAGCGGAAAGTTTGGGTAATGAATGCATACATCATATTGATGGTATTCTAAGTGCAAAGACAACATGGGAGGAGCTCAACTAAGTTTTTGGCACCAAATCCAAGCACTTTACGGTGAAACTACTAATTCAACTCTATAACTCGAAGTCCAACCTAAAAGAAAATTTTACAAGTCGCTTGAACAAATATAAGGGTAAAATACAATGATTGGATGTTCTAAAACACACACTCGATGAAGATGAGTCCAATATTATTTCTTAGCAAGTTGTGATGTAGAAGGTTATGAAACTTATAGTTGAACATTGTCTAATATGGATGATTTGAAGCTACTTCACATTGAGGAATCCTTACGAGAGAGAGAGAACAAAATAAAATTGATTTCTACCACTCCTCACAACAATGTCTTCATAACTATAAGAAAAATGCTTAAATGCAAAAGCAAATATCAATATACATTTTGTAGACACTTGGTCATTTTGAAAGAATTTGCTATTCCAATCAAGCAAATTATGCAAGCAAGCCACTCCAAAATCATGACTTGCTTGATTCAAATGAATTCCATGATGTACCCAAGTCTAGTGGATATCTATTCGAAATAAAAAATTCCATAGTTGTATTGTCCACCTTTGGCACTAATGATACGGCCAAGGGGACAAATTCCCAAATCAATCCAAAGTCGTATGTTTACATCTCGATTATGTCACATCACATGCTTATGAGTATGGGGAACTTAGGAGGAGCAATGTTGTTTTGTAATCACACCACATCTTGAATGATAATGGCAATCATTGACCGTGCATCAAGGGGATGTGCTAATATATTTTATGCTTATGTATAGAAACTAGACCAATAAGAGTGGATAGATATGTGGATGGATAAGGTTGTGTAGGTTGTATTTTATAAGCAAAGACAAGAGCACGTATCCAAGCTAGAAAGTGATAAAAGAATGTACATGCTCATCCATCAAATCAATCAATCTTCTTTTGTTACATACATTCTTATGAATGGCTCTTTCTCATACCTCCATGACATTATTAGAAAGTAGCATCCATGGACTCATAGAATGGCCAACTAGGTGGCACTAACCCTATTTGCCATACTAGTTTCTTCTCGTTCTTGTATATGTTTTTTCAAAGTGCTATTTTTATTCTAAAATTGCTATGTATTCAATGGCCCTTCTATATCTCAATTTAGTAGCTAAAATAAGTATTGAAGGTAGGAAAGCCAATGCATACCTTAAATGGACTAAAATTTGGTGCCTCTTCTCAAACTGAGTGTAATGTTAATGAAGCACCTTGAATGCCTGCTCTAATACTAGTAAAAATGTGGAGCAAGAGTGGAAGCATAGCCAAAAGTATGAAAGAAGCAAGTGCTATGGAGGTAGCAAGAGAGAGCAAGATGATATTTGGGAACTCCAACGGTCATAATATGTAACTTGCCTTCCTTATTCAGTCATCATGTAAAGAATAAAGAATAAAGTGACAGTGATTGACAACTATCACTTGCAGTATATAGGTGTGCAAGCGATAAGTATAAGTAAATGTAGGCAGCCTTTAACCCCTAACAGAAAGATCACAACACTAATGTACTAATAAATATTATGAGTATATATACATGTGTCAAAGAGATAGGTCTCAAATCAAAATATTGAAGAAACTCAACTTTGCTAAGCAGGCTTACCACAATACTTTTGGGCTGAGGTAATTGCCACTATAATTAATTTGATTAATAGATTCCCACACATTGCTCATGGGGACTTGCAGATGGACATCTGTATGTAGTAATCTAAGAGCTTTGAGGACAAGATCAAGGAACATCTAGCGTGAAAGTTGAGGAAGAGTCTTTATGGTCTTAAGCAGGCACCTAGGGAATGATATTAGAATTTTGATACCTTTATAAATTCACAAGGTCACACTTATAGTAATGTGGATCCATGTCTTTACACGAAGAAGGTTCGTGATAGTAGCCTTATCATTTTGGTGCTATATGTTAATGACATGTTGATTGTTGGGAGTACCCCCATGATGAGTCACTTAGCTCAAAAAGAGCTTTGAGATAAATGACATGGGAATATACCTCTCACATACTGGGTATGCACATTATGTGCAATCACTCTAAAGGACTTCTCTACCTATCATAGAATAAGTATATTCATAAAGTCCTTGAATGGTTCTATGTGTAGGATGGTAAGCCTATTGGCTGACCATTACCTTCTTACGTGAAGGTTACTCAGGCATATTGTCCCCTATCAGATGATGAGAGGGCCAAGATGGCCAAGATCTCATATGTATCTGCAATTGGCAGCAGCTTGATGTATGCCATGATAGCCAGTAGACCTAACATAGCATTTGCAATGGGAGTTGTGGATTGTTGTATGGTAGCACCTAATAGGCAACATTCGGATGCCATGAAGTGTATCATGAGAGTTACCTTAAGGTCACTACAAATATCTGCATTTGTTATAGTGTCTGGGATACTACAGTCGTGGACTACATAGACACCAATTATGCAAGACATACAAATAATAGGAAGTCTACATTTAGCTATGTCTTCATCTTTACTAGAGGTGTTGTTCCTTGGATGTCCAAGGTGTAGAAATGCATGGCCTTGTCTACAACTGAGGCTAAGTACATTGTAGACACTGAGGCTTGTAAGGAGGCTCTATGACTAGGAAGGCTGAGTATATTGCAGCCACTAAGGCTTTCAAGGAGGCCTTATGGTTAGGCTATACGGTGGCAGACATTAGTATGATTATGACTCATACATTGCATTCAAATTGTATGAGTACTATTCAATTGTCATGTAATCAGATCTTTTATGTGAAGACCAAGCACATTGAGGTTTGTTATCACTTCATTAAAGAGGTGATTGAGGACAAGCAAATAGAGCTTATTAAGATCTTGATTGATGAGAATCTTGTAGATTTGCTCACTAAAAGTCTCCTAGTAGAACATTATGCACTCCTTAGAAAGATGATGGGTATAGGATGAGATGACCTCTATTCCTCATCTTGTTTTACTTCTATGTACACTTTGTATTTTGTCACCTTTTTCTTGTTTTCTGCATACTTAGACACATTTTCTTTTAATTAGGAGATTGTTGGGGGTTAAAGGCCGCATGTGCTAAGCTGCCTACATTTACTTGTACTTATCACCCACACATCTATACACTGCAAGTGGCAGTTGCCCATCACTGTCACTTTATTATTTATTCTTTACATGACAGTAGAATCAGGGAAGGTAAGTCACACATTGTTACTGTTGGAGTTCCCACACACTCTCTTGCTCTCTTGCTCTCTTACTTGAACCTTCGTAGCTCTTGAATCTAATGAAGACTCATTTTTCAAATGCATTTGTTATTTTGTTAGGCTCATCTTGGAACATGGTAGCACCTTCTAATGTCAAACAAATCATCCTTGCAACATTTGATAACATGTGGATGCACCAATAAATGATACAGAACTAGGTACATATCCCTCGTGTTGAGCATATACTCGTATAATAGCTTCTTGGAGATCATATATGTACTCGATTTTCACATTAAATGGGCAACCACATTTTTTTTAGATTCTCAATCTACATATTTGGGATCCCTTTCAAGCTACACTACTACCATGATGGTATTGGATATTCCACTATTGTCTTGGATGGACCATGCTTTTGGAGATCATATATGTACTCAATTTGCACCTTAAATGGGAAACCACATTTTTTTAAGATTCTCAATCTACATATTTGGGATCCCTTTCAAGCTACCCTACTCTAGACCAATTCCAAGAGAGCTTGATATGTTAAAATAGGTATTGTCCATCTATAAGGTGCTCTTGTAATGTTTTGAACTTATTGCTTTAATGTTGAAAGACATTCCTTATGTTGTAAATAGTCACTACAAGGATACAGAGGCATAGCGACGGCACTTTTCGACGCAAAATAGCGGTGTCACTATTAATGCAATACTAATAGCGACGCAAATAGGGACGGTGCTGAGACGAAAAATGCGGGCCAAAATCCCAGCACGTTATTTTGCGCGAATAAACGAAAGAGAGAGCGAAATGGAGAGCGAACTCCATCTTGCATTTGAGAGGAAGAGGGAGAGAACGAGAGAAAGAGGGAGAAGGAAAGCTTCTCACTGCCGTCGCCGCCGTTCGCGAAGAAGACGAGGCGGAGGGTGAAGAGGAGCCGCTGAATCCATCCTTGGGCCTTTACGGTGAGTGCATTGTTCCTTCTTGCTTTGTTTTTGTTTTTTCTCTTTTTCTTTTACTTGTTTTTGTTAAAAATCATGTGTATTGAGAGAGGGAGAGGAAATGAGAGAGGAAGAGGGAGAGGGAGGGAGAGGTTATTGCTATTGTTATTGTTGTTTTATTTCTTTTTTTTTTAAATTGTGTTGTTGTTGTTGTGGTAGTCATAGTAGTAGTAGTAGTGGTAGCAGTAGCAGTAGCGGTAGCTGTTTTTGTGGTAGTCGTGGTAGTGGTAGTGGTAGTTGTTGTTTAATTTTTTATTTTCTTGTTTGTTATTGTTGTGGTAGTCGTAGTAGTAGTAGTGGTAATGGTAGTGATAGTAGTAGTTGTTGTTTAATTTCTTCTCTTCTAGTTTGTTGTTGTTGTGGTAGTGGTAGTCGTGGTCGTAGTCGTGATTGTAGTAGTTTTCTTGTTTGTTATTGTTGTTGTTGTAGTAGTTTTTTTTTTCCTTATTTATTGTTGTTTAGTTTTCTTGTTTTTTTTGTTGTTGTTCTTATTGTTGTTGTAGTTTTTTCTTATTTTCTTGTTTGTTGTTATTGTAGTGGTAGTTGTTGTTATTGTTATTGTTGTTTTTTCTTATTTTCTTATTTATTGTAGTGGTAATGGTTTGTTGTTGTGGTAGTCGTGGTTATGGTAGTGGTGGTGGTGGTGGTTTTCTTGTTTATTGTTGTTGTTGTTATTGTTGTTGTAGTTTTTTTTCTTTTCTTGTTTATTGTTGATTCATTTTCTTATTTGTTGTTGTTGTAGTAGTTTTTTCTTCTTTTTTTGTTTGTTGTTGTTGTTGATTTTTCTTATATTCTTGTTTATTGTAGTGGTAGTGGCAGTAGTAGAGAGACAGAGTTGTTATGGTAGTCATAGTTGTGGTCGTAGTCGTGATTGTAGTAGTGGTACTAGTAGTAGTAATAGTAGTTTTCTTGTTTGTTGTTGTTGTTGTAGTAGTAGTTTTTTTTTTTCTTTTCTTGTTTATTGTTGTTTAGTTTTCTTGTATTTTGTTGTTGTTGTTGTTGTTGTAGAAGTAATAGTAGTTTTTTCTTCTTTTCTTGTTTGTTGTTACTGTAGTAGTAGTAGTAGTTATTGTTGTTGTTGTTGTTTTTTTTCTCTTGTTTATTATAGTGGTAGTGGTAGTGATAGTGGCGGTGGCAGTGGTTTGTCGAGGTCATGGTCGTGGTCGTGGTCGTGGTTGTAGTCGTGGTCGTAGTCGTAGTCATAGTCGTCATAGTCGTGGTTGTAGTAGTAGTAGTGGTTTTCTTGTTTGTTGTTGTTATTGTTGTTGTAGTAGTAATAGTTTTTTTTTTTGTTTTCTTGTTTATTGTTGTTTAGTTTTCTTGCTTACTGTTGTTGTAGTAGTGGTAGTAGTAGTAGTTTTTTCTTCTTTTCTTATTTGTTGTTGTTGTTGTAGTAGTAGTTGTTGTTGTTTTTTTCTTCTTCTTTTCTTGTTTATTGTAGTGATAGTGGTAGTGGTAGAGAGAGAGAGATGTTTTGTTAAAGGAAATGAGAGAGGGAGAGGAAGAGAAAAAGGAAGAAGGAATGAGAGAGAGGGAATAAGCATATAGCATAATAAGAAAGAGAAAGAGAGAGGGAGATGGAAGGAATGGATAAAAAACAAAGAGAGAGTGGTGGCGAGGTCCGGTGCAATACCACGAGATAGGAAACACTCCGACATACATTAATTTGTGGGTGGGTGGAGACTTTACATACGTTAATTTTTGTTGAGTTATAAGAGAAGAAATCCCTTCTCAAACAATTTAAGAAAGAAAAAAAAGAATGATAATAAAAACAAATTGTTTGTCGTAACGTAGACAAAATGGAAAACGATGAAGGTCGTGATGTTCAAGATCGCGAGGCGTATCTTAATCAGCATATCCCATGTCCTTGCTCTCAATGTAAGCTCGCAATTAGACGAAAATGTCGATTGTCTATAGAACACGTACGATGCTTTGGCGAGTTTCAATCTGAGATCATTGATTAGGCGATCTTAGATTTTGAGCAAATGGTAAAAAAAGTTTATATCAATCATGCATTGTATTCGCAAGCTAATTGAATACTATATAGAAGAAGATTGGGCGTAGCTGTCAAATTTTCTATCCAGGGAGGTGACGTCTCATCCCAAGGAGGAGTGCGCCCTTTGCAGCCAATTAGAAGAGTTCGTGGGCGTGCGATGGATGAAGTGCCTAAGCCAATCCACCACTTGGAAAGTACTATCCAATCTATACCGTCAATACCAGAGGAGACATGTAGCCTCCGAGATTTACCTACAATCTTGGAGCCTGAGATTGATTGATGCATTGATACCTATGGATGTCGAGACTTCTGATCCGCTTAGAGAGGAAGCATCCATACCATTATATGATGGGTGTCGAGTATCTCGCCTGAAGACACTGCTTGCACTCTTAAGTGTGCAAGCAAAATACGAGTGGAGCGATGTGAGTGTGACCGAGTTGTTCAGATACCTTGTACATACTCTTCGTTGATTTTTTTTTTGTACCATTATAAAAAACAATTGTGCTTTTTCAATGTGTTTTATTAATTATTTTCAAGTTACTAAAGTATCATATATTATCACTCGGAGATACCATACCTGAGTCTCGTGATGATGAACGACATGTTTTACAAAAGCTTGGCATGGACTACAACATCATCCATGCATGTATTAATGATTGCATTCTGTTTCGAGGAGAATACGAGACTATGGAGACATGTCCAAAGTGTGGTGCTCACAGGTATCGACATGACTTGCTAAGGCAAACCATCCCTCAAAAAGTTCTTAGACACTTTTCGCTTATCCCCCACATAAACCACATGTTTCATACGTCTGGCATGGCGAGCTTGACAACGTGGCATGCGCAGAATAGGTCCATGGATGGAGTTCAACGAATATCAATGGATTCACGCGCATGGACCCACATTGACTCTACCTTCCCAAGCTTTGCCCTAGAGCCAAGGAATCTTCGGCTTGGTCTTGCAATGGATGGTGTGAACCCATTCAGTCTGCGCTCAACTTCTTACAATGTGTGGCCTATAGTCCTTGTCAACTACAATATCCCTCCATCGCTTTCTATGAAGAAAGGACATCTCATCCTTAGTTTACTCGTTCCCGGCTGCTAAAAAGTTAAAAATATGGACGTGTATCTTTGTCCATTAGTCGATGAGCTTGAGATTTTGTGGGAGGAGGGGGTCACCGTGCAAGATATGAGCAAGCGCGATGGTCAACGGTCCGCTAATATTCGAGCCATTCTCATATGGACAATGCATGACTTTCTGAGATTCGGAGAGTGCTCAGGTAAGTAGGCTTCCGTTCTTGTTGGTAATATCTATCATAGCTCATTCAAGTTTGTATTCACTAGATAGAGGTGTTAGGACATGTCTGGTTACCTCTGGCTATCATGCATGTCCATTGCACGGGCCACAGTTAGACTCCCGAAGGTTACGAACCATGAAGAAGATGGTATATCAAGGACACACCGCTTTCTTGGTAGAGGATCATGAGCTCAAGAAAGGTTTTCTTAGACGACCTCCAGCACATATGAATGCTCAAAGCTGGTACGAGCTGAAAATGTTTATACGAAGTCACATCCAAATGGAATGCGACGATTCTCAATTTTCTACGAGTTGCCATATTGGACCCACTTACAAATCAACCACTTGTTGGATCCCATGCATATTTTCAAGAATGTGGGCAGCTTGCTATGGGATCACATCACAGGAAAGAGAGACACTATAGGGGCACGAATGGATTTGAAGGAGGTAGGCAAGATGGAGGCGCTTTGGTCGCACTCAAGTACTGATGGTCGCTTGCAGCTACCTCGCGCTGCTTGGGCTTTGTCCACTAAAGAAGAGCGCATTGTGAAGTGAATAGTCAAGTCTATCCACACTCCGACGGGTATGATGCGTTCTCTTAGGTTTGCGTTTTCTAAAGACAACCAATTATCAGGGCTAAAATCCCATGATTGGCATAAGTTATGTCAGGTTTGTACTACGAATGGATTGTAAGTGACCTGCGTATTTTGCTATTTGAAGTGTAGTCATTGTTCATAATGATTTCTCATTTGTGGCAGTTTGTACTACCGATCGTGATCGCAGGATGCCTTACTCCAGAAATACGCGGGGCAATTTACAAGTTATCGACTTTAGTGCAATGGATCTCACATAAGGAGATTAAGACGTCCTCTATTGAATCTGCGAGGCGGGGAGCAGTGGAGACGGTCTGTCTCTTTGAGAAATAGCTGCCTACCAGCATGCTCACGATACAAATCCACCTTCTTGTGTATCTTGTAGATGAAGTGGAGATTGCTGGACATGTCTATACGTGATGGATGTGTAGGGAAAGGTTAGGCACGGAGATCGAGGCAAACAATCGTTATGTGCAATAAAAGAGATAAAGAGAGTGCGAGAGAGTAGAGTAGAGAGTGAACACGTTTTTCGGTATAATGACGAGTGTACCACTTTAGGTTTTTAGATAGATATATGTATAAAAGTACAATGTGCTAAGGGTGTGTTCACACCTGTGCGCATATAAAAGGCACAATGGCCCTTTATTCCCAACAACCTCCCACCTAAAGGCAATGTGCCTTAAGAGGAGAAAAGAATTAGCTAAGTCTAAGTATGTATAGAGCTGAAATAAATATATCTATCCAACTCCCATCATTTGTCGGCAATGATCAAGCTGCTCTACTAGAAGACCCTTTGTGAGAAGGTTTGCAGGGTTATCATCTGTATGCACTTTGACAAGCTCAATGCTCTTGTTGTCAAGTACATCTCTAATGAAGTGGTACTTCACCTGTATGTGCTTTGTCTTTGCATGAAAGACTAGATTCCGTGCTAGCGTGATAGCACTCTGACTATCACAATGGAGAACATGTAACTCTGAGATGCCAAGTTCTCCCACCAGACGTGAAAGCCATAAAGCCTCCTTACATGCCTCAATGGCAGCCACATACTCTGCCTCTGTAGTAGACAATGCAACACACTTTTGTAGCCTGGAGATACAAGAGACTGCTCCTCCTGTGAAAGTAAACACATACCTAGAAGTGGACTTCCTGCAGTCCGCATGACCAGCATACTCTGCATCCGTAAAGCCAACAACAAATGCCTTCTGCTTTCCAAAGCAGATGCACAACTCCTTTGTGCCTTTGAGGTATCTCATAATACCTTTCACTGCATCCTAATGCTTCTTGCCAAGGGTTGCCATGTATTTGCTAACCACTCCCATTGCAAAAGCAATGTCAGGACGTGTAGCAACCATAGCATACATCAAACTGCCAACGACTGAAGCATATGATATCTTGGCCAATTCAGCCTTCTCATCATCAGATGTAGGGCTGTCCTCTGCACTGAGTTTCACATATGAAGACAAAGGAATCCCAATTGTTTTCCCCCCCTCCATATTGAAACGCTGCAAAACTTTGGAGATATACTCCTGCCGAGATAGATAGAGTAAGCCTTTCAATCTATCTTTGAGTATTTGCATGCCACGAATGTGATTTGCATTACCCAAATCCTTCATGTCAAAGCTACCATGAAGACTTTGCTTCAATGAATCCAAGGCATGAGTATCCCTGCCAGCAATCAACATGTCATCTACATACAAAACCAATATAATTAGGCTATCATGCTGCCTTCTTGGTGTACAAGCAGTGATCCACTTGACTTCTATGAAAGCCTTGGGTCTGCATGAATGTATCAAACTTATGATACCATTCTCTTGGTGCTTGTTTCAGCCCATACAAACTCCTTTTGAGTTTATATACCATTTTTTCCTTCTCTTGTTCAAGAAACCCTTCAGGCTGCTGCATATATATGTTTTCATTCAGATCACCATGTAAAAACACAGTCTTTACATCCATTTGTATGAGCTCCATATCGTCAACAACAACCAAGGCCCAAATGGTTCTTAATGTAGTAATCTTGACTACAGGAGAGAAAATCTCATCAAAATCAATTCCATGCTCTTGCTTATACCCCTTTGCAACCAATCTTGCTTTGTACTTTGGTGAGAAACTAGAAAGAAGTGACCTTCATTTTGTAAACCCATTTGCATGGAAGGATTTTTTGCCCTTTAGGCAACTGCACCAAGTCCCAAGTGCCATTTTTTTCAAGAGATTCCATCTCTGACAGCATTGCTTTATACCATATCTTGCTGTCCTGTCTGTCCATTGCTTCCTTAAAGCAAGACGGTTCATCACAGTCTGTCAACCTGACATAATTAGCCACATTAATTACACCAAGAACAAACCTGTCAGGTTGTCTAGTAGCCCTAGACGATCTCCTAACCCAATGGGCATTTCAGCTTGCCAATCAGCATTAATAGCTTGTTGTCCTGGCTGTTCCTGCATATGCAATGGCTCATTTCCATTGGCAATAGCTGGCTGATCATTTTCAACATCATTTTTTGCATTTACAGGCTCATTTAGAGCATGTATTTGTTGCTGTACAACGGACACATTTTGCTGTCCAAAAGGCATTTCTTCTTGGAATACAACCATACAGACCTCCTCAGTCTTTTCGGGTTGTTTGTGCATGCGATCTTCCCAGAAGATAACGTCATTGCTGCGTACTACTTTCCTTTTCTCGAGATCCCACAATTTATACCCCATTTCACCCTTGTCACCATATCCTAGAAAAATGCATTTACAGGACTTTGGCTCAAGTTTGCTCTGTTTTTCTTTACGAATATGCACAAAAGTCTCGTAGCCAAACACTTTCAGATGAGCATATGAAGGTGGCTTGCCCGACCACGCTTCTTGGGGAACTCCCCACTCCCCCCCCCCCCCCAAGACCTGTTTAGTGACCGATTAATCAAGTGAATGGCTGTTATAATAGCCTCTGCCCAAAAACCATGGGGTAATGCAGCATGAGACAGCATCGTACGGACCTTATCCTGTATGGTCCAATTCATACGCTCTGCAACTCCATTTTGGGGTGGATTATGAGGGGCAGTGAGCTCTCTCTTTATCCCTTTGTTGTCACAAAATGCGGAAAGACTTTGGACACATATTCCCCACCATTGTCAGAGCGAAGACACTTAAGTGTCTTATCTATCTGTCTAAGTTTCAGTCAATGCCAAGATTTTTTTAAACTTGTCAAGCACTTCATCCTTGCTATGAATAGGGTAAACCCATACTTTCCGTGTAGCATCATCGACAAAGGTGACAAAATATTTCTTTCCCCCTAAAGATAATCTTTTCCCCTACTTTCTGTGTAGCATCATCGACAAAGTTGACAAAATATTTCTTTCCCCCTAAATATAATCTTGGCATTTGACATACATCCGAATGTACTAACTCTAGAGGAGAAGATTTCAAAGAAAGAGACTTTTTGTGAGACGTCTGTGCATGTTTGCCATAAATACAATGATCATAGTGCTCAAAATCAGCATATTGAAGACAAGGCAAGTAACCCAAACGAGAAAGCACTTTCATTCCTATTTGACTCATGTGTCCCAACCGGCCATGCCACAAAGAAACGCTTGGCTACTCGGTCATGTCAACAACATGGTCACGCACACTAGATACATAAAGTGGATACAAAGTATCACTCTTGCAACCTTTTGCAATAACCCTAGATCCCTTATAGATCTTCCATTTTCCATCACCAAAGGTGGTATAAAAACCATCATCATCTAGCTGCCTTGTGCTAATCAAGATCTTCTTGAGCTGAGGTACATGCCGTACATGCTGAAGTGTAAAGATAGAGCCATGCTGAAACTGTAACTGCACACTGCCAGTACCTACAATCTCACATGCATAGTTGTTCCCAAGATGGACAACACCATGTCGACCCCCTGTATAGGCGAAAAACCACTCACAATGAGGGGTGACATGAAAGAAAGCACCTGAATCGAGAATCCAGGTATGCATGTCATCATCTGTATCTATAAGTAAAGCATGTGCACTAGAATGTGAAGAGACAAAGAGTACATCACTCCCACTGTCACTATCATGAGTGACTACATTCACCTCTTCAATTTTTACACTACTCTTCTTAGGCTGGCTGTCCTTCTTCTTTTTCTTGCAATCATCTGTCTTCTTGTCTTTTCCTTTCTCTTTCTTCCATTTGTAGTAGTCACGTTTAAAGTGACCCTTCTTGCCACAATGATGGCATTCAACATCTTTGCCACGTGATTTACTGTGTCCCTTGCCATCATATTTGCCCTTTTGCTGTGATCTGCTATTAGTATGCAAAGCACTGGAAGACTTACTGGATACATTATTCTGCCAATTCATCTCTTCCATAAGTAGAGCACTCTCTATATCAACATACAAAAGGATCACATTAGAATTGCTCATAGTAGTCCTGAATGTATCCCAACTCTCTGGTAGAGTGCAAATCAAGAAAGTAGCCTTGAATTCCTCATCAATCATGAACTTCAAGGCAACCAACTGGCTGAAAATGGAGTTAAACTCACTCAAGTGAGTAGACATTGCTGTACCTTCTTTCATGCGCAAATCCATAAGCTTTTTCAGCCAATACACTTTGCTTGCAGCACTCTTCTGTGCATATAGTTCTTCCAGTCTAGTCCATATAGCATATGCAGAATCCAAACCTTCAATGTTAAAGAGCAAGGCATCAAAAATCGATAGCTCTATGGTTGAGTGTGCAAGCTCATTCAACTCATCCCAATTGTCCTTATCCATGTCCACAAGCTTTGCCCCTTTAGTTTTGATTGGCTTTGCCTGCTTCTTTTGTAACAGGATATTTTAGTAGTGTTTTTGCCACACTACAAATTTTTGTGCGCCTTCAAGCTTCTTTATATGCATCAAATTATTGCTGTCATTGCTGCCAGCCATGGTTTTCAGCCTAAATGTGACAAAAAGACGAGCAAATGCATGCTCAAACTGTCACCTAAGTGACCAAGGTACAAACAAGTACTAATTAGCAATAAATGACCACGCAGAAGTACATATTTTAGATCTGTAATTAAGTTTTCAGAAGCATCAAACCAAGTGCTACAGCATTATCCAACTGATTATAGTTGTTCCAAAGGGCATGTGCATCACATTACATGAGAAATCCCAAAATTGTATCTGCAATTTCTGTTGTACATGTACCCACGGGCATAAAATTTAACACGAACGGTCAAAAGCCCCAAAATTTTGTGCTCAAAGCGTCAAACACACATTTGCATTTCCTCTATCATGCATAGGACTGTCCAATTTCGCCTAAATAAAGCAATTTCAGCAAAACCCCCAAATTTTGCCAAGTGTTGATGTCTAGATTGCGCAGAATTCAATCTGCATGTACATAAAGTGACCAAATGCTACACAAATTTTGCCCAAATCGCAAAAGCCCCAAATTGCACGGGGTCCAACGTGCCTCAATGTCGAGAAATTGGGTCAATTTCAGCCCAATTTGTGCATGTACATGAAAAGCCCCAAATGTTGGGGACAAAATGTCACAAATTCCTGCAATTTTTGAGACAAATTTTCTTGTCCTGCATCACATTTTCCAAATCTAGGGAAAAGCCCCAAATTTTTGGGCCAAATGTTGAGAAATTCACTTAAATGAGCAATATTTCAACAATTTTGGCGAAATTCCCAATTCAAATGCGCACAATGTCTGCAATTCCAATGCAGATGCCTCAATTTTTCACAAACAGTGCTTAGTTTGGCAAAGCCCCAAATTTCTAGGCCAAAATTACACAAATTTAAGATTTTATGCTTACACGTGCGAAACCCCGTCAGTGGGTATAAGGAATTTTCAAAAAAAGGATTGAAATTTTTTAAAATTTTAATGGGTCAGTTGACCTACCAGGCGTCGCCGTGAGCCTGGAACCCCGCCAGACTGGTCGCGCTCGTCAGCGCCATTGTCGCCTATCGCGTGCAGCTGTCACCTATCACCGTGGTCCATGCTGGACTCCCGACCAGTTGCACTCCGTTACCTGTCACGCAGCTAGCCCGTCACCTATCTGACTATTACTCACCAGGAATCTGCCAGCGACTCCTGCTCGCACCTGACAACCCACGATGCCTGCAGCTCACGACTAGCTCGTTACTGACTGCAGCTTACACCTGTGACTCTCCTGTTCGCCTTTGAGCTCTCGTCACCACGCTGGTCTTCTGCCTCAACCTGACGACTGTCTGCAGCGCCTTACGCTCTGATATCAATTTGTAGGGAAAGGTTAGGCACGGAGATCGAGGCAGACAATCGTTACGTACATTAAGAGAGACAGAGAGAGTGCAAGAGAGCAGAGTAGAGAGTGAATACGTTTTTTGGTACAATGACAAGTGTACCACTTTAGGTTTTTAGATAGATATATGTATGAAAGTACAATGTGCTAAGGTTGTGTTCACACTCGTGCACATATAAAAGGCACAATGGCCCTTTATTCCCAACAGGATATTCTTCTTGGAGTGCTTCATGAAAACCCTGAACGGCTTGTGTGACAACGAGCTCGGCCAGAAGGTAGCATGGCTGAGGGTTGGTTGGTGTCTGAGGTGCCAATGCATATTTCACAATGGCTACCAACTATGGATTCAGACAACAGTATGTTATGGTTGCTGAAGGACGATGATAGATTGACCGGAGATGTGGTGGTTGGAAATGGGGTAGAAAAAAGAATGGATGCTGCAATGGAGGAGAAAGTCAATTGCTTCTGTATGTTGCACCATGCCTCTATGGAGACGTGGCTCGCTAGGTACCAGGAAGCTAGGTTAGATCGAGAGGAAGTGCGATCAGAATTTCGACGTAGTATATACCATTGACCGATTCGATATCCCAAGGGCATGGAGGAGATGCCGCAGTTTATGTCAATGCGATGGTTGCATGGATCTTTGACCGCAAAGGAGCGGAGGTCTCAATAGAGGAGTGGGAATTCTCGAGGAGATGTAGTCCAAAGGTGATGACGTGTTTAGGGTTTGTCGTATCTATATTTTATATGCAACAACTAATTGAGTGTTTCAATGTACAGTATAAAATATATAGTGCAACGTGGTTGCGCGGATAGCATTTTCGCGTGGAGCGTATTGACAAAATGTGCTCCACAATATATTGTGGTATCATGGAAAGGTTTGAGCAAGAGAGCCGACGATGAGCAACAGATCCAAACACTCCTTAGAGTATTATCTTGCTGGTGTAAAATTCTTTCAGGCACAAGGAACTCTTCTGTTTCTTCTATGCCATGTAAATCTTCCTTGATTGGTTCCATCGGAGGTTCTCCAATATAGGGACGTAGCAAACTTATATGGAAAGCATTATGAATGTTCCAATGACTTGGTAGATCCAAACAAAAAGTCACATCATTTATCATATCTATGATCTTGAAAGGGCCATAATAGCGATTAGAAAGCTTCATCACTTTACCCTTTTGACCTTTCTGCTTCTTCAAGTGAGCCTTCTCAAACTTAAGAAGAACATACTGTCCCAACTTGAGATCTAACTTACGACGATGCTTATTTGCTTCACGTTTATGCTTCTCTTGTGTCCTTTGGATAGCAGCTTTTACTTGAGTGAAAGTTGTATCAATGTCTCTAACAAACTCATCTACTGCAAATATCTTATCCTTCGTAAGAAGAATGGGTGGTAAATGAGGCTTACCATAGATGATCTCAAAGGGTGCCTTACTAGTACTAGAGTGCACCGTATTATTGTATGCAAACTCTACTAAAGGCAAATACTTTTCCCATTCTCTTTGATTATGAGAGACATAGGATTTCAAAAGGTCCAAAATAGTAGAATTAACACTTTCACTCTACCCATCCGTTTGAGGATGATAAGAGGATGAAAGCTTTAACTTTGTCCCGAGGTTCTTGAAGAGAGCTTGCCAAAAGAGGTTGGTCATGCGAGGATCTTGATCACTTATAATGGACTTAGGCATGCCATGATGCTTGAAAATATGAGCAATGAATAGCTTAGCCATATGATTGGCTTCGATTGTCTTTCGGACAGGTATAAAGTGAGCTTGCTTACTGAGTCTATTAATGATACTCCTGATTGCATCATTGCCTGCTTGTGTGCGAGGAAGCTCCATGATAAAGTCCATGGCTATACTTCCCCAAGGTTCATTGGGAATAGGTAATGGCTTCAGTAGACCATGTGGTTTATGCGTGTCATACTTTACTTTTTGGCATATCTTGCACTCGCGAACATATCTTTCAATGTCAGCTCTAAGAGTGGGCCAAAAGAAATATCTTTCCAATGCTTGAGTAGTGGGTAGAATACCCCTATGTCCAGCATATGGAGGTGCATGTGCTTCATCCGTTACCTTGTGTCGCAATGGTAATGCTACACAAATTGCTTGATGATGATACAAATAACTATCTCAAATTGACTAAGGTGTAATCAACTGACCTGAGTTAAGCTGATCCCATATGGTTGAGAAGTCGGAATCGGTTGCATACATTTTGGGTAAATCCATGAACTCATTATGGTAAACAGTTATGATTGCATTCACTTGAGGTCACCATGATAGAGCATCTGCTACCACATTCTTAGTTCCAAATGTGTGAAGTATTTGAAAATGAAACATAGATAAGAAATTTGCCCAATGCATCTGTTTCTCTGAGAGCTTCTTCTGAGTGAGGAAGTATCTTAGACTTTGGTGATCTGTTTTAATAACAAAATCTGCACCAAGTAAATAGTGTTTCCATATTTGAAGAGCATGTACCACCACCATAAGCTCTTTCTCATATACTGGAGCATGTAGCTCATGGTCGTTGAGGTGTCGGCTCTCAAATGTTACTGCATGATGCTCTTGGTTAAGCACAACTCCAATGCAATCCCTAGAAGTATTGCAGTGAACTTCAAAAGGTTTTTGAAGATCCAGAACTATGAGAACTGGTTCTTGAGTCACAAGAAATTTAATTCTTTCAAAGGCTTGTAGTTGCCTTGATCCCCAGCAAAAAGGCATTTGCTTCTTAGTAAGGTCATGTAGAGGAGATGCAACATACGCAAAACCTCATATGAACCTCCTATAGTATGAACATAGGCCCAAGAAACTTCTAACTTCATGTAAAGAAGTAGGTGCAGGCCATTCAACAATGGCTTGAATCTTCTCAAGATCCATTCTCACCAAATTGTGAGAAACAATATGGCCTAAGTAATGAATTTTCAAAAGAAAAAATTAACTCTTCTTAGCATTGACATGTAGTCTATGCTTGCAAAGCTCTTGAAAAACAATAGATATATGTTTTCTATGCTCTTCTTTAGACCGTGAAAATATTAGAATGTCATCAAACAAGACACCTGTGAACTTTGAGTGAGGTCTGAAAATTCTCTCCATCATCCGATTGAATGTGGCAGGTGCATTAGTCAAACCAAATGGCATGACTAAGAACTCGTATAGTCCAAATGTCGTACAAAAAGCTATCTTATGAACATCTTCAGGTGCTATTCGTATCTGGTGATAGCCGCTCTTGAGATCAATGTGACTAAAGATACTAGCCCCTTGCAACTTATCCAAGATATCATCTATCCTTGGGATAGGAAAATGATTCTTGATTGTAATCTTGTTCAAAGATCTTTAGTCTATGCACATACGGAAGAACCGTCTTTCTTTTGAACAAGTAAGATTGGAGAGCAGTATGGAGAAGAGCTAGGTTGAACTAACCCTTTTTCCAACAATTCGTTTACTTGTGTTAGGATCTCCTCTTGCTTACTTGCACTTACCTCGGTAAGGCGGTTGGTTAGGTGGTGAATTGCTTGGGATAAGATCAATTGTGTGATCTTCCATGCGCTTAGGAGGTAACTCTCCTGGGAGTGAATCACTAAAATAATCTTCATATTGTTTAACAAAATCATGTCTAGCTTGATCAATTAAAGAGAGGGGTTCTTTTAAAGTCTGAGACTTAGAAGAATTAGTTGGTATTGTGTGTTCATTAGAGGCACCAAGTGCCCTTGAATCATTAGTTTCTTTTGACTCTCTCACAAAAATCATGTACGCAGAAATAGCTTTCTTCATTTCTTTAGAAATGCTAACATGACTAACCATTGGCACAGGCCAATCTCCAGCATCAACAATGCATACTATGTTCCGACCCTTGAATTGAAATGCAAGGGTCTTCTTAACAAAATCGGGAAGAGGTCTAATCTTCTAATGCCAAGGCATGCCTAAGATAACATCACAATTACCTATGGGTGCAAGTAGAAAAGATTCTTGGTCGCAGTAATCCCCAATTCTAAGATTCAACTTCCCTTGAATAGGAGTAGAATTGGTTGTAAGTCCTTCAAATGCCGAATCTGATCTAATTGGTGTTCCCAATCGATCCGGTGGAATTTGTAGCCTTTCAACAGTATCTGCTAACACAAAATTATATGTGGACCCAGGATCAAAGAGTATCAAAACTCGTTGATTGTTGAGTGTCCCCCAATCCTTTAAGAGTTGTCTTTTCTTCTCATTTGAATGAGTGTTAGCTTGCACATCTAGAATAGAATTTGAGGATGGCGGAGGAGGATCTTTAACCACATTTGCTTCCTTCCTTTTGTGAGGACAATCAAACTTCATATGCCCTAACTCACCACAAAGAAAGCACCTTCCTTCCTCTTTGTACTTTTGTGTCTCAGAGGGTGAGAGATACTTGCCCTTCTTCTTGTTACCCTCCGGCTTTGAATATTGGTCATGGGTAAAGGTAGGTCTTCTTCGATTAGTCCCATCTCTTGGTTGATCATAGAGCTGCTCTTTTCTAGCTTTATAAGAACTCATCTCTAACTTTCGAGATGTACGAGGTGTATGCAAACTTTCAACTACTATGATGGCAGACTCCACCATGTGAGATACGGTTTCATGTGGATACACCTTCATGGTTTTGTGTAAACGAGGGAGTAGGCTAGCTTCAAACTTCCTTTTCTTCTCTTCATCGCTGATCTCCATGAAAGGAGTAACCTTGAGAAGAGTAAACCAAAAATTGTCCACATAACTAGTGACCTTTTCATGCTCTTTCTGGCCTAGCCAATCCCACTCCTTCTTGACATCGCAAGAACTGAGTATAAAACTTCTTCTTGAACTTTTTCCAAGTTGTAGGTCTCCTTCCCTCCAAAATGAGAGTCAACCACCAATTGCTAGTGGTGTCTTTTAAGTGCATGCCTACATGCTTGAGCTTGGACTTTTATGAGAAATTACCATCAGAGAAAGAAACTTCAAATTGCCTGACAAAGGCTAATGCCTTAGCATGATCTCTCTTACCGGAGTAAGAGTCAAACTTTATGTCCTTATCCCCAGGCTTGAAAGTCTTAGTCTTCTTAAGCTTGCTCCTCTTATGGTCCCTCTTTGTTTGTTTGTAGATTGCAGGAGACTTAGAGCCAAGAGAGTAGAAACTAGAAGATGACGATGAGAAGGAGGAACTTGAGTAATCAGGGGAGTAGCTAGATGCTGAGAGAGATGACTCTCTCCTTATCCGCCTCACTCGAGGTGAGGTCTTTTTGCTCTTCTTGACTCGAGAACCCTTCTTTCTTCTAGGAAGCTTCTCAGCAATTAGATGCTTTGCATCTTCACCATCAATTGGTGCAATGGTGTTTCCTCCAGTATCTCCATCTTTTGGAGGATTCGGTCCTTCATAAGTAGCTTCTTCCCTTACCCTTAAGCTATCAATCAATTGATGTACTTCGGGAATCTCTAACAAGCTATGATATTTTGTCAATAGAGCCTGTAATTACTCACTTGTAGGTGCTTCATCAGTTGCCATCTTTACCTTCTTCTTGCAAGGATCACCTTTACTTTGAGAAAAGCAAAGAGACCTGCTTTGATACCATTGTTATAGAATCTGAGATACATGCTTGACTTTCTTATATATTTAAAATATATATGGTGAATATTATGTTGGGACAGAGGAGAATAGATGAGAGAAAATAAAGATGTAGAGAGAGAGGGGTAGAGAAATTGGCAACACACTAGGGACTGAAAGATGGGCCAATCCCCCCCCTTGTGGAGTTATATTATTGACAAGGAGCAAGCTCCTCCGTTACACATAAGCTAGTTCTTACTTGTAGATCTTGGAAACAAGATCACGGTTCCTTGCACGGTATACAACCGGCTAACACTTGCACAACTTGGAAGTTGGCACCTTTTGATTCTTCTCGAGTCTCCTTCTCTTCTAAACAATATGTGTAGGGCTCTCCTCTTGGCGCTTGATTTCAACAGAGCTTCCGCAGCACTTGCACCTTCTCTTCCCCTCTTGGAACTTGATTTCGGCAAAGCTTCCGCAACACTTGCATCTTCTCTTCTCCTCTTGAAACTTGATTTCAGCAGAGCTTCCACAAGCACTTGCACCTTCTCTTCTCCTCTTGGATACATGCAAAGTGATGCTTCCTTCACCTATCCCTTACACCCAAGGAGAGCCTTCTCTTTTATAGGCTCTCAAGAGCTTCTCTTCTTGGAGAGAGAGTTGAGTTTATCTTTATGCAAGATGTGGTTGTTCCACTCTGCAGCACCAATTTCGAGATATCTCTTTGTGCATTGTTTGGATGAAAAACGTCCAACACAAAAGTTATAGATCTCACTATTTTCAATAACCCTCGCGGCCCATTTTTAGAGATTGTTTTTCTATTGCAAGATATTTTAAAAATGGATTTTTCAAAAAATAGCTTTTTAAACTGTACTCTTAACTTGTGGTCCATGCAACCACCTCGAGTCATAGATAAGGAGAGTTTATTAGATTGCCTTGGGCCTCAACCTTAAGATTGAATTCCACAAAAAAGCTTGTGTCATTTTAGACCTTAGAACGAGAAAATCACTTCTCTCCTCACTTCCAGAGGTTCACTCATCTTTCTTAGTGAGAGAATTCCCTCTCTCGTCTTTCTTAATGAAAGAAAAGACCTTAAACCTTGACTTGTAGGGGAGAGGATGACCGCAAATGAATGCAATGCTCATTTCACACAAGTAAACATTCCCAGACATCCCTGGATGCACACATAAATACATATACACAATGCTAATGCACTTCCTCTTCTTAGAACTCAATCCATCTTCATTTATGTGCAACTCCTTGGTTGTTGTGTACACTCTTACACTTGGCAGACACTTCTTTCAGACTTCATAACTTGTACTGCATGTACCAGATATCCCCGTCACAATGCTCTGATCACCCCATTAAGTGATGTATTAGGAATACTGGTCTCTAAATGGTCTCATAGCCATGCTAGATCATCATCAACACTTAAAGAAAAGTGAGTCATTAATTTATTGACAAAAATGTATTAAATAGAGAATGTGTAATAAGCAATAAATTTAGTGACAACATATATGATGGATTGGGTGAGGGCTTCCACTACAATAGGTGTGGTTGCTAGCTCAACTATGATGACCTCATGTGATGTTGAGGCCTTACATCTAATCATCTTGGAAATCATGGGGATACAAGTGGCCTCTCCATTGATCTCCATCCACCATATGTGTGACTCAATTGGCTTTGATGATCCAAACCAGGGCCCCATACTACATGTACTACATAAAGTAATGTGGATATGACTAGTGTATCAAAGAGCCACATCTTGGTGTGAGATTCTTGAAATCGCACTTGTGAATGCATCCTCTCCAAGTGTCCTAGTGCTGCATATCCTCAAGTCAGTCTAGTGTCTGCTATCTCCCTCATAGAGAGAGTGGGATACATGAAGAGCACTCCTAAATATGTATATGAATCCACATACTCCAACTCCTCCTGTCCATATGTGAGCTTAGATATTGATCTCCCAACCCACTGTGGTGTAATGTGAAACATCACCATCTTGGTTTTGCCAAGGTTCATTGAGAACTCACTATTTAATGCATAAGAGTGTAGTGCATCTAGATGTTTTTGTAATTCATGTATTTAATCAACTATTAGTACAATATTGTTTGTATATAGGAGGAGAGGTATCTTCCAACTCTAGTGGAGCTCCTTTATCCCCTCCTTGGGATATGTAGTCAGCAACCCCATCAATGTATAGGCCAAATAGTGTCGGAGAGAGGGGGCATCCTTGCTTCACCCCAATGGTGGAATGAATAGGAGAGATGAAATCCCCTTTGATGTTTGTACTCTACCAAAGACCCTTCATACAGTGCCATGATTTCCCAACTAAGCTCCTTAGGCACTCCCATAGCATGTAGTCTATGTGCCAATTTGTCTCTTAGCACTATGTCAAAGACTTTGTAGAAATCCACAAAGTAGACAATAGATCTGTCGTGACCATGAGCCATGCCCTTCTTAATGATCACTCTAAGTGCAAGGATGTGATCCAATGTAGAGTAGCCTCTCCTAAAACCATCATATCCTTGTGCTTTGAGCCCCACGTTTCTACCCATTTGCTAAACTCCTCCTCAAGTATGGGGGCATATAACTTAGCTAATGTGTATCCAACCATAAGAGTTTGATAGTTATCAAGTAGAGTGGGATCTCCCAGTTTAAGGATAGGTACCATGGTGTTTGTGCTGCTCCAACTCTCTAGGAGGCCTTCACACATGGCTTTGTTAAACATGAAAGCTAGGAACTCTACCATCACATTTGTAGCATGGATTAGATACTTAGCTTCTAATCCATCACGGTCATGTGCCTTGCCTCTACTGATTCATCAATAGCCTCACGGACTCTACTCTCTATAAAGAAGATGGTGGCCTCTAGGCACAGCTTTGGTGGAGGAGGTTGACCTACTACTATGTAGAGATTAGTTCTGTATTGCTCCCATGTACCAAGTGATGTGATGGATGCAGTTGGGCAATGCTCTTTGAAGAGCTAGTAGGCCTCTCTAGACTCCTGACTCACTAAATAGCTAGTACAAGTCTTTCTCCAATTGAGCTAGGAATGCTCTTGTCTTCCATCATACGAGGCATCTCGTGATCATCTATGACTAACCTAATGTGTAATGTAGTAAAAAAAAGGCTTGTAAAAATAGCCTATACTAAGCCTTCTAAATACTATACTATCTAGTCTTAGGGAAGCACTATAAATAGGGTAGAAAGTGCTATTGAAGGGGTCTTTTGTCATTGGAATGAATTTTGACTTAGTTCCATTTCTAGTTTCTTGTCTAATTTAGGCTATGGCTTCAAGAGCTATTTTCTTGTAGTTAGACTAATTCATTTTCAATTCTGTAGTTAGATTTAAGCTAGGCTAGGTTTCTTTCATTATTTGATTAAGTTTAGGCTAGGCTAGGTTCCTTTAATTTCATTGGTATCTAAGCTTTAGTTAGATCCAACCAATGGGTCATTTTCAAGTTGTAGATATGGTGTTTGTGGTTAGGATAGGTAATTGCAGTTAGAATCTTGGTTCAATGTTGCTCAATCTCTTTGAGCATCCAAAACCAAGCTTTTTTGCATTATTTCCAGTCATTGATAGCTCAAGCACCTGCTTAAATCAGATCTAGGTCCTAGCTATGAGAATAGAATCTCTATTAAATTGCGGGCAACAAGCATCAATGTTAAAGAAGCAACTTGAATCCTTGACCTTTGCAACAAAGCTTCACTCCCCCTCCCCTGCTCGCTCCTCACTCTAAGATCTATGAAGTGCAAGAGGGTTAAGAGAGAGCAAAACACAATAGAGTCATGTGGGTATTAAAGGAATAGTACCCTTATTCTTTGTTATCTTCACTTATATATGAATGTAGAGTGTGTACATATACAAGGGGTGCTTGCTTGGCAATTGGCTACTGCCCTTTACCCCAACACTTATTGCATGCTTCATTAATAACTCTAGTGAGAGCACTTCCAAATATGACTATGGCCTCCTTGATCTCTACCAATGTCAATATTTCATCGAGGCCCTTGTTGAGTACTCTTTGTGCGTATGGCATCATGGACCAACTTGATCCACAAGTCACTTAGCTTCTACCCCACTATTTTCCCATTCATTAAGTGTTGCATTAGTCCCTTGGGGATTCTATTGGCATAGGTTGTCAGCTTGGTGTATGTAGACATGGTGTGAAAGACCTGAGCTGTGATGCACCACATGTCCTTGTTTGTAATAATATTGGATAGCAAGACATGTGGCTATTTTGGTTTGCTCCCTTCGATTGAGACAATCATGGCCTTCCTAGATCTGTCTTATTTTTCATTTTTTGCATGATTTCTAGTCCTTACGTGAGATCAAGCAAAACTGTAATGTCATGCTCTCATGATCGAAGCATGGACCAACTTGATCCACAAGTCATTTAGGTTCTACCCCATTATTTTCCCATTCATTAAGTGTTCCATTAGTCCCTTGGGGATTATATTGGCATAGGTGTTCAGCTTGGTGTATGAGACATGGTGTGGAAGACTTGAGCTATGATGCAATCACATGTCCTTGTTTGTAATGATATTGGGTAGCAAGCCATCTTTGGCTATTTTGCTTTGCTCCCTTCGATTGAGACAGTTGTGGCCTTCCTAAATCTATCTTATTTTTCATTTTTTGCATGATTTCTACTCATTCTGTGAGATCAAGCAAAAGTGTAATGCCATGCTCTCATTATGGCAACATGGACTAACTTGACCCACCCATTGTGTGATCATGATCCATAACCTTTTATTAAATACGACAAAACTTCACACATACATACATTAGGTGGCCAAGATCTCAATATATATTTTTTGGCCATAAAAATGTATGAAATTTCCTTGTTTGAAGCCTAGCATTTGGAGCCACTTTTTTGGTAGAAAGTGCCAAAAAAGTACCACCAAATACTAGACTTCGGACAAGGGTATCGTTGCATTTTTTAAAGCTCCCCCTCCCCTTGCAAAAAAATCTATTGACCATTCAATGGGTGCGCATGCAAAATTTTGTCACATTTTGATATAGTTTGGTATTTTTAAAATGATCCCACACTAAAATTATGGATAGATCGATAATCAAGAAATAAATGTTATTATTATTGGCTCTTAGAAACTTCACACTACATGGACTATATAGAGGCATCAAGAGCCTAACAAGTGCTCATGTAACATTTTGTCGTATTTTGATATAAGTTGGTATTTTTAAAACTATTTTATACCAAAATTATGGGTGGATCGATAATTGAGAAATGAACATTGCAATTATTATCTCTTAGAAACTTCGCACCACATAGACTATATAAAGATATTAGGAGTAAAGTGTGTAATGAGAAATGTCAAATTTTCAAATGTTTTTCCGATTAAATTTGACAGTTCTAACAAAAACTATGCACATTAAAGTTGAGAGCGAAGGACAAGAGCAAAGCCTTAATTCATATGTTTAGCCAAGCACAACAGTTTTGCATTGGGATATGGTCACATGTCTATTGCACAAGGAAAACACTATTCCAAAAAGGTAACATTACAAACTATATTCATTCCATTGGAACAAAAGCATTCTTCTTTTTTTTTGGAAGATTTATACAAGTTGGAAATCCTTAAGAGTTACAGTAATATTCTTTGCATATATTGCACAACGCTAATTTTAGTCATCATGTCTACCAAAAAGGCCTCTGCAACACCTTGTAGAGCATAAAGACATTCTTTTGTGAAGTGATCAGGGGTTTATCCAAACCTTGCGTAAAAAAAACCACCTCCTTCTTTCCATGTGGTAGAGGTTTTGTACAATATCGTGAATAAGTGTGCTAAATCAATAGGGATTTAACAACAAATTGTGCCACTTTGAATGGGCTTTCTATAACTCTCTCCCTCACAATCTCCCTCTAATGACCACAAAACAATTTACCTTATACACCATCAAATGAGAAATTTTAAAAAGCATACTCCTCATTGTTTATGTGAAATGAGGCACCAAGAACCACTTCAAGAACCCCCCACCTCCATAGTAAATTTGGTCGATAGATCCATTGTCACCAAGAATTGCAGTGAACCAACTAGCTGCTTCCATGTACTTTGAAGGTTTTCTTGTAAAGAAAACCAAGATAGCATGAGAATTGAAGCATATCTCTTGGTTTTCTTGTAAATAAAACCAAGATAGCATGAGAATTGAACCAAAATGGATGGAAGTCGAACAACAAAAGAAAGCCCAAGACCTACCAAAGTGCTTCACTAAATTCAAGAAAGGGGACATGGTAGTGATCTTATTGGGCACAAAGAGATAGGGGCAAATAAGTGAACTGATAGAAGGACATGCCAAAGTCAAGGAAGTCAACTTAGCAAGGGAAGGGGAGAGACCTCGACCCATGTCTATAGTTGACGACTTGACCAATCAAGAAGAGGTTGATCTTATTGCTTTCTTGCAAGAGTAGATGGACATGTTTGCCTAGTCCTTAGATGAACTCAGAGGAGTTGATTCGAGGGTCGTAACACATAACATCCCAATGACTCTTGACACAACACCAATAAAGCAATGACCTTACTACCCAATCCAAAGCATGCTCATGCCATGAAGGAAGAGATCGATAAGCCATTGAAGGCATAATTCATCTATGAGATTGAGCACACGGACTGGGTGTCATCCATTGTGATCATCCTGAAGAATAACAAAAAAATCAGAGTGTGCATAAACTGCAAGAAAGTCAACACCATGATTAAGAGAGATAATTATCTGTTGCCTTAACATGGAGCACATGCTTGAGAGAGTAGTAGGAAAAGAGGGCTACAGTTTCATGGATAGCTTCTCATGTTACAACCAAGTTCAAGTACACCTCGATGATAGGCATAAGACAACGTTTTCCATAGAGAGTGAGGTGTATTCCCGTATATAGTTATGCCATTTGGACAGATGAATGCTCCTCCTACCTTTCAATGTCTAATGTGCACCATCTTCAAAGACATGCTTAGGTGAGAGCTAGAAGTATTTGTTGACAATCTGTGTGTGCACTCTAGCTAAAAAGAACACCTGGGTATAGTCTTTGAAAAATGTAGGCTCTATAGTCTCTCGTTGAACCCCCTAAAGTGCTAATTTTGGGTGAAACACGGATTTATCTTAGGACACATGATGTCCAAGAATGGCATGGCCCACTGACTTCTCTAAGATCAAGGACCAACTATAAGGGAGTTTAGTGCTTCCTAAGGCACACAGGGTACTATTGGCACTTCGTTCTAAACCACGCATTGATTGCTAAACCGCACTACAAGTTGTTGATTGTATTCGAGTGGACCAAGGAGTGCCAATGCACTTATGAGGAGTTGAAAAAGGCTCTCACTACCGCACAATTTTTACGAGCCCCAAACTGGAACATAACATTCCACATGCATATTGATGCGTCATAGTTCACTGTTAAGAGCCGTTTTGTGCCAGCTTGGCGAATATAACCTTGATTATCTAGTGACCTTTGCTAGTAGACAACTCACGGATATACAGAGATGAACTACTCCACAATGGAGAGGAAGGGTTTGAGCACGGTATTTGTTGTAAAGAAATTTTGGCATGATCTTTTGGCTATGCCCTTTACCTTCTTTGTTGACCATCAAGCCTTGCTTTATCTTGTCAACAAACCATATGCTATTGGACACATAGATTGATGATTACTTTTTCTTTTAGAGTTTGACTTTTCTGTGGTTGTACATAAGGGTAAGCAACACTACATGGTAGATCACATGTCCCATGCACACCCATAAGAGAGGCTGTTGGGTGGACACGGCATTATAGATGACCTACCCGATACACACCTTTTTAGTGTGTCCAATGAGAAGGATTTATTCAAAGCTGATTTGACACCTTATTGGGCTGACGACATTGTCCAGATCCTAGAGCACAAACTACCAGAGAGACCTATTGAGAAGGCTAGGCTAAGGCGCCTTATCCTTAAGATTCAACCCTATCAATTGATCTCCAACCAACTCTATAGGTTAGGGCATGATGGCCTGTTATGAAGATGTGTATGTAAGCATGAAATGCATGATGTGCTGATTGAAGTGCATGGTGGAATTGCTGGAGGACACTCCAACGAAGATACTAACGCTTGCAAGGTGCTACAATCTCAACTCTGGTGGCCCATTCTATTTCGTGATGCTGCTAAATTCATAAAGCATTGTGACGAGTGTCGAAGGACTAAGGTTTCTATTCATAAGGACATGATGGAGTTAACACTAGTCATAGCATGCCAACCATTCGAAAAATGGGGCATTGACTTCATTGGGCCAATCAATCTCACAACATAGTACTCCCAAGCCAAATACATCATTGTGGTAATGGACTACCTTACAAAATGGGTTGAAGCTCGAGCCACAAGAAAGAATGATGCTAGAACCACGGCTAAGTTCCTTTGGGAGCAAGTGATCTTGCGATTTGGCTTCCCCATCGAAATAGTTAGTGACCAAGGCACTCACTTCATTAATGAAGTGATTGCCCACCTGTTGTCCACCTTCCTAATCATCCATAGGAAATCATCACCTTACTACCCTCAAGCTAACGGTTAGGTGGAGTCCATGAACAAGATCTTAGTGAATGTCTTGACTAAGGCCCCAGTCACTACCTCGCGCAACACTATGATAACAAACTCATGGCAACACTATGGGCTAATAGCCTATAAGACGACAGTTGGGCAAACACCCTTCACACTGACCTATGGAACTGAAGTAATCCTGCCAGTAGAGTTTTTTGTCCCCTAACTTTAGAATAGCAGTACAAGAGCGATGGGATGGGAAAAAAGCATGGACCAAATGCTTAATAGAGTTGGACCATGTCTTTGAGACATGACTCCTAGCTATTCATGTGCTAATCTATGAAAAGGTAAGACGCAAGAGCTGGTTTGATAAGCATGTCAAACGATATGACTTCGAGCAAGGCGACCTAGTATTGCTATACTCAGTGAAGGGCCACAAGCAAAAGATGAAATTTAGAGGATTAGTGCCTCTCAAAGTCTGTAATATTAGTCAAACAGGCAATGCAGAGCTCAAAACTTTAGAGGGAGAGGGCACAAGCTTCTTTGATGGTAGTTATCTCAAGAAGTACTACCTCCCAATCCATCCATTGCACAAGCAGCCAATGCTGTAGCCTCCTGTCAACATAAGAGTAGCCATCATCACAGAAATCGAGGATATAGATGAGGAGGCAGTAGAACCTGCTTATTTACAAATCACGATCTCTGCTCAAAAGACATGCACTTTTGATGCGCTCATTGATGAGGGACATAACTTCAACATCCTTACTCACAAGCATTGGACAGTCCCAACTGCAACCCACGAATGCTAAGCTCAACCTATTTGGGAGACAATTCTACCCTATGCTAGGGAAGTGCAAAGTAGCAGTACCTATCGAGACTGAAAGCCTACCCATGATTTTCTATGTGCTACCTAACACCAAGGCCACAAGTAAGGAATCACTACTAGGATGCAATTTTAAGAAGTAGGCACACATTGCAATGTTGACTACGACTCGCAGTGCATTCACCTCACCATTGGCAATGTGAGGATAGTGACAACTTTCGGCAAGGGCACTGTGGCTCCACCCAAGTCTACAATAGTGCCATCGATAGTAGTACCTAACACAAAGTCTAAGAAAAGGGGTCGTGATGACTAGTCTTGCTTGCCAAGACTGACCAATTGCAGCCTGAGAAAAATAACACCAAGACCATTAAACAACAACTAAAATGAGTACCTAAAGAATAATCACTGCCATCCAAGAGCCGATCCGAATGGACCCATAACTCCCAAACATCACGTCCTAAGCATAGGAGATACAGTTGGCATTCTAGAACCCGACAAACAATCAAACGATAGGTACTAGCTCTATTGCGTGCACAAGACTACTGTGAGGGCAACAACTAGATTTGGGTGTCTAAGACTAAGAGTGGCACACGTGCCCCTCAGCCATCTGCTATTGGCCTATATCCAAAGACTGCTGAGCCACCTAAACCTTCTAAATTGCTTGAGTCAAAAACCAAACCCATCGAACCTCAATAGGTCTACCAACAAAAACCTCAATCGGTTGCCCCTAAACTGACCCAACTTATCTCTGCTTCTCGTGCCCCAATGGCTTCATGACTAGCAACAAGGATCACAACATCTAAGCCCCAAACCATGCCCCTCACACAAGTGGCTAACCCACATCCTAAAAGGATTAACTGCAGTAGCAGACACCACTCGTTGAGCTATCCAACCCATTTAAACTCCAACCTCCTATAGGCCTTAAACCCTCTTATGAGCGGAGATCTATACTTACAATGGTCTCTGATCTAGCTAAGAACATGGGGGATGACTTGATCACGTGCATTAGACACTTGGATGCTACCTTCAGAATGCTTGCTACTAAAAGCTACGAACGGTTGGACCTAGGCCTCCTAGACGAGCCTTTAGCAATCGATGTATACACGATGCCATGTACTTGGGAAGAATCAAAGTTCATGTTCATTAAAGTCCCCATGGTAGCTAAGGAATTGATTGCCATTGAGATTTCTCGCTTATAAATGAATGTTAATCACCTCCTATATAGTAAGAGCAAAGTCTCTACCATAAGCCAAGAGCTAGAGGAACTTAAAAAGTTAGCCATCACATTGACTCCTCCTTTCTCCATAAATGGTATGCTCTCCATCTTCAATGGGAACAATAGGGTTTCCCAATCATGATCAATGCCGAGCAGAGATGTGCTATCAAAACCTTTGAGTACGACCCTACTTATGTAGCTCCCACCTTCTTTAGAATACTGGCCATCACTCGCAATCAACCCTTAGAAGATCGTAACATGGACCACCCCTATTTAGATCGAGTCCTTACCAAGGAAGAGCTATACTTTGCTAGCAAGATCAACTCCAGTGACTTCTTAAGTGATGTATTGACCTACATTATGCATGTAGGTATTAGACCTCACGACATGGACCGTCATGCTCACTTGGAATATAACCCACAATTCTACCCCTGGCTAATGCAGAATGAAGTACCACAACCCTGTGCTTAATATCCTTAACCCTTCATCCTCTAATCCTTGGAAGGATTCACATCATTCTCGGAGGGGGGGGGGGGGGGAGAGGGGGTAAGGTGGAAAAGAAAACATGTCTCAAACCTCAACCAATTTTTAAAGGAATAAAAATTAACTTATGATCGAGGAAAATTGTCATAATTTCTTTTGGATTGTGTGGACTGCTTGAAGCAAAAGTCTTTATTCTATACTTAAGCACTTCCATAGCTTACATTCATTTATCTGCTTATTGTTTTGCAAGAGTTATCTCAAGAAAACTAATGGTAAGTTGTGGCATTGTGACAAGAATCTACGATGGCAGGACAAGAGACAGGAAATATTTTGTTCACAGAAGAAGAACATGCAAAGTATGGCCTAACATCAAAAACTAGGGCCTTACCCCGGCTCAAGTTCAGGAACATCATAAAGTTGAATAGCACGGTCATGGAATAACTGGCCGTGAAGTGGCTTGTCAACCAATGCAATCTGGGAAAGTATGTTGAGACGGTTGGATAAGCTATTGACTATAGCAAGTGAGTGGAGTTCCTACAGACCTTTGATACTAACAAGAACCTCAGCATTGTAATAGTAAGATAACAAGAAGAACCCTGTAGGGTTGAGGTGGAATTGAGCCCAGAGATGGTGGAGAGAGAATTGGGCTTGCTTAACAAGGTCGAGAGGTGACCAAAAAGGGATGTTTACACCATGTTGGGAATGGATAAAGCCTTAGTCCACACCAATGATAGCATCAGCCTAGTTGATATTTCGAATCCTGAAGTCAGGTTGCAAGCAAAGATGATCCACACTCTATTTTCTAGCCAAAGGTATAACACCTTAATGAGCAGAATTGGAGTGCCCTTGCTAGAGAGCCTTGTAGCCAAGTCCCTGGATGAAGTGAATTGGAATGGCTACGTCGAAAAACCATTAAAGCTTCAGGAAAGGCACTAGCCATAGGTACATGACCAACGGGTGGGGAGCCTTCGACTTCCATAGCGGGGACGACAAGGAAGAAGTCATCATAAATATCATCAATTATAGGGTTTGCGGGGTGTTAACTGCCATAATCCAAGAGGCTATGGGAAAGGAGAAAGGTGAATAGGAAGTGGGACAGACATCTAAAAGATTACCACCCCAAGAGCAACAGCAATCGAGTGAAAGGACAATGAGTGTGAGGGCAGAGAACTAGAGATACCATATCTTGGCCAACGAGGGCCTAGGAAGCCAAAGATATTGCAAAGCACATAGCATTTTCATTCCTAAGGGACATATGCCCCAAATGAGCATGACAAAGGGATACATGGGGGATAGAACCCACGGACAAAACATGATTCAAGGTAGCTCCAGATTCATTCAAGGGATAGAGGCTACTAGACTTGGCACCTCTTGCAAGAACAAACCTGCCACGAGTAATCTTCCATGCAGAGTCTCCAAACGACACAAAATACCATGCATCATCAAGCTGTCCAGCTGACATAAGGCTGCGAGTCAACGCAGGTATATGGTATACATCATGTAAAACAAAAGAATTGCCAGAAGGAAACTGTAGCCTAACATCTCCAATGTCCATAATGTCAAGAGACCTATCATCACCAAGACACATAGAACCAGAGATGGTGTGATAGGTATGAAACCAATCTCTATAGGATGTCACATGAAATGACGCATCTGAATCCAAAAGCCAACATTGCGCATACATAGAATGTGTCTTAGAAGCCTGTAAGGCATCGCATGAAGAAGCTGCAAGTATGTAATCCTCATCTGAGTCAGTGGCTTGCATGACATTAACCTCTACTGGACTTTGCAGGTATAATATTGCACTCAGAAGACTTTTCATGCACTTTCTCTTTTTCATTTTCATTGCACTTATCATCGCGCATCTTATGGCAATGTGGCCTAATATATCATGCTTTCCCACAATAATGACAATTAAGATTAGACTTTCATCCATGAGACTTGCTACGGCCACGCGACTTGGACTTGGACTTCTGAGAGTCCTTACCCTTATGATCATTATCATGCTTGCCATGTCTGCCACCTCTAACGATCAATGCATGTGAAGAGCGGGAAGCGTCATTGTTTTTCTTATTGATTTTCTCAATCAATAAAGCACTCTCAACATCTTTGATTTTCAACCCATCAAGCTTGTTCGTGCATATGGCAGTACAGAAGACATCCCATGATTTAGGCAAGGTGCCAAGTAGAAATAACGGGTGCAAGTTGTCTTTGAACTCAATACCTTGTGACAACAGATTCTTCATGATAGCATGAAACTGGCTGAAATGAGATGATAGGGATGCCCCCTCCTTCATGGGAAGGTCCATTAACTGCTTCAGCCAATACATCTGTGATGCAGGACTCTACTGCACATAAAGCTCCTAAATCTTCTCCCATAATTCCCATGCACTCTGATTCTCATCTTCAACAACATTATGATGGACCTCTTTTGAGAGTGATAAGATAATGGTAGACTTGCATAGCTCATCAGTTTCCATCCAAACATCAACATCCATATCCTTGGGTTTAGCACCCTTGAAATGCAATGGTTTAATCTGCCATATCTGAGACTTCCAATACCCATAGTTGGTACCATCCAACTTGGCAATGTTAAAGAGAGATATGTCTTTTAGATGACCAACCATACTGTCCCAAAGCAAGCAAGAAGAAGAAGAAGAAGAAGAAGAAGAAGAAGAAGAAGAAGAAGAAGAAGAGGAGAGCCACTTTTGGCCACACACAAGAATGAGCTTCTCATTCACTTTTCAACTTTATATACAAAATCTTAAATCCCTTTTGGGCGATCATCTCCTTATCCCCTTTTTTACATGGCCAACCATGGCCTAGGCTCTTTTTCCCATTGTCCTTCTATCTTCCTAGCTTCCTTCCTACCGCCCATCTACCTTTGCAAATTGCACGGGTGAGAGCCTGGCACTCTTAAAATAAATCATGGTGCACCTTGCGCTTTTTTACAAAAGTATAGACTCGCGCTTTTTCTCGTGCACCTTTTTTCTTGATTTAGGGCTTTTCTGCACTTCTTGTGTTTCCAACTTCTTCTTGGTGCGCCTTCATCTTATATTTTACTTTTGCCTTTGCCTTGTCTCTTCTGCTTTAGATTTTCCAGCTTTTCCACCTTATTTGTTTAAGGGTTAACATTACTCCCCTCCTAGACGAGTGCTAGTCCCATGGCACTCATAGTCGTAGGTAGCAGGCTTTAGCATGTACCAAAGACGTGGGTGAAAAGGATGTCTGTGGTCGCCTTGGAGGATTTCTGGTAGTGGGCAGATGAAGGTTGTTGGGGCCACATTGTTGGCATGGGTGGTTGGTGGTAGAGTGGTTGCAGTTGGGGGTAGGCTGTTTGCTGTTGGGAATTGTGCTTGCCTGGCATATGTATTGGTTTTTGGGGATTCTGCACATGACGATTCTTGGCGGGCTTGTAGGATGATAAAGGATAAGAATTTAGAGTTGAGTGTCGATGAAGAGCGAATGACACTTTCGTTGGAGTTTTCAATACTTGCAATTGAAAACCTCTCATATGTAGTCTCTCCCTCGGGGTAGTGCTAGTCTTCTTTACTGTGCGCAAGACGTAGTTTAATTAGTTTGCGAGATAGGTCGAGCTCTTAGCAAGCTGAGAGTAGTGTCTTGCACCTGAGGACCCAAACTGTATATATATTTCGGTGCAGATATTATGTGAGTGCTCGTGCATACTTAGATATTATGTAGTTAGAAGACTATGGGCTGGTTCCTCGTAACAACATGTGGATGAAGCAAAGTTTTCCATGTTGAGGAGAAGTACACAAGAAGGTGTATGAGACATCCTTTGCATTGTGACAGCACGATGCAGCATAATCGAACACATTGACACCGAACTTTTGGTAGCTGGTAGCTATTGGGCGTGCTTGACGAGTACGGTGTACTTTTCATGGCCATTCGTGCGGTGCTTACCATGATCGATTGCAATGGTATTAAGGTGGAGTGCAAAAAGGAATCGTGCAAATGGATCAGAGTGACATGTTTAACCGTAGGCGAGACAAGCTCTCTAGGTATGTCCTACCCTTGATGTGCCCTGAACAATTGTGGGGGATGTGTAGAGGGCTAGGGGACTAGGGACGGAGCTAGCCGACCAAGGTCACTGGGCGTACCTAATTTGAGGACCCCTAGGTGTTGTACTGTGTTTGTGAGTGCTTTTTTCTTTTCTCTTCTTTTTTTTCTTTTTCTTATTTTCTTTCCTTTTCCACACCCTTCTCTCTTTAAAAAAATAAATAAATAATAAGGATAACATGAGTACAACCATTGTAATAGATTGAGGCCACAGCCTTCCAATGGGTTGGAAAATGTCGAGATTCAAAGGCTTTGGAAATGGATATTACAGCGATGATTGTGCCCTAGCCTTGTTGCTAGAGAAATCGTTGTTGTGATGAAGAGATACACTGGAGATTTTGTAAAACCTCTGTAACGTGCAATGTTGGTCCAATTGAGGTAACAACTACTGTGAGTGTCAGGTGTAGAGTTTGACCCAGAAGGAGAGATTTGCCACTGATCACGCTGTGGGCCATGCGATGTGGACGATTGCAAGGGTGATTTTTGCTTCCGGTGGTGAGGCTTCCGTCATGGCTCTTGTGAGGTTGGAGGTCTTGCGGTGACCTGGGCATTGAACACTTTCATACAAAGACGTGTGTCGTCCTGCATCCACTTGACACTTCGTGAGAGTATATGCAAATCACATGTATTAATTATGATGAACATTTGCAACGCAAAAATATATTACTTCATCTAAATCTTATGGTGTTGATTGCGATGCATCTCATCTGAGCTTGTTAAGGACGTGCCATGCATTAGTAGTAAGGAAGGTTTGTACAGTTGGGGGACGCTTACCCCTTTTACCACTTAAAAACAAAAAGTTGTGGTAGGATGGTGTTTGGCAAGCAACTCATACAACATAGGGCCTACTCGATTTGTATGAGGCGGGGTGAATTTGGGTGGTCAGGTGACTTGGGGTTGTGCCGATGGTGGGCTCCTGGCAAGCTGGGCAAGGAAGACATCAGACCGAAAAGGTATAGTCCCTGGCTGTCTCGATCTCAAGAATGCCTCAAACAATTCATCAAATTCCTTCTTGAATTGAGCTTCCTTCTCCTCCTTTGAGCACCTAGTGCTCAAAGGATCTGGGGAGGGCCCGCATGGCTGGCGTTGCCACTCCTCGGGCTTTCCCCTAAGCTTTTGTTTTCCTGGCCTGGGAAGTTTTTGGCTTGCGTCGGGGGTGGTGTCACTTGGGGCCTCGTTTCTTTGCATACCTCTTAAGGGTAGGCACATAGCATTCTGGCAGAGGAGCTTGTGCCGCATGCTCCCTCCAACGATGGATAGCATCCTTGCAAGCCAGCTGCACCGGATGCTCCATGATGGCTACTCTAGAGGAACCTGCAAAATGTGAACCAAGGTTAGGCTTTGAGGTAGGGTAGAATTATTTGTATGGAAGGGGTTAAATAGTGGATTATCAAGTGCATATGAGGAGAAGTGCGGTGAGGTGAGTCATGTAGTGTTTGTTGTAGAGGGATGGCCCTTGTGATGATATTCGCTTTGCTTTGACTGCGGGGCGTATTCTAGCCGTTAGCAAATCTTGGCTTATGCTAAGTTGCGCGGACTAGTCGTGATGGAGTGGAGTAGGGCTCGTCCTCGAAAAGATAGACCGAAAAGGGAAAAGGTGTATAGAAGGGGACGACGCCCCATCTACGCTCTCAAAGGTGTTGGTCAGGGCTTCCTATGGTGGTAATGAGGGTTGCATGCACTCCACCTAGAGGCGGGAATTGTCACACAACTTCTGGACATGTGGTTAGAGGAGGACATGAGGAGCTCAGCCTGTCAAACCCAACTCTTCTCCCTGCGCTTGATTATCATTGCTTGTATGTGTTGATATATCTATACAGGGTCACAAAACTCATTGTTTATTTATGTATACATTTATGAACCCATGTCACATTGCGAGCATAAAAACCAATTGTAGAACTCAGGATTGTACTGGAGTGTGGCACATGCATCCAATATATGTGGTAGGCTTCTTAATAACATCGGGTATTTTGCAACGTCAAGTATCATGGTACCTTGTCCGAGTCTACTTGCAACATGTATCTCCTCCTAAGCGAGAACCTTATCAGCCAGAGAGTTTTCTTGGCTAGTTCTAGCTAAGTCTATACCCCGAATGGCAGTCAGTACTCGAAAGGAAGTTGGCACCACATAGATTGGGTCTCTTTGAGACCGCTGTTTGGCCAATCGCTCCTCTGAGACCGTCATAATTTGGGCTCCTAATTTGGCCATTGCAATGCGGTTTTCAAACCAACATTTTTCAAATTGACTTTGACCCTTTGATTGTTGCTTTAGTTGCTCTATTTCTAAGAGATTTGGTTGGCAAAGCACATCATTGAATGTTACGGTTAAGCGCAATTCATCAACTTCCTCGTTAGAGGTGAGTCGCATGCATTCATGCAGGAGCCTGCCATAATGCTCGTCAAGATGTTCTTGCTCTTCCCAAGATAGGGGAAATGGCAAGTATTTTTCAAGATGCTCCTTAGGAAATGCACCCATGTTCGCAATGATGTAGATATATGCGAATACTTTGAGTTTAGTATCCAACTCAATTAAGCATTTTGTGACACTTCTATGTTCAACGAGGGCTTGCACGGTTGCTATCTCATGTAAGGTTTTAGGAGTTTCCCTAGGCTTTAGCATAGCTGAAGGCTCAGGCCTAGATGAGCAAGATTGGTCAACGCTAGGATTTCTTATGCTCTTGGGGTTTCCATGTTTCTCCTGAGGCCTTGCTGCTAGTGTGTTATGGTTCTCCTTGGATGCGACTGGTATAATACTGTCACCCTGTTGTGACAGTATTGTATCCACTCTTGATTGGTCAATCCGAGTTCCATTGTCGATGGATTGAGTGTTGCAAGCAACGGTTGGATGGTAATGGCTGCTCTGATTTTTCAGGACACACGAATGTGTCTGAGGTTTCCCTACTATTAGGAGAGACATCAATGGGTTCCTTGGTGGATGGACTCGATCCTTTATTCCTCAGCTCTTCAGAGCTCTTGGTCTCGACGTTCTTGGGGTCCAAAACCACCTATAACTACTGTTGTTTTTGTTGTTTTCTCCTCTTTTTCTTGGTCAGTGAAGGTGCATCTCTTAATAACTCAGGACCTAAACTAGGTCAACCGTTGATGTGCTTGGTTGGGCCTCGGCTTTCCCTTTCTCTGGTGTGTCCTCATGGGACATAGCTACGACCTGCTGGACAGCCCTGCTAGGTTGATTGGTCAGATGTGCCATCTCCTTGGCCACATCTTTGAGAGGTTTCTCCTCAAGCCTAGGCTTTAGCTGCCTTGGAAGTGCTGGAGTTGTCAAGGGTGCTGGTTGCGACACCTCCTCCACAGGTGAACTGCTAAGGACGCGTTCCGCAAGGGGCATTATCACAGCCAAGGGATGTGACTGTTGTGATCCCTGATTGGAAGTAGTAGTGGTTCATTCAGTGGCCATGCTACCATTGGTCAACTGTGATGTCGAGTCCTTAGGTTGATTGGAAGTGGCCATGTCTTTTGTTGCCCTTTGTGCATTCACTAGTCACAATACATTATACAAGCATATCCTTGAGCCGAGAGCTATGGGGGTGTCATGGCCCACCTCTTGGATGTTGAGATATCGAGCGACACTCGTGATATGCCAAGGTGACCGTTGTGCATTTATGTCACCGACTTGTCAATTTTACAGATGCGGTTGGTACACCGCCCATGAATAATAGCTAGATGATAGCTATCCTTATCTACTCTACTTCGTGGCTCAGTTAGTATGCCACCTTAGTTAGTTGATTTTGGTTTGAGACCCATATATAGGGTTCTTCTATTTCTATGTACTTGAGTTCTTTTTGGCTTACACAACTAAGAAGAGGAAAACTGTTTTCAGCCTCCACCTATGTGTGTATTCCCCCATTGTGCAAGCAAGAAAGCTACAAGTGAGACTCCTTGCTTCTCTCCCACAATCTTGACATGGTATCAGAGCCTTGTTCGTGGTAAGGAGCTCAAGAAAGAAAACCAAGTTCACGGTGTTCTAGTAAGAGGACCAGTGTTGCTTTCATTTTTTTGTTTTGGGAGCAAGTCTCTGCAGGTAGCATAGCCGGAAAGTGCAAGAGTGCATTGTCTCAGATTGAGACGCCCTTCGCGGTTTTTTTGATTTGAGGCCATTTCGGGGCCTGTTTTGGAGGCAAAAGTTTTTTGCACGCACTCAGGAAAAGGCCCTATTTTATGCTGTGCGACCACCGTTCTACAGGTCAGTGAAAAGTTACCGTAGAAATTGCATCGTATGCTTGTGTGCAGAGACATTGGGAGTTACAGAATCATCCCTGTTGCCTGTTGATGCAAAATCATCACTAGGAAGTGACTGTGTGGTCAAATACCACTTTCGTCAGTTTTGCAGATTTGCCCTTGTGAGGCTGAAGCTGTGTTCTTTGCAATGATAGAATTTTTTGCAGTGTTCTGTAATGGCGTCCGATTCTCTTTCATAGATTGTCACTGAAAAGCTTGACAAGAACAACTTTCAAGCATGGAAGTTCAGAATGACGAATTTCCTTATGGGAAAAGGATATTGGGAATTCGTTGCAGGAAATGAAGAAGAACCAGTTCTTCCTGATGTTCCCAATCAAGAGCAAATGCAGGCATTTAAAGCATGGCATGAGAGAGCCAGAAAAGTTATGTACTGGCTGTCTATCAGCATTTCAGACTCTATGATTGTGCATATTCAGGATGCAAGTACGTCAAAGGAGGCATGGGATACTTTGTCAAAATGTATAGCACAAATACGCAAGCCAGGAAAATGCAGCTCAAGCAAGAGTTGCACAATGTGTAAAGAGAAAGTATGAGCATCAATGACTACCACATGAAGGTGAAGTGAAAGATGATGATTTAGTTTCTGTGACCTTGAATGGTCTAGGAAAGGATTATGCACAGTTCCGAACATCCATTCCCATCCGTGAAAGATTTTCTGATTTTGAGGAGTTGATTGCTCTTCTGATTTCTGAGGAGCAGAGAAATGGTGGTGCATCATCTTCAGGAGGAACTTCAAAAGAAGCTCTCTTCTACTCAAATGTTGGAAGAGGTAGAGGCAGAGGTAGAGGAGGCCAATCTAGAGGCCGTGGTAGAAATCAGAATATGCAGCAAACTCAAAAAAACCAGTCCTATGGAGGAGGACGTGGTAACTCTAGAGGTAGGGGGAGCCAAAGAGGTCGTGGTAGATGGCAAAGAGGCCAAAATGCAAACAGTAATGTTGAATGCTACTACTGTGGTAAAATGGGTCATATAGCTAAAGACTGCTATAAAAAGCAGAATGACATCATGAATGAAAAATTGCAACAAGGGAATTATGTATCTTCTAGTAGACAGGGTGATGACAGAAATGAGCATTTGTTTATGGTGCAGCACATGACCAATTCTGTGACAAGTGCAGAAGAAAGCAACGATGTGTGGTATGTTGACTCAGGTGCATCAAACCACATGACAGGTCATGCAGAATGGATGCAGGATGCAAGGAAAATTGAAAACCAGGATTTGTGGAGACTGGTGATGATACTGCACATCCTATTGTGCAGATTGGAAAAATTCCTTTGTCTATGCAGGATGCGAAAAAGAAATACATGTCGGATGTATTTCATGTCCCGAATATCACCAAGAACCTAGTTTCTATTGGTCAAATGGTTCAGCATGGCTTGCAGGTCAGATTTAATTCTCATGGATGCTTTGTTGAGGATATGAAAAATAAAGGTCACTTGACAGCAAAAGGAAAGAAGAAGGGCAGAATGTTTACGTTGGATGCAGACATGCCTGAATTGAGTGCAGCAATGTTTGCACATGGGACTGGTGTAGTTGCAGATATTGATATCTGGCATAAATGCATTGGTCATGTTAATGTACAGCGACTTAAATCAATGCAAGCCCAAAATATTGTTGCAGGATTGCCTAAATTCAAGGTTGCAAAAATACATAAGGTATCAGTTTGGAAAACAGGCAAGGAAACCATTTCCTAGACATGTTCAAGAGAGCAAGAAGCCATTGGAATTAATCCACTCTGATGTGTGGACTACTAAAGTTGCATCTCTTGGAGGCTGTCATTATTTTATCACTTTTATTGATGACTATAGTAGAAAAGTTTGGGTGTATTTTATGAAAAAGAAAAGTGAAGTTTTTGGGCATTTCAAAACTCTTAAAGCTATGGTTAAAAAAGAAACAGGCCTGCAAATAAAATGCCTAAGGTCAGATGGAGGGGGAGAGTACCTCTCAAATGAGTTTGCAAGGTTCCTGCAGGAGCATGGCATAAAGCAACGATATTCATGCAGTCATACCCCACAGCAAAATGGAATTGCAGAAAGGAAAAATAGGCATATTGGAGAGGTATCTCGTGCCATGCTCAATAAAAAAGACCTACCAGATTTTTATTAGGCTGAGGCAGTTGCTACAGCAGTCTACATAATCAACAGGACTCCCATTGTAGCAATACATGGGATGACTCTAGAGGAGAGGTATACTGGTAGAAAACCAGATATTTCACATTTGAAGATTTTTGGTTGCATTGCCTATGTTCATGTGCCAGATGAGTTGAGATCCAAGTTGGATCCAAAAGCTGAGAAGTGCATCTTTATTGGTTACTCTCTGCAGCAGCAGAAAGGGTATAGATGCTATAACCCTTCTACTAATAAGTTTACAGTGAGTAAAGATGTTTTTGATGAGATGAGTAGCTGGTATAAACCAGTAAATGTGATTGATGATGTAGATGCACAAAATGGTAATGCTGCACAGAATTCACAGTAGCAGTCACAAAATATTAGTGGACCTGGAGTGTCCTCTAGCAGTGGTTCACATTCTTCACCATGGACAGGCAGATTGAGATCAGGAGAATCTCCTTAAAACAATGCAGATAGCGGTATGCAGGTTTCACGAAAAGGAAAAGAGAAGGTAGATCAGCCCATGTTTGATGTGAATATGCAGGTCACTCTTATGTGGATGGTGAATCCAGTGGCTCAGAACAAAGCATTGATGATGAGTTGGGTATTCCTTCTATTGTTACACCTGGAGTAAGTAAGACCAAGGATGTTTTGAGAGCACCTGGGGTAAGGAAGACCAAGGATGTTTTGCGCAGGTCTACCAGAGCTAGGTATCCTGTGGATAGGCTGAAATATGATGGATTTACAGCCATTCACTATGCCTATATGGTCAAAGTGATACAGGAACCAGAACCCACTTCTTTTGAGCAAGCCATGGGAAAAGAAAAATGGGAGAAAGCCATGGATGAAGAAATGGATGCCTTGGAAGCAAATGCTACATGGGAATTGGTACCTTTGCCTAAAGGTAAGAATGCAATTGGTTGTAAGTGGGTTTATAAGGTGAAGCACAATGCAGATGGCTCTGTGAACAGATACAAGGCAAGATTAGTAGTCAAGGGGTATGCACAAACATATGGCATTGATTATGAAGAAACATTCAGTCCGGTTGCAAGGATGGCAACTGTAAGAGCAGTCATTGCTATGGCTGCATCAAAGGGATGGTCTTTACATCAAATGGATGTAAAGAATGCCTTCTTGCATGGTGATTTACAAGAAGAGGTCTATATGGAGCAGCCACCAGGTTATGTGCATGCTGTTCATCCTGAGTTTGTTTGCAGGTTGAAGAAAGCCTTGTATGGCTTGAAGCAAGCACCTAGAGCATGGTCTGACAAGATAGGACAGTATCTTGTCACTATTGGCTTTCAGATTTCCAAGGCAGATTTCTCACTTTATGTGAGAAAAACAGAGAAAGGTATTATGCTGCTTGCCATTTATGTTGATGATTTGATTATCACAGTGATAGTGATGAAGATATCCTTCATGTGAAAATGCTATTGAAGCAGAAGTTTGAGATGAAGGATTTGGGAGAGCTGTGTTATTTCTTGGGCATCGAGGTGATTAGATCACCAAGTGGGATACGGCTCTTCTAGAGGCAGTATGGATTGGACATGCTGTCCAAATATGGGATGACAGACTGTAAGCCTATTTCAGTTCCTTTGGAGCAGAATATGAAGCTGAGCACAGATGCAGGTGAGCTTCTGGAAGACCCTACTATGTACAGATGCATAGTAGGAAGTTTGGTTTATATGACTATTACCAGGCCAGATTTGAGCTATGATGTTGGATTGGTAAGTCAGTTTATGCAGGCTCCAAGGAAACCGCATTTGGATGCGGCTAGACGCATACTCAGGTATGTGAAGTCCACATTGCAATATGGACTACTTTATGAGACTGGGGTTCAGATACAGTTGCATGGATACACTGATGCTGATTGGGCTGGTAGTATTTCTGATAGACGATCTACTAGTGGATATGTGTTCTCTTTTGGGAGTGCTGCAGTCACTTGGAGCAGCAAGAAACAGCCTACAATTGCCTTGTCGAGCACAGAGACTGAGTACAGGGGCGCAGCAATGGCTGCATGTGAGGTAGCTTGGTTGCATAAGCTACTTTATGATATGCATCAGCCTACAGATGGGCCAGTTGTCATTTATTGTGACAACATGAGTAGTATACACTTGGCAAATAACCCAGTCTATCATGCTAGAACAAAGCACATTGAGGTGCATTATCATTATGTGCGGGAGAGGGTTTTACTAGGTCTTATTGATCTAGTTTATGTCAGTACAGAGGATCAGATAGCTGACATATTTATGAAGGCATTGGGCGTAGAGAAGCTGCGCAGGTTCAGAGACCTGCTTGGTGTGCAGGAATTAGGATTGAGCTCGAGGGGGAGTGTTGAGATATCAAGCTCCACTCGTGATATGCCAGGGTGACCGTTGTGCATTTATATCACCGACTTGTCAGTTGCAGATGCGGTTGGTACACTGCCCATGAATAATAGCTAGATGACAACTATCCTTATCTACTCTAGTTCGTGGCTCAGTTAGTATGCCACCTTAGTTAGTTGAGTTTGGTTTGAGACCCATATATAGGGTTATTCTATTTCTATGTACTTGAGTTCTTTTTGGCTTACACAACTAAGAAGAGAAAAACTATTTTCAGCCTCCACCTGTGTGTGTATTCCCCCATTGTGCAAGCAAGAAAGCTACAAGTGAGACTCCTTGCTTCTCTCCCACAATCTTGACATTGGACATTTGGAAGCTTAGATGGGGATAGAGATTGGGATTGAGCAGTTGCACTCGATGACTGCTGTTATGCTTCCTGTGTCCGTTTAGGAAAAGAAGGTGTAGGAGATCTGGGACTCTTAGGTGGACTTGGCACTGGCTGAACGATTTGCTCGTGGCTATTAGATGATTGTGCCATTTTCTTTTTGAGAAACTAGCCTTCTTATGAGCAGCATTGTAACTTTGGTGCTCATTATCCTCTTGGGAAGTCAAAAGCTCCTTGAGCCCTAGTGGTCTTTGTGCACGCTCAATGGTTACATCAGACATCTGCTTATTAAGCATGCTATATTGAGTCTCTTCCTTTCGAACACTCATGTTTAGTTTCTTGCCCCAAGACCTGGAGTCTCTCTTAGATTTCCTCCTGTGCTTCTTTGCTTTTGATGCAATCTGGCCTTCAACTGATAGAGGTGTTTTAGCAAGGTTTTGGTACCCAAATCCATCGGTTACCTACATAATACCCTTGAGCACATAGCAACACTTTGGATATCCATCGATACCTTCCTCTATAAGGCTTGGGGTTCTTTTGTGGTCTTCTATGATATTTGTAAGTCCAAAGCCTGTCCTTGGCATTGGCTCCTCATCTCCTTGTTTCAAGCATGGCCTCACTCACTGGTTCTTGTTGTTCAACCTATGCTTGTATCAACTCTTTCAACATGTCCTTGCTCTCATTACTAGGCTTGCCTATTATGTCAGCACCTTCCTTGTTATTTGTCACCCTGTTGTGACAGTGTGGATTGAGTGTTGCAAGCAACCATTGATGGTAACGGTTGCTTTGATTTTTCAGAACACACGAATGTGTCTGAGGTTGCACTGCTATTAGGAGAGACATCAATGGGTTCATTGGTGGATGGACTCGATGCTTTATTCCTCATCTCTTTGACACTCTTGGTTTCAATTTTCTTGGGGTCTATAGCCACTTGCAACTACCATTGTTGTTTTCGTTCTTTTCTCTTCTTTTTCTTAGGCAATCGAGGTGTATCCCTTAAAGAATCGGGACCTTGAACTAGGTCAGTCATCGATGTGCTTGGCTTGGCCTCACCATTCTCTTTCTCTAGCGTCTCCTCATGGGACATAGCCGCGGCCTGCTCAATAGCCTTGCTAGGTTGTGAGGGTACAACTGCCTCTCTTTTTGGAGATTCTAGCTCTTCAACCAATTCCCTTCTGTTTAACTCCTCCAGCCTAGGCTTTGGGTGCTTTGGAAGTGGTGAAGTTGTCAAGAAAGTTGGTTGCGACACCTCCTCCACAGGTGAACTACTAAGGACACGTTCCGTAAGGGGCATTGTCACGGCCAAGGGCTGTGACTGTTGTGACCCCTGCTTGGAGGTAGTAGCAACTAGTTTAGTGGATTTGTACTATTGGTGGATTGTGGTGTCAAGTCCTTAGGTCGATTGGAAGTGGTCGTGTCTTTTGTTTCCCTTAAAGCATTCACTTGTGTAGATCGAGCATCAGTTGAGCTAGCCACGGTGGATTGTCCTTAGGTTGAGAGCTAAGGGTGGTGTCATGTCCTGCCTCCTGGACATTTGGAAGCTCAGATGTAGGTAGAGATTGGGATTGAATAGCCGCACTTGATGATTGTTGTGCTTCCTATGTCTGTTTAGGGGAAGAGGGTGTAGGAGACTTGGGACTCCTAAGTGGCTTTGACATTGGCTGGGAGATTTGCTTGTGGCTGTTAGATGATTTTGCTATTCTCTTTGTTGAGCATTTAACCTTGCCATGAGCAATGTTGTGCCTATGATGCCTGTTATCCTCTTAGGTAATCAAAGGCTTTTTGGGCACTAATGGCTTTTGCATATCCTCAAGGATTACATATGATATCTGCTTGTCAAGCACGCTAGGCTGAGGATCTACCCTTTGAGTGGTCCCGTTTGGTTTCTTGATTTCGATCGTGAGGGGCTTGGTCACTCCACTGTTTTTGACTCGAGACTTGGTTTTTCGTTTAGATCTCCTCCTATGCTTCTTTGCTCTTGATACGATTTGGCCTTCAATCGATAGAGGAGGTTTAGCAGGGGGTTTTGGCACCCAAATCCATCGGTTACCTGTGTAATATCCTTGAGCACGCAACAACGCTTTGGATATCCATCGCGGCATTGTGCTGACCCTCCATCGATGCCTTTGTCTATAAGGTTTTGGATTCTTTTGGGGTTTTCTACGATATTTGTAAGTCCAAAGCCCATCCTTGGCATTGTCTCCTGACCTTCTTGTTTCAGGCATTGCCTCACTCACCAATTCTCGTTGTTCGACCTGTGCTTGTATCAATTCTTCCAACAAGTCCTTGCTCTCGTTAATAGGCTTGACTGTTATGTCAGCACCTTCCTCACCTTTCCCTCGAGGTTTGATGAGGTCACCCTTGCTAAAGGTTGTGACTATCCTCACACTCGGTAGTATCAGGTGTATCCTCTGTTCTACATAGTTGGCCTCACACTTGGTCGTCCTTTTGAAGGGTCTTTCTAGGAGGGTTTCCTTCCTGCAATTAGCACTATTTGGAGGAACACGAAATAGGATAGGCAAGCTTTCAGTTTCAATTATCGCAAGGATTTTGCACTTCCCTATGACTGCTTGTGGGTGTCCCCCATAAGGGCTAAGAGTTGCATTAGTCGGTGTGAGCTCTGGTTGGCCTAGTAGGGTCCATGCTTTATAGGTCAAGATATTAAAATCTGCTCCTTCATCAATCAGAGCATCGATAGTATGCTCTCTTTTTGCAATGAGTTTGACCCTAAGATAAGCAGGTTGTACTATGTCTTCGTCTTTCGGGTCTAGGCTTGTAAATTTAAGCCTTCTGACAAATGCCCTTGAGTCCCCAGCTACACGACCAAATGTGGATTCTCCACTGATGTCTTGGATTGCATGTGCAGTGCTATTCAAGGTGCATCTATCATTAGGACTATCATATCTAGTCATCCTCGCTGTTGTAGCTTGATGTTGTTGCTTTCTGCTTTGACTAGATGCAGTCCAAATACAACACGTACGTGTTTTTATAGTGTGGCATTCTTGCCCTTGTTGGCTAGATTGGCCCGTTGAGGTTCTAGGGTCTCTGTTTGTCTCTGGCTTTTGGTTGCTCTTTTGCAAGTGAGAATCCATGCTCATGTAGAGCCATTACTACAGTAGGGTCCAGTTTGGAGGACCTATCACGGCATGCATTTTCTCTCCAACCTACTTGGGGGAGGTGCAGAGGGGGCAGAGTCCCCCTCTGCGAGGGCCCCCCTCGGCCCGCAGGGCCGTTACGATAAACACCATGCGCAATTTGGAGGACCCTTTATAGCCAAATTTTGAACTACTTGCTCTAAGTTTCAGCCCAGTGATCCATCTATGATATGGTTTTGACTCTATATGGTCTCTCGATCGGTTTCAGGGTCTACAGGTTAAAATTTGAAAAAATCCAAAATCAGCCCAACAAGTCCGAATTGCAGGGGCCAAATGCCCAATGCTCTCGGCCTGTCCGAGAGCCGAGTAGAAAGGGCCGAATGTAAATGGTCCGAATGTCAAATTCGGCCAGTTCGAGTCTAGTTGTCTGAGGGCCGAGTGGCCAAGGGCCGAGTCAGGTGGGCCGAGTCAGGTGGGCTGGGTCAAGTGGGCCGAGGGCTGAGTGGTGAATTCGGCCGGGGCGAATGTCAACTTGTCCAAGTGGGGTTGGGCCGAGTCGGCAGGGCCAAGGGCCGAGTGGCCGAGAGGTCATCCGAGGGCCGATTTTGAGACTCGACCCAGAATCGCAGTCACTTGGACGTGCTGAGCGCAACTCGTTTTTTCACTGGACTTCAAAAAATTCGTCGCGCCGAGCGATGGAGGCCATCCTACTGGTCAAGTAGGTTCAAATCCAACCTACTCATGCAGTGGAAGGTGTGGAATTACCTGGGTTGGTCAAATAACTCCTGGATAGTCAGATCGAAGCGGATCCACTCAACAAAGATTCCTTCCTCTCTCCTGCTCTCCTGAAGCCCTGCAATGCACAATGTGGCCTTTCTTGCCACTCTTGGTCCCTTATCACCCTGTCCATGCCTGTAGTCACCTTAATCTTGCTTCCTTTACTAACATTTCACCCAAAATTTCATTTCATGCCCTTCTTTTCCCTATTTCAGCCTGTTATACAACAACAAAAAACCCTGCTATTTGCTCTAACGTTTTTCTCATATCCTTTCTAAATGCAATAAAAAATTATAAGAAAAATACCTACACTACTCCATCATGCTTTCTTAAGTCCAAAACAAAAAAACCTACTTGCTAAGGAGATCGAATACCTCTTCAAACTCCTCGCTTCCTACCTATCTATCTCAAGCACCGGTTTGGGAAAAACCCTACTTCAATGCTCGATTCGAAGCGTGCAAGCGCTTAAGGTTTGAATTCGTTGGTATCGGCAACGGAACCAAAATGTGGGAGCTTTCGCTCAACCGCCAAGACCCATGGACCGCTTATTGCTTCAAGCATTCCAAGCCGAGCACTAATGGCTACCTCTCACATAGCCGATGCGCAATCCATATCTACAGGTGTAGTGAGCTTACCTTTATGCCGATCGAGTTACCTCCTCTCCCGCACACTCCGGTAGCTCCATGATCCAAGTGCAAGCTTCAAGCAAGCTCCATCCTCAAGCTCCACGCTCCAAGCTCCATCGTTGCGAGCAAGACAAGAGAAGAGAAGAGAAGAGGAGAGGAAAGAAGAAGATGGAGAGCTTCTCCTCCCCGGTCCCTCACCCTCACACACTCACTCCCTCACACTCTCACACTCCCTCTCTCAAGCACAAGCTCAAGCAAGAAAGAAGAAGAAGAAGAAGAAGAAGAAGAAGAAGAAGAAGAAGAAGAGAGCCACTTTTGGCCATACACAAGAATGAGCTTCTCATTCACTTTTCAACTTCATATACAAAACACTAAATCCCTTTTGGGCGGTCATCCCCTTATCCCCTTTTTTACATGACCGGTCGTGGCCTAGGCCCTTTTTCCCATTGTCCTTCTATCTTCCTAGCTTCCTTTCCACCACCCGTCTACATTTACAAATTGCACGGGTGAGAGCTCGGCGCTCCTTAAATTAAATCATGATGTGCTTGCGCTCTTTTATTAAAGTATTGACTTGCGCATTTCCTTGTGCGCCTTTTTCCCTTATTTAGGACTTTTCTGTGCTTCTTGTGTTTCTAGATTTTTCTTGGCGTGCCTTCGTCTTTCGTTTCACTTTGCCTTGTCCTTTGTCTTTTGCTTTAGCTTTTCTAGATTTTTTCACCTTGTTCATCTGATGGTTAACAATGTTGTACCTTCAGCTCCCCAAAGTGCGAGAGTATATGATGAAAGCAATGTTCCTAATGTAGATGAGGACAATATGCAAACAAAGGGGTTGATTGCAAGGGGTGTAGGTCGCCCAAAGCTTGGAGCATGTAGAGGAGGTAGAATCAGGTAAGGATGAAGGAAAGACAAGAGGCCAAGAATTCTTTGAGAATGAGGTGGACTCATCCTTTTGTGGTGACCTTTCTATCAACCTTCCAATGTATGGGGAGTTGTGTCAGGAGATTGACATAGGACCATAGGCTACATCATACTTGTAGCATGCACCTACTCAATTCGTTAATCAATGGCTTATAAGGGTACTCTAGAATATGCATTTTAAGTAATATCATTTTTTTTGAGAGTTATATTATCGTGCTTCGCTTGAATCTTTATATTGATTATGTTAACATCATTTTTTATTTGTATAATTGACCTTTGTGGATATTTAGACAGCACGATGGCTTGAGGGACGAGCGACGAGGAGCTGCAGTAGATCTTCACACATATGTCTCTAGATCAAATGGCTCGATTCAGAGATATGGTAGACCAGGAGCTATCTCAGACACCACTAGGCCATTTCGTTAGATCTACTTCGAGAAACTCTGATGCTTCGATTTCTAGTAGATGAGATTGATGCTCAGATGGAGGGAGTGGTTCTGGGGGATGTTGTGGAGACATGGATACGATGAGCCCACGGTCAGCTCGAGATACAAGTTCTACTCCTTGCTCTCATGCAGGTTCGAGAGAGGGTGGCTTAGGTGGTTGTTGTGGAGGTACTAACACAGTATCTTCGTCTCGTCGTTCTACTAGAGTTGCATCATCTATGGGAATTGTCACACTTGTGGGGACGTCTACTTCAGTCACTCTAGCTTTTTCTCAATTGTCCATAGAGGTGGCACCCCTATGAGTGCTACTTTGAGATATACCACCCCCATGGGTACATTAGATGTACAGGGATCTCCTGGATATGCCTAGGAGCGCGGTCGCATGTGGGAGAGGACACATCTTAGACATATCCCGGAGGGGTATGGATACCTTGTAGATGATAAGACATGAGCCTTCATCATGAATGATAAGGGGAGGAGGGTGATGGCTCGCATGAGAGAGTTTTGCCAACAAGTTTTTCAACACAACGTCTTGGATCATTGGAAGAACATACCAGAGGGGAGCAAGGACTACATAGTAGCATTCTTGCATGAGGAGTTTTCGGTACCCACCGCAGTAGATAGCTTTTCTATAGGCTAGATGATGGAGTTTATGCATGCGTACATGTTCGACAGACACACGCAAGGCACTTAAGAGCGGGGTCTCAAAGAGTGAGTGGCTAGATGCAGATGATTGGCACCAACTCAGGGAGGAGGCTACAGATTCTCCACGATGTTGGAGACAGCAGCGCGAGGCAGCGAGGGCACAATTGGAGGTAGAAGTGGTCTATCATCTTGGGAGTGGTAGTCATAGGACTTATCTGGAGGACTTTGTAAGTTTTTCTTCTGTTCTTCTCGCTAATTTTTTTGCAATATCTCTTGTACTGACAATCATGTTTCTAACAGTTGTATTTTGTTTTCTTTGCAGCACTCCATTACAAACCGCTATCCCACCAGCCTAGAGACTCGATATGCAGAGAGACACGATCTCACTGCATTGATCGATAGATTTTATATGCACGCAACAGCCCAGTAAGTCACTCATCTTTCTTGTCCGTAGTTACTATTTTTAATTAAAATGCATTATTGTATGGTGGATTGATGTGTAGTTGTTTCCTTTTTTGCAGAGTCCGTTCGATGCTCCTTTGCGTCAAGATGAGCTTTCGAATGGCGAGGATCTATAGCTCACGCTTGGATTCGTAGAGCGCAGATCCTCTTCTTTTTTGGTCTTGTAATTTATGTAGGCATTTTCTATGCACTATGTTATTATCATCCTTTGTATCTTGCCATAATTCCATGACGCTTTCATTAAGTGATCTTTGTATTTATGTTATGTATCAGTCTAGTGGATTCAAGTACACTTTGCCTTTATTTTGACGACCATTGTACACTTTATATGCAACCCATTTGTAGAATGTAATTACAACACATAGTGCTACATGTCTGCCCAGCCATAATTTTTTTTTCTTTGTAACCGTTGCTATTAGCATCGCAAATTTATTACACGCGTCACTATTGGTATCGCAATGTGCATCTCAAAGCATCCCTATTTGTCATTGTTACTCAATCCATGCATTTCTACACGAATTTTTGCACCCTAGATATCCATGAAATAGCACCTTTAGCAAAAGTGAACACATAGCCAAAAGTGGACTTCCTACTATCTACATGTCTTGTATAGTCAAAGTCAGTGTATCCCATGACTCATGTATCCTGGGTACCATAACATATGCACATATCAATAGTGTCCTTTAGATACCTCATGATACCCTTCACAGCATCTCAATGCCTCTTGCCAAGTGTAGCCATATAACATGCCACCACACCAACTACAAATGCAATCTCTGGATGGGTGGCTATCATGGCATACATGAGACAGCCCAATGCGGATGCATAGGGAATCTTGGTCATATCGACCCTTTGTTCATATGTTTGTGGACAATCGGCCTGTGCGTAATATCTCCACATGAGAAGGCAATGGATAGTCAATAGGCTTTACATCTTACATACGGAAGCGCTCAAGGACTTTATGGATATACTCCTTCTGTGTGACAGATAGAGTAGTCCCTAAGACCTATCATGTGTAATGCGTATACCAAGTATATGAGAGGCATGTACCACATCTTTCATATCAAAGCTCTTCTTGAACTGAGCCTTAAGAGCATCTAGCTCATCATGAGCTTTCCTTGATAAAAGCATGTCATTCACATATAGTACCAAAATTAGTAAATGAACCATTATGGGCTTTCTTCGTGTACAAGCACAGGCCCATAGCACTATGGCTATAGCCCTATGGGAGCATGAATGCATCAAATGTGTGGTACCATTCCCTAGGTGCCTGCTTCAAGCCATAAAGACTCTTCCTCAATCTGCACACTAGGTGTTCCCTTCCAGGCTCTGCAAAGCCCTTGGACTGGTGCTTCATGCATATCTCATCATGCAAGTCCCCATATAAGAAAGCCGTCTTAACATCAAATCGATACAAGTCTAAGTCAAGCTGTGTAGCCAAAGCCCTAAGCATAGGGTAGTCATCTTAACCACAGGAGAGAAGACCTCATCAAAGTCAACACTATACTTTTGCTTAAAACCCTTTGCTACCAATCTAGTCTTGTATGCTAGCATGGGGTGTCCAAGGGTACTTTTCAACTATACGCCCACTTGCAAGCAAAGCCTTCTTGCCACTAGGCAAGAAAACCAAATCCCATGTATGATTCTTATACAATGAGTCAATCTTAGACTACATAGCCCTCTTCCAGGAGTGATTGTCACCCCTACGCATAGCTTCATCATAGGTGAGAGACTCTCCTGCATCTATAACCAAGACATAATTTATGGAGGGCTCATAATGGTCAGGAGATCGTCTATCTCTAGTAGAACACCTCAATGTAGGTTGTGCTGCCTAACCAACATCTTGTCTAACATCTTGGCCATGAGGATCAGCTACTAGTACAAGCTGTCTAGCTAGCTGTGCGGGAGCAAGGGGCTCCTCTTGAAAGATAACTCTACACATCTCAATAACTTTCTCAGGCTGCATATGCATTTTGTCCTCACGGAACACAACATCATGGTTGCGGATCACTTTTTGCACCTACGAATCCCAAAGATGATATCCCATCTCACCTGCATCTCCATAGCCAAGGAAAATACATTCCACACTTTTAGGATCTAGCTTATTGCATTTGTCCTTGGACACATGGCAGAAGACCTTGTATCCAAAGACACAAATGAGCATATGAGGGGGGCTCCATACCTCCTTTGCAACCTGGAAATCAATACCACCGCAAGGTGACTTGTTAATGAGATGCACGATAGTAGAGACTGTCAGTAAGCCTACTTGGCTAAGCATATTGTGGACCCTCTCCTGGATAGTCCTATTCAAATGCTTAGCCATACCATTCTGGGGAGAGGTGTAAGGGGCGGTTAACTGGCGCTTAAGACCTCACTCATCACAAAACTGGTCGGTCCTTAGACATTTCAACCTATGCCCTGACTAATTCTTGATGAGAGTAAGCCAACATTGAAAGATAGCCAAGACATCATATTTCTGCTTTATGGGATAAGCCCAAACCTTACAGGGCATGGGTCCACATACATCTGAATGCACAAGAGCCAAAGGCTCAACCATGTGCGGAATGCCAGACTTTTTATGCGAATTCTTAGTCTGACTGCCATATAAACAATGATCACACAACTCAAAATGCAAGTAATCAAAAGGTAGAACATATTGCAAAGCACTAAGCATTTTCATTTCCTTAAGAAACAGAGGCCCAAGACAAGCATGCCGGAGAGATACATATGGGTTAGAACTCACTAACAAAACATGGTCAATAGTACCATATACAACCAAGGGGTAGAGGCTGCCAGACTTGGCGTCTTTAGCAAGAACAAGCCAGCTACACGTTATCTTCCATGCAAAATCACCAAAGCATATATGATAACATGAATCATCAAGTTGCCCAATAGACATAAGGCTTTTAGTCAGGGCAGGTACATGATGTACATTATGCAGAACAAAAGTGCTACCAGAGGAAAACTGTAGAGTGATATCACCAATGCCAACAATAGCAAGAGACCGATCATCTCCTAAGCACACAATACCAAATACACTACGATAGGTATGAAACCACTCATGGTAGGGGGTCACATGAAAAGGCACACCCGAATCCAAGAGCCAAGATTGTGTATGCATAGATTGAGCCTCAATTAGCTAAGAGGCATCACATGAAGAGGTTTCTAAGATGTAGTCACCATCGGACTCCTCAAGTTGCATGACATTTATCTCCTCAATCTTTATGCTAGACTTTGTAGGTATAATGCTGCGATCATTGAATTTCTCTTGCATTTTTTCTTTCCCATTTTATTTGCACTTGTCATCATGCATCTTATGGCACTACGATCGTGTGTGTCTCACTTTCCCATAATAATGGCATATAAAATCGGACTTATGTCCATGGGACTTGTTGCGTCCATGTGACTTAGATCGGGACTTATGAGAGTCCTTCCCATGACAATCATTATTGTTCTTGCCATTTCTGCCACCTCTAATGGATAAAGCATGTGAACTACAGGAAGCATCATTGTTTCTCCTGTTAATTTCTTCAATCAAAAGAGCACTCTCTATATCTTTCAATTTCAACCCATTAAGTTTGTTGGTACAAATTTTAGTGTAAAATACATCCCAATATTCATTTAAAGTGCAAAGCTAAAAAGGATGCAAATTATCGTGAAACTCAATACCTTGTTGAAGCAGATTCTTCATGAAAGAATGAAATTGGCTAAAGTGATCAGACAATGGGATCCCCTCCTTCATGTGGATATCCATAAACTGTTTAAGCCAATACATCTGCAAAGCAGAGCTCTGCTTTGCATAGAGTTCTTGAATCTTTTCCCATAGATTCCATGCACTCTAATCTTTATCTTCAACAACATTATTATGGACCTCTTCAGAGAGTGATAAAATGATAGTGGACTTACATTGTGCATCTAAATTAGCCCAGTCATCATCATCCATGTCCTCGGGTTTAATACCTTTGTTTTTTAGTGGCTTAATATGCAAATTTTGCACCAAAACCTACCATATTTGAAACTTCCAGTAGCCATAGTTGGTGCCATCCAACTTGTAAATGTTAAACAAAGATATACCTTGGAGATGACTAGCCATAATGAGTCAAAAGAGGCAGACTATACAGAAAACAACTTGCTATAATTAGCAATAAACAAGCCAAAACCACTACTAAAACAAGCTAAAAAAAGAGAAATTGCTAAAATGACCAGTTGTCCACCAAATGGTACCAAAAGTACATCAAAATGACATGATTAAGCTCAGTAAATACATCACAGTCTGCATAGGATAGCTTGCTATAATAAATCACAATAGTGAGCAAAAGAGAGCAAACAATGAGCTAATAGTGGTCCAAAGTCAAGTATGACTGCCAGGTCTGATCCTGCATGAAGCGGGCATGTAACAAACACTGTAGTAGCCAAGAACCATGAGCCAAACACCCAAATGTTCCAAAGCAATCGATGTCAATAGAAGGATACAAGCCTTGGGATAAAAATTATTAAGTTAGCTTGAAGAACTATCTACCTTCTACATAACGTGGATAGATGCAATCAATGGTGTCTTGTACCATGCGGGAATGGGCATCGACTTTCTATGCACTTGCACCCATGCCTTTGCCTCATTAGTTAACTTGTCAAAAATTTCATGGTCAGCCTGCCCTAGCATCCTTGCTTCGCAAACAAGGTCTGGATATGAGGTATGGATAGCCCCCTTTTGTTCCAGCATGTGTATATTCTATATTAGGGTCTCATGCATATTTCATCATCCATGTGACATTTAGTGCACAAAGGTAATCCAAGCATATGAGAATATGGTCCATTGCATACCTGTGTGCATGAGAAATAACTAACAAAATCTCCCCCTCTACCACACTTGTCACTTTCACAAGGCAACAATCAACACATGCATATTGCCTCGCGTACTTGGAAAGGTTGTTGCAAACAATCAATTATGTTAACGATGATGTAAGCAACAAACACATTGCAAAATGTTAAGGTTCTATGATTTAGGGCCACTCACATGTGCATATTTCATTCATCCATGTTGTGAGCTAATGGTTACCATGCCAAACATAAAACATGCAATTTGACAAAAGGGCCTAATCGGTGCCATTTATTTTTGCCTCAAAGTCTTCATGCTTCTTTAGCCAATGGGGGTTCCACTCATTTCTAATCATATCATCAACCTCCTTGCACTAGTGCCTTGGATTCTCTAATGATACTATGAATATACCCATCCCTTTAACATACCCATTGCTGAAAAAGGTCTCTAAGAGTTGCTTGTACCTTGATGTGACTTGTCTAATTGTAAATATGAAAACCAAATGACATAATGAGATGGGTGATAAAGGGGTGGATGTCTACATCTGAATGAGATGATGAAGTGATTAATGTCCAATCAATGTAAAGAAATAAAAACCATAATCTAAATCATGCTACCATCTCTTACAAGCACTCATTGTCAACGTTTCCAACTGATCTTCTACATATGCTTACACAATATGTTTATCATAAGTGACTATGAGATCGGTCTCGCTAGTCATTTCACCAGCCTTTGTCATACGCTTCTTTGCATTCACTTCTTATTGGTTTGCATGCGGCCACACCCCTATTGTGCACTAAAGGACTTGATGGTTTGATGGTCATCACTTTCCTCGTCAATATCACTCTCCGATACTATGAGCTTTCTCTTGCCCTTCCTCATCCACATCATCAAAGCATACCCACCTTCTTGTGATGTCACTCTTTTCGTGCATGCAATTGCAACATTTGCATGTAGCTCGGTGGAAGTTAATGATCTTGTTTATGTTGCTCTCCCCCTCGCTCTTGGAGGGCGACTCCCCCCTTGTGATTGCATGTAGCTCGGTGGAAGTTAATGATCTTGTTTATGTTTCTCTCCCCCTCGCTCTTGGAGGGCGACTCCCCCCTTGTGATTGCATGTTGCTGGTGACAATAGCACATCCTGCTCTAGGTCGTGGAGGCAAGTTAGAGTCCTCAGGAGATTCGTCCAAACATCGCTCTCTTTCCTGCAAACAACGATCTGAAATAGGATACGAGGAGGAGATGGAGTGGCCATAACAAAAATCAAGACAGGGCCTGCTTACCTTATGTTCCATTGGCCATTGCACAATTATGTTTTCCTCAACGTCAATCTCAGTATTGCCTTTGCCACAAGCCTTCACACCTTTTTGATGCATGGTGGTGACAAGAACTCCCACTCATCCAAGGAGCAAGCTCGGCGAGAGGAATGCCTGTCATATTAAACATTTTGCAATCCTTTCATCACCCTCGAAAAGGGTGACATGATCTTGTCTTTTGAAGTCTGATTTGGTCATGATAGAGGGGCTTAGGATTACTTCTCACAGATATATTGCTTCCTCGATTTCCTACCAATCAGGTACCAATTGTGATAGAGAGAGAGAAGGGGGGAGAGAGAGAGAGAGAGAACAAGAGGGAGACAGAGGGAGAGAGAGAGGGGGAGAGGGGGAGGAAGGAGGAGAGAGAGAGAGGGAGGAAGGTGGGGATAGATTGAGAGAGAGAGAGAGAGAGAGGGGGGGCGAGGGAGGGAGGGAGGGAGAGTGAAAGGTGGAGAAAGAGAGGGGAAAAGCATGGGATAGAAAGGTGAGATAGAGTATGTGATTGTGAGAGAGAGAGGTGTGGAGAGAGAGAGAGAACCATGTCGAGGGTAGGGGGCAGAGAATACAAACTTGAATTGCAAGGGGAGGGGGGCCCTTTTAAAGACAAAGGGGGGAGAGAGAGAGAGAGAGAGAGAGAGAGAGAGAGAGAGAGAGAGAGAGAGAGAGAGTCACATACCAAGAGTCATGGCAATGATTCGCAATATGAAAAGGGACGGATGGGTCCTTTTATAGGTGAAGGAGAGAGAAAATGGGAGAGAGAGAGAGAGCATGTGATATGTATACTTTTTTCTCACCAGAAAGGGGTTGCCGGCAGCCCCTTATCAGATGAAATTTTTTTTCAACGACCCATTCTTGGCAAGAGTAAATTTTGGCCCAACTAGATTTGTGGTTTTTTTTCACTCAATAAGGGGTTGTTGGCGACCCCTTCTCGGAGAAAAAACAAACCACAGTTTCAAGAATAGACATGGGGCGAAGAGAGAGCAACAGAGTGTGGGGTTTTTTTCGCCCAAGAAGGGGCTACCAATGACCCCTTCTCATCGAAAAAAAAGAATACACAAGTTCGAGAATAGAGAGCATGGAGGAAAGAGAGAGCAATAGAGTGATGAGAGAGGGAAAGGACTGCCGCCGGCGATGCCTTCTTGGCAAGAAAAAATACTACATATTGCATGCTCTCTCCCTCTCTCTCTCTCTCTCTCTCTCTCTCTCTCTCTCTCTCTCTCTCTCTCTCTCTCTCTCTCTCTCTCTCTCTCTCTCTCATATATACATCTATATATAAAAAGCAAAAAATGCTTTGGTCTTTTTCTAATTAATTGATGAATTAATTAACTTATTACTTAATATGTAGTAATTCTTTAAATAAACTAGTTAATTAATAACTTTTAAAATTAATTATCTAATAACTAATTAATTAATTAAGTAACTAATTAGCCAATTAACTAAGTAACTATTTAGCAAATAAATGAATAACCAATTAATATTTAATTAACTAATTCACAACCAATTAACTAATTAATAAATTAAGTAATTAACAATTGATTAACTAATAAAATTATTTATTGGTTAATTATTTAAAATTAATAACTAGTTGCTTAAAATTAATTACTAATTAGTTAAATAAATAATAATGTAAAATTAATAATTAATTAATAACTAGTTAGTTAAATAACTATTAAGTCAATTAATTAGCTAACAAAATTATATACTAGTTGATTTTATTATAAAATACTTAAAATTGAAATAAAGTAAAATAACTATTAACAATAAATAAATAACTTTAATTCAAGTAGTAATTACTAATTTTAATTTTATGTATGATTTTATTACATTATTATAAAATAATTTTATCACATAGTTATTTATTAATTAGTACTATTTATTACTCAATTGAATAATATTAATATACTAATTAAATTATTAATGCTTTCTTTTATTAGTATAAAAATTAATTAACACATATATAAATCAATTAATATTTACTAAGATGGAGTCAATTAGTTCACTGATTAGTTAATTAGTGTATTGATGAAATTATATCAATTACATTATTAATTAATTTCTTAATTAATGTTAGTTAAATTGTTTATTAGTTCATGCATATCAACTAGTTTATTAATTAATTAGTTATTATAATGATCAATTAGTATGAAGTGAACCATTAGTGTATTAATATTATTTAACTTGTCTATTAGTTTATATATTAGTATTAATCATTTCATATAAATTAATGTTTTAATATACTAATTAATTAGTTAATATGATTGTACATTAATATGTTAGTTGTATGGGATTTTTTTTGGAGGGAATGAAGAGAGAGTGCAAGTGCATGTGGATTAGGATCGTTTTGCTTGATGAGAGAAAGGGGCCACCCGATGCCTACATCTATCTTAGTTATTTGGGTTTAGGGTCCAAGGTATGCGAGAGAGAGTGTGTGGCCCACGATGGTTGAAGAGAGAGAGTGCATGTGGACTGGGATCATTCTGTTGCCAAAGATGGGGTCCCCGACGCCCCAATATTTGGTGTAGAAAAATATGATAAGCACCCCTTCCCCCCCCCTCGCATCTCTCTCTTCATATGGCACATCTCTCTCTCTCTCTCTCTCTCTCTCTCTCTCTCTCTCTCTCTCTGTGTGGCACCCACATCCACTCACACACACTCTCTATCTCCCTCTTTTGCTCTCTCCCTCCCACACAAATCTCTCTCTCTCTCTCTCTCTCTCTCTCTCTCTCTCTCTCTCTCTCTCTCTCTCTCTCTCTCTCTCTCTCTCTCTCTCTTTGTGGCACCCACATCCACTCACACACACTCTCTATCTCCCTCTTTTGCTCTCTCCCTCCCACACAAATCTCTCTCTCTCTCTCTCTCTCTCTCTCTCTCTCTCTCTCTCTCTCTCTCTCTCTCTCTCTCTCTCTCTCTGTGGCACCCACATCCACTCACACACTCTCTCTATCCTCCTCTTTTGCTCTCTCCTTCCCACACAAATCTCTCTCTCTCTCTCTCTCTCTCTCTCTCTCTCTCTCTCTCTCTCTCTCTCTCTCTCTCTCTCTCTCTCTCTCTGTGGCACCCACATCCACTCACACACACTCTCTATCTCCCTCTTTTGCTCTCTCCCTCCCACACAAATCTCTCTCTCTCTCTCTCTCTCTCTCTCTCTCTCTCTGTGGCACCCACATCCACTCACACACTCTCTATCTCCCTCTTTTGCTCTCTCCCTCCCACACAAATCTCTCTCTCTCTCTCTCTCTCTCTCTCTCTCTCTCTCTCTCTCTCTCTCTCTCTCTGGCACCCACATCCACTCACACACACTCTCTATCTCCCTCTTTTGCTCTCTCCCTCCCACACAAATCTCTCTCTCTCTCTCTCTCTCTCTCTCTCTCTCTCTCTCTCTCTCTCTCTCTCTCTCTCTCTCTCTCTCTCTCTCTCTCTCTCTCTCTCTCTCTCTCTCTCTCTCTCTCTGTGGCACCCACATCCACTCACACACACTCTCTATCTCCCTCTTTTGCTCTCTCCCTCCCACACAAATTCTCTCTCTCTCTCTCTCTCTCTCTCTCTCTCTCTCTCTCTCTCTCTCTCTCTCTCTCTCTCTCTCTCTCTCTCTCTCTCTCTCTCTCTCTCTCTCTCTCTCTCTCTCATATAACATACACCCCCACACTAAGTCTTTCCATGACACCCATATTTGACATGTGTATTTGTACATGTGTAGCTTTGGAAATGGATCCAACATCAAGTGCTACACTAAACATTGAGGTCCGCATATATGTATCCTCCCTCTCTGCCAAATCTACTATGCACCACACAAGTAGTCAATTCCTGATGTTGAATCACATTTGCAATGGCAATGGCTACCGTGTTCTTGCTATCACCCATGCAAATGGCCTAATACAAAGCACACTAATCCATTGTAACAATGACCATGAGACTAGCCAGGTATATGTTTTGGATACCTTGGTCTCGTAAGACTATCTTGTTGAACAAGAAAATGGCCTACATTGCAGCCTTTCCCCACCATAGATCTCACCCAGAGCCCTTGTAGTGTTGAGAAAATAACAATATCCGTGGAAGCCTCACCACCCCCCTAGACATTGAGAAAATTAAACCCATCCCTAGCATGCTTAATGTGGAAGAGGAGGGGATGCGACAATCCTCTTATGTTGTAAGTATGGTTGAGTACACAATGTCTTCAAGGAGCCAACACTGAGTGTTATGTCATTTTCTTTAGAATATACAAGCGTTATGGAGAGACTGGAGGGGATCTCAGTTTCGTACGATGACAATGTGGTGTAAGTGCTTCCACCAATAGTAAGCAGACAATATGCGTCCAATGGAGGGTATGGAGCAAAAGTATGATGGCCATTGCTAAACAAAGCCTGCGTCAACATCGATGGCATTCCTCGATATTGTTCGCTGAAGCAAATGTGTCGGAGAACTAGAGTGTCTCAATAGAAATCATGTTGGCATGTCGATTTTTGGCTCCCCAAACGAGGTGGCATGGATAGGTACAAGATTCTTCATTTGCTCCAATATCATTAAAAGGAATACACAGTTGCATGACATGGTTCTAGTACCCTATTGCAAGTAAATCATACTAATCAAGTCCCAATATATGCCATGCAAGTAAACTCAATACCAGCATATTGACCATTGGAATGTCAGCTAATGGTCTTAGAAGCCTTGGATGCTTCTATTGTAAGAACCCCCCCCATCCTGCTCTCCAAGTATGAGTGTGTAGTGTATTATGTGATGTCAGCAAGGCCAATGTCAAGATTGTTCATCCATCAAGGCACACATAACCATGAGGTGCAAACAAGCACATGTAGAGCTATTCTAAAAATATCATTAAAAAGCCATGCATTTGACGATCAATATTCTATGCATGTAGGTTCAAACACATGGTCCGTGTAGCACATGATGAGAGCAATCAGAGAATGGAATCTCATCTTCTAAAGTTAAAGCAACATTGTACATATAGATTTTTCCATGGTAGCCTATTTCTTGGACAAGCCGTTGACAGTGATAGTAGGTGCTTTATATTCAAAATGTCAACGATCGGGCCAGCCTTAGGGGTTGACTTAGTGAATCATATACAAAGGAATGGCATTAGGGACTTACACATGAGCTGGATATGCTTCGGCCATGTGCATCGCATTAATGATTGGATCACCATGGCAGCACATGTGTATGACCCAAGGTAGTTTCTCTTACACGATTCTACCATCATAACGTGAACTTAACTAACATAGTTCTCATTACTCTTCATTCATGTCTTGTGTTTCTGTAGTGTACAAGAGTTGATGACTCTGGCAATATGTGAGATGAAGGAAGAGGATGCAGATGCACAAGCTCCTTTTTGGACAAAGAGGAATGAAGTGATAGAGAAGTGTGGACAGCCAAGCGTTGATTTTCAAGGATTCATGGCAAACAAGGCAGTCGCCAATTGGAGGGCCATATGTATAGTGTTCAATGGTGGTTTGGACAACTTTATGCAAGGGAGAGAACTTACTTATTTCATTGGGAACAAAGTCTCCAAATATACACATTGCAGTATGTGCACAAGAGTTTCCAAGATGAGCATAAGTACTTGTGCTGCATATGGAGGTGTGCAACCGTGGAAGATGATGCAACAATGCAATATCAATTCATTCGGGCTTGGTGGGCCTCATGGAAATTTGTGGATTGCAATATATACCAGCAATGGATTGTTGGCTTAGTTGGTGGCATATTAGATATCCACATTGGAGGTGACACTTTATCGGGGTAAGACTAGTTCGTAATAGAAGGATGTGACATGTGGTGCATTTGTTTTCTCATGCTCCATACCTTCTCGTGATGTATTTTCATCCAGGTATTGAAGGACATTGCTCGTATGCCAACCACAAACCTAGTAGAGCCAATGCATGCAAGTCGATTGGAAGGGGAGGGATTCAAGGGTTCTATAAGCTTGTATGATGCATGTGTCAATGATCTACTATAGAGCACAAAATGACATGCATTCACTGGTGGAAAGTTCTATGGTGCAGGACCCAGTGTAGAGAAGCTTTTGAGTTGACTACAACAAGGGATTATCATCGCATCTTGAGCAACAGCAAGGATGGTTGAGAAGGTGGTAGGAGGAATTGAATTGCATCAACATGTCCTGATTTTTGAGGGGACAATTTGACAGTAGCAAGAAAATGCAAGGTTGATGGAAAAGTGGAGTCTGAGGAAGCCAACACCTTTCACAAGCTTGAGTATGTGACCAAAAACATACCTAGAAGAAAGGGTACTATAAAACTAAACTTTGAGGACCCTATGCCTCTCGACCAATCAAGGGTAGTATCACCAAATTATTCAGAGGAAATGGTGGTGAAGATAGTCCTTCATGACACCATTTGGGCTATAAGAAGGATTCCATCTCGCAGTCGTGTACAATATCAAGGATGGTTGGGAGCTAGAGAGAGAAAATGCAAAAACCTATCAAAAACACGACACGTGGGGTGCCTGCACCTTCGTTTTGGGGCATGCCAGCTCAAGAGAAGAAGCTAATAATCAACATGGAATGTGGTGCCAATTCATGTGGTTTTGTAATGATAGTGTGGACCATACATAGAACATTTATTCTTCCATTCATCATGCACCACCCAAGGTTTCACAAGTATGGCTAGTGACACAAGGCACAAATTTGACCGTACAAAAACCCGCATGTTAGAGAGTGGTGGGTTTGTTTTACAAAAGGCAGCACAAGAGATGGATGCTAACAAGGGCTCATGTAGATATCGAAGAGGTATTCACAAACTGCTGGGAAAAGGATAGACTCAACATTGACTCTAGATGCAACTGTGAAGGGCCACACAGTGGTGAAGCCCTTGAACCATGAGGTTTTCAAACTAGAGACACCTAACTCAAGTGTCATGCAGTGTTAGTGTGCACACATGTAATTGCCGAGATTTCATGGACCATGTCATAGAAGGAATAGAATATTTGGAATGCAAGCACCTATACTATGTGTACCTCTGAGTGTTTGGAATGGATGCAAATGCCAACATGTTTATACACCAACCCACACTCATTGAAGAAAACTTGCACATTGTATTTGGAAGCAGAAGAACTTTTCCAACACCACCTATACTATGACCAGCAATGCGATGCCAACACTACCTCTTAGCACAACCGCATTTTATTTTGGCAAGAAAGTACTATTATACAATCCAGTTGGATGGCTTGTGTCAAATTTTTTACAAGCCTTTGATGACCTTGTCTCTCTTAATTTGTCAAGAAAAAGTACTTTCTCCAAACTTAACATAATATAAATGTACATTATTTGGATTGCTTATATGAATTGTATTGTATCGTATTTGTTGGGGAGAGGGGGGGAGGGAAGGGAGCTATCAATCCATTGCAATTAAAGTTCTAAAAACATAGGCCACACAAGCATTCACATTATGAGAGAGAGAGAGAGAGAGAGAGAGAGAGAGATTTAGGATGTAAGAGAAGTGTTTGTTACAACACGTGCCACAATCTGATGTGAGGCATTATTATCCAATGTGGACTAATCGCATGCATGAGAGAGAGAGAGAGAGAGAGAGAGAGAATGTAGAGTGAGAGGGAGAAATTGCATGTATAACCCTAAACTGAGAGAGAGTAAAGACATGGAACAATTTGAGAGAGAGAGAGAGAGAGAGAGAGAGAGAGAGAGAGAGAGAGAGAGAGGAAGAGAGAGAGATAGAGAGAGAGGTGGGTCGTGGTGTTCCATTTCCAAGGTGATCGCATGAACGAATCCACCTTACGTGCTAGAGACAGAGAAATCGTTTACATGAGATGGAGTGCTATTTGATCGTGTGCTAGAAAGAGAAAAAGAGAATATATACATAGAGAGAGAAACTGAGAATGAGAAACGAGAGAGAGAAAGAAAGAGAGGTACACAGGAGTGAAGGTAGTGGTGGCAATCGTGGAGGTGACGAGGATAATGGTAGTGGTGGTGGAGGTGGAGGTGGTGATAGTGGTGGCAGCAAAGATGGTGGTAGTGGTGCCAATGGCAATGGTGGTGGTGGTGGAGAAAGCCGTGGTGGTGGTGGTGTTGATGGTGAAAGTTGTGGTGGTGGTGGTGGAGGTAAAAAAAATCTAGGGGTGGAATAAGTGGACTATGTGGAACAAGAAATGGAGGAGCTTGTATCTTGCTCCCTCTTGCATTTGGGCACTTGAGGCTTGTTGTGTGCCTCCTTGGGCACCCCCTGGAGCCTCTAATTATTACCATTGAGGCCATGTGGATGTGCAGTAGCAAAAGCATACATCAGAAAATTTGCACCATTTTTTTGGCTGATCTAGATAGCATAACATAGCATCACACCTACTCCTCAGTGATGGCTATGTCATGCTTCTTCGGGCTTGGCAATGCAGTTGGCAATGGTCTCTAACATGTGTTGAAGCCTCCTTGATCATTGGCATTGGATTTGGGTTTTATCTCTACATTCCTTGGACTATTTACAGTAGTCCCACAGTCATGTTATGCAGAAGTATTGGCATCTAATGCTATGCTTGTTTGGGCACTTCTACTTAACCAATTTGGTAGCTATTGATGCACGATTGTTTGGGGGATGCAAGGCAATAGTAGGCTGAAGCCTATTACTTCATGTTTGGTTATGCCTATTGGTTTTGGGCTATGTCTTTGGGATATGCAATGAAGTATTGACCTTCGGGGTACGACATCGAGCTTTTCTTTGGTTTCGGATCTTTATTTGAGCTTGAGCTCGACTTTGGAATGCATTTGATGCTCTGTCTTGGATGTACATATGGCATGTATGTTACCTATGTCTGATCAATCTTGACATGCTTGGCCTATGCCACTACTACATGCTAGTTACATTGTTTGGAGCTGATTACTACTATTGCCTTTGTCTTGGCTTGCATTTGGATTCCCAAAACTTACTTGGGATATTCCTTGGCTTGCCAGAGTTGTATTTGGGATACATTTGATGTCTATGGATGCTATAATTGGAGGCTATAGAGCTTATATGCTCATGATGTCTTATTGATGTTTGGTCTTGGATCTTTCATCACTGGTGCTATCATATGCCTTTCTTGAGCTTCTTGGCTTGATCCATACGACTTTTGTGCCGATGGGAGCATCTTTGGATGCTTGACACACATTGAGCAGGTGGTTTATGCTATTGAACTTTGAGTCTTCTGAGACTGGGATCTTCTTCATTTGGATATTGCATGGTTGATATGCCGTGGTCTGCATACATGTACTTGGACTGATTTGGGCTTTACACTCCCTAAGCATACACCTCTTTGTGTCAGGTCTTGCCAATGTCGTGTACACTTTGCCCTATTACACAGGGGGTGTGCCAGCTTACGGACAGATTCATTTGACATGCTTGGGTGTTTGCTCACTGTCTGTATGACTATCATATGCTGATTTATGCCTGCTTGATGCTGGTTATGCTTTGGCAGTCAGTGGTTGACTTGGTGCATTGATTTTGCCTACAGTTTGCTCTCATTGTACCTGGCTGTAATTTATTATAGCACGTAGTTATGTATGGACTGATGTGGAATTTTCATGCTAAATCATCCCGATTTTATGTATTTTTTATGGTACTTGGTGGGTAGCATCATTAACTATCAGTTCGTGGTCACTTTGCCTTGTTTTTTGTGGTATTTTGGTTGTTTACAGTAGAAAACAACAAGCAATTTTTGAATTGTCTGCATTGTTTGGACTGCATTATGGGTTCTTCTTCCACTGACAGTGCTATCTTCAACATCACTAAGCTTGATGGTACGAATAATGCCTATTGGAAGAGCCAAGTTTAGCAAGTATTGGTGCAAAAATCACAGATAAAGCCACTAAGGATGCATGGCAAGAAACTTGAAACTATGACTGATTACGAATGGGATGAGCTTGATGAGTTATTCAAGTCCACCCTCATCTTGTCTCTCACTAAATGGGTGCATTACAATGTGGTTGAGAAAGCATAGAGTGCTTGGCAGCTTTGGGATAAGATCAAAAACCTCTATGATAAGAAAATTCCAGCAAGTGAGATGTGTTGGTTGAACCAACTTATGGACCTGTGCATGAAGGAGAATATGACGATGTCTGCTCACTTGAGCCAGTTCCATGTTATTCTCAAGAATTGGACTTCACAGGGTATTATCTTTAATGATGAGGTTACTCCATTGTTTTTGCTTGGGACTCTGAGTGAGTCATGGGATGTACTCTGCATTGCCTTATGTGCTCCTACTACTCTTTTGAACTTGCATGATGTAGAGAGTGCTATTCTGCAAGAAGAGATCAATAGGTATTAAGAACTTGGATGTCTCTCGTGTGTCGCATGCTTTGATTGTTAGAGGTAGAGATGGTAATGGAAAAAATGACCGTGGGTATAGATGTAGCAGAGACTCGCAAAAGTCTAGGTCCAAGTCACGTGGTAAGTCGCACATCAAGTCTCTGGAAAAAATGCTAATGTGGCATGTCATCGTTGCGGTAAGAAGGGCCATATATGCCCATAGTGTCATGAGTTGCACAATGAGAAGTGCAAAGAGAAGGGGAACGAAAAAGTACAGGAAAAGTCCTATGATTGCAACATGGCACTTGTGAAATCCAGTGTGAAAATCGAGGAGATAAATGTCATGTAGACTAATGACTCCGATGGGGAGTACATACTTGCAACTAGTCCTTGTGATGCTATGCCATTGAATGAGGTTCACTCTATGTATGCACAGTGTTGTATTTTGGATTCTGGTGCTTCATTTCATGTTACACCATGCCATGAGTAGTTCCATTCCTACCGCATTGTCTCTAGTTTAGTTTGCTTGGGTGATGACAGGTCACTTACTATTGTTGGCATTTGGGATGTACGACTGCAGTTCTCTACTAGCAATACTTTTCTCTTACGAATGTACATCATGTACCTGCGCTTAGACGCAGTCTTATGTCTACAGGAGGGCAACTTGATGATGCTGGACTTTATGTTTCATTTGGGGATTCTACCTGGAAGATGGCAGACTTGTGCTTGCTAGAGGTGCCAAGGCTAGCAGCCTCTTTCCTCTTGTAGTTGATGGGTCCTCTATTGACCATGTTTTGTCAGTCCATTCTATCCCACATGTATCTCTTTTGCATGCCCATTTTTGGGCCATATGTCCTTAAAGGGAATGAAAATGCTTTTTGGTTTGTAATACTTACCGCCCCTTGACTATACATGTTTTGATTCATGTGAGCATTGTCTTTATGGTAGACAGACTAGGAATATGCATAAAAAGTCTGGTAGGATACGCATGAGTGAGCCCCTGGCATTGGTACATTCGGATATTTGTGGGCCCATGCCTTGTCAATCTATGGGTGGTGCAAAGTATTTTGTGACGTTTATTGACAATTTTTCGCGTAAAGTCAAGGCTTACCCTATTAAGCTTAAGTCAAAAGTCTTGGGTGTGTTTCAGAGATGGCTTGCATTGGTTGAGAACCAGACTGGGCATAGGCTAGAATGCCTTAGGGCTGACAATGCTGGAGAATATGTATCACGTACCTTTGAGAAACTATGTGATGAGAGGGGTATTAAGCATCAGTTGACCGCCCCCTATACCCCACCCCAGAATGGTTTGGCTGAGTGGATGAATAGAACCATCCAGGAGTGTATACATAGTATGCTTAGCCATGCATGCTACCACAGAGCTTTTGGGCTGAGGCAGTCACTACAGCTATGCATGTCATAAATAGATCACCTTCTAGTGCTTTGAATTTCTAGGTTGCAGAGGATGTATGGACTGGGAAACCTCTGTCTTATGTGCATCTACGTGTCTTTGGATGTGAGGCATTCTACCATGCGCCCAGGGACAAGAGTACTAAGTTGGATCCTAAGAGTGTTAAATGCATTTTCCTTGGCTATGGATATGCAGGCGAGATGGGTTACCACCTCTGGGATCCGCAAGCGTGGAAAGTCATCCGCAGCCATGATGTAGTCTTCCATGAAGATAAGATGCATTGATGGCCTGAGAAGGTGGTAGAGATACGTAGGGTTATATTCCAGGAGGAGCCCCGTGCTCTAATACAACCTGCACAGCCAAATGGTCAGCATGCAACAGCAGTTGGCACACATGGCCAGGGTGTTGGACAGGCAGCAGAGCCTATCGGTCTACTAGAGATAGATGTCCACCTGATAGATTTGAGCCATTAATGCATTATGTCTTGGTCACAGATGCAGGAATGCCTCTCACCTATGATGAGGTTATGCGCAGGGGTGATAGTCACTCTTGGGAGAGGGCTATGCAATCTGAGATCGACTCCTTGCACAAGAATATGACTTGGGATTTGGTTGCATTGCCTCAAGGCAAGAAGACTTTGCCATGCAAATGGGTATACAAGCTAAAAAGTACCCCTGGACACCCTAAGCCCGCTCATAAGGCAAGACTTGTTGTTAAGGGTTTTAAATAGAAGCATGGATTTGACTTTGATGAAGTCTTTTCTCCTGTGATCAAGATGATCACCCTATGCTTGGTTTTGGCCTTAGTCGCACAACTTGACTTGAACATGTATCAAATGATGTCAAGGCTGCATTCTTACATGGGGATTTGCATGATGAGATATACCTGGAGCAGCCCAAGGGCTTTGTAGAGCCTGGCAGGGAGCATCTAGTGTTCAAATTGAAGAAAAGTGATTATAGCTTAAAGCAGGAGCCTAGGGAGTGGTATCATAAGTTTGATGCCCTTATGCAATCACAGGGCTACAACAGGAGTGCTATGGGTCCGTGTCTTTATAGAAGAAAACCCGTGATGGCTCATTGCTTATTTTGGTACTTTATATGGATGATATGCTGATAGTAGGGAAAGCTCATGATGAGCAGGATACTCTTAAATCTCAAGTGAAGAGGAGCTTTGAGATGAAGGATTTGGGGCATGCCTCTCACACTCTTGGTATGCGCATTAAGTGCGACAGGCATCAGGGACTACTCTACCTCTGCTAGAGGGAGTACATTCATAAAGTTCTTGAACTTTTTCACATGCAGGACGTAAAGCCTATTGGCTGTCTATTAGTTTCACAGGTTGATTGTCTGTAGACAGATAAGCAAAGGGTTGAGATGACCAAGATTCCTTATGCATCAACCGTGGGCAGTTTGATGTATGCCATGATAGCCACTCATCCAGATATTGCCTTTGCAGTTGGTGTTGTGGCACACTATATGGCTACACCTAGCAAGAAACATTGGGATGCCGTGAAGGGTATCATGAGATACCTGAAAGGCATAGCAGCAGATATGTGTATTTGCTATGGCAGCCAGGATACTAGAGTTGTGGGGTACACAGACTCCAATTATGCAGGACTTGCAGATAGTAGGAAGTCCACTTCTGCCTATGTATTCACCTATGCTGGAGGTGTTGTTTCTTGGATGTCTAGGGTTCAAAAGTGTATGGCTCTCTCTACCACTGAGGCCGAGTATGTTGCGACCCCCACATAGAGGCTTGCAAGGAGGCCATATGGTTGGGCCGTTTGGTTCATGACCTTGGGATTGATACTATACCTATGCTACATTCGGATTCTATGAGTGCTATTTAGCTAGCCAAGAATCCAGTCTTCCATGCAAAGATGAAACACATTGAGGTGAGGTATCACTTCGTACGTGGGATCATGGAGGACAAGTCTGTTGACCTTGTCAGTATCTGCCACTGCATACTACATGTGGTGGGTACCCATCACTGTCACTTTATTCTTTATTCTTTTAGTGACAGTTTGAATAAAGAAAGGCCCGGTCACACATTGTGACTATTGGAGTTCCCATTTGTGTCTCTCCCTCTCTTCTTGCTAATGCTCTCCGCCATAGCTCACTTCCAAGCAAGCTTTGATCCTTCTCACATTTCATGAGCTCATTAACACCTTAGCTTTCGGTAACTGGTGGCTACTTGTAGTGTTCGAAGAGTGCGGTGTATCTTCCATGGTCTTTTGTGCCTTGCTTACCACTATTGATTGCAATGGTACTATTGAGATGGAGTGCAAAAAATAATTGTGCAAATGGTTTAGGGTGACAAGTCTAACCATAGGAGAGACAAAGCTCCCTAGGTATGTCATGCCCTTGATGTGCCCTAAACAATTGTGGGGGATGTGTTAAGGGCTAGGGGACTAGGGATGGAGCTAGCTAACCAAGCTCACTAGACGTACCTAATTTGAGGACCCCTAGGTGTTGTGCTGTGATCGTGAGTGCTTTTTTTCTTTCTTTCTTTCTTTTCTTTACTTTTCTTTTTCTTTTCTCTTTTTTTTCTCTCATTTTTTGGTTTGGTTGTGTTTTTTTTTTGGATAAAATGACTACAACCAATGCAATATGTTGAGGCTATCAGCCTTTCATTTGGATTGAGAAATGCCAAGATCCAAAGGTTGTGAAAAATGGATATTACAAAGATGATTGTGTTACTAGCCTTGATGCTAGAGGAACGACTATTGAGATGGAGAGATACACTGGAGATTTTGCAAACCTCTTTGTAACATGTGAGACATCAGTACAATTGAGGTAGCAACTGAAGTGAGCTATGCATGGACAAGGAATAGAGCATCTGGAGAATTGAATCATGGTTGATGAAGAAACATTTGTCATTGCTGAAAGCGTGGCTCCTACCCCTTTGTAGAGTTTGGCCAAGAAAGAGAGATTAGCTGATGACTATGCTTTGGGCCATGCTCAAATACAATGTGTGCTTTCTGCGAGGGTGATCTTCTCTTCATGTGGGGATTTTGTCATGACTCTTTGTTCTTGGTATTTCTGTCACTTTCTCCATAATGGTTATTTGTGGGGTTGGTGGTCTTTGGTGACTTAGACATTGAACGCTTTCGTACAGAGACATGTGTCGTCCCACATTCACTTGGCAACTCATGAGAATACATGCAAGTCCTATGCTTCAACCATAATGAATAGGTGCATCTCAAAGAGGCATCACTTATCTGAATCCCATGGTATTGACTTCGATGTATATCACCTGTGCTTGATTATCATTGCTTTTGTGTATTGGTATTATTTATACACAGTCACAAAACTCATTGCTTATTTATGTACACATTTATGAATCCATGTCACTTTGTGAAGATAAAAACCAGTTTTAGAACTCAGGATTGTACTGGAGTATGGCACATGCATCTAGTACTCGTGGTAGCTTACTCAATAACAACATATATTTTGCAACATTGAGTAGCATGGTACCTTGTTCGAGTCTACTTGCAACATGTAGCTCCTCCTCAATGAGAATCTTATCAACCAGAGAGTTTTCTTGGCTAGTTCTAGCTAATTCAATACCCCGACTAGCAGTCAATACTCGAAAGGAAGTTGGTGCCACATAGATTGGGTCTCTTTGAGACCGTCATTTGGCCAATCGCTCCTCTAAGACTGGGCTCCAAGGTCATAATCTGGGCTCCAAGTTCGGCCATTCTAGCATGGTTTTCAAACCAACATTTTTCAAACTGACTTTTACCTTCTGATTGTCACTTTAATAGCTCTATCTCTAAGAGATTTGGTTGGCAAAGCACATAGTTGAATGTCACAGTTAAGCATAAGTCATCGGCTTCCTCGTTAGAGATGAGTTGCATGTGTTTATGTAGGATCTTGTCATAGTGCTCATCAAGATATTCTTTTTCTTCCTAGGATAGAGGATATGGCAAGTACTCCTCAAGCTGCTCCCTAGGAAATATGCCCATGTCTGCAAGGACGTAGACATGTGTGAATATTTTGAGTTTAGCATCCAACTCAACCAAGCACTCTGTTACACTTCTATGTTCTATGAAGGCTTACTCGGTTGCTATCTCATGCAAGGTTCTAGGGGTTTCGCTAGGCTTTAGTGTAGCTGGGGGCTCAAGCCTAGATGAGCAAGATTGGTCAATGCTAGGATTGCTTATGTCCTCGAGGTTTCATGTTTCTCCTGAGGCTTTTGTTGCTATTGCATCATGGTTCTCCTCGGATGTGACTGGTATAGCTTTGTCACCTTGTGAAAGTGTTGTACCCACTCTCGATTGGCCAATGCAAGTTCTGTTGTCGGTGGATTGAGTGTTGCAAGCAACCGTTGATGGTAATGGTTGCTTTGACTTATCAAAACACATGGATGCGTCTGAGGTTTCACTGTTATTAGGAGAGATAGCAACGGATTCATTGGTGGATGGACTCGATGTTTTAGTCCTCAACTCTTCAGTGCTCTTGGTCTCGATCCTCTTGGCATCTACCATCACTTGCAACTGCCATTGTTTTCATTGTTTTCTCCTCTTTTTTCTTCGGAAATTGAGGTGTATCCTTTAAAGATTCAGGACCTTGAACTAGGTCAGCTGTTGATGTGCTTGGTTGGGCCTCAACATTCTCTTTTCCTGGTGTGTCCTCATGGGACATAGCCGTGGCCTACTAGACAACCTCGCTAGGTTGTGATGGTAAAGCTGCCTCTCTTTTTGGAGAGTCTAGCTCTTCAACTAATTCTCCTACGTTTAGCCCCTCATCCAATTGCATTGGCAGTTGCTCCTGGTCAGGTGTTTACTTTAGAATATTGTCCTTACCCATTGGAGCATGCCTCCATTGTTTCTTATCAGAGCGGGTGTTGTGTTTAGAGCTTTTTTTCTCTTGCTCTGGAGGCTTGGTTGACTCTAGCGTAGAGCCAAGAGCTAGTTTAGGATTCCTTTCATGTAAGCTTGGATGAAACCAATTGAAGAAGTAAGGGTTGTATTGGGTGAGGCAAAAGACATATGCGCTAACATCAAGTACCATGCTCCCTACTCCTAGCCTACTAGCCATGTGTAGATCTTCTTTTAGAAGCAGTTTATCGTACAAGGGATGTTTTTGGACAGTGACAGAAAGCTAGACCTCATGGAAAATTGCCAACACTCTTAATGAGGTCAGGGCAATGTACGTGGGATCATGTATTGATGTCCAAAGGGCTTTCCTTTGCTCAGCGAGTGTTGGTGGATTGCGGTGTCAAGTCCTTAGGCAGATCGGAAGTGGTCATGTCTTTTGTTGCCCTTTGAGTATTCACTTGTGCAGATCGAGCATTAGGCATATCCTTAGGCTGAGAGCTAAGGATGGTGTCATGTCCCACCTCTTGGACATTTGGAAGCGTAGATGGAGATTGAGATAGGGATTGAGCAGTTGCACTTGATGACTGCTATTGTGCTTCCTGTGTCCATTTAGGACAAGAAGGTGTAGGAGATTTGGGACTCCCAGGTGGACTTGGCACTGGGTTGATTTGCTCATGGCTGTTAAACGGTTCTGCCATTTTCTTTATTGAGCAATCAGCCTTTTTATGAACAGTATTATGCTTGTGGTGCTCCTTATTCTCCTGGGAAGTCAAAGGCTCCTTGGGCACTAGTGGTCTTTGTAGACACCTGATGGTTACATCTGATATCTGCTTGTTAAGCATGCTAAGCTGAGGATCTACCTTTCGAGTAGTCATGTTTGGTTTCTTGATTTCAATCGTGAGGGGCTCGATCACTCCAATGTTTTTCACTCGAGGTTTGGATTTTCGTTTAGATTTCCTCCTACGCTTCTTTGCTTTTGATGCGATCTAGCCTTGAACTAATAGAGGTGGTTTAGTAGGGGCCTTTGGTATCCAAATCCATCGGTTACCTTTGTAATATCCTTGACCACGGAGCAACACTTTGGATATCCATTGCGGCGTTGTGCTAGCTCTCCATCGATACCTTCATCTATAAGGCTTGGGCTTCTTTTGTGGTCTTCTCTGATATTTGTAAGTCCAAAGCCTATCCTTGGCATTGTCTCCTAACCTTCTTGCTTGAAGCATAGCCCCGCTCATTGGTTCTCTCTGTTCAACATACGCTTCTATCAACTCCTTAAACAAGTCCTTGCTTTTTTACTAGGTTTGCCTGGCATGTCAGAATGTTCCTTGTCTTTCCCCCAAGGTTTGATGAGGTCACCCTTACTAAAGGTTGTGATTATCCTCACACCTAGTAGTGTCAAGTGTATATCCTCTGTGCTACATAATCAGCCTCATACTTCCTTGCCCTTTTGAAGGGTCTTCCTAGGAGGGTTTCCTTTCCACAATTAGCACTATTTGGAGGAACATGGAATAGGATAGACAAGCTTTCCGTTTCAATAGTTACAAGGATTTTGCACTTCCCTATAAGTGCTTGTGAGTGTCCTCCATAAGGACTAAGACTTGCATTAGTCAGTGTGAGCTCTGGTTGGCCTAGTATGCTTCATAGGTCAAGATATTAAAATCAGCTTCTTCATCAATGAGAGCATTGACAGTGTGCTCTCTTTTTGCAGTGAGTTTGACCCTAAGATACACATGCGGTACTATGTCTTCATCTTTCGAGTCTTGGCTTATAAATTCAAGCCTTCCGATACATGCCTTTGAGTCCCTAACTGCACAACCAAATGTGGATTCTCTACTAATGTCTTGGGTCGTCTGTGCAGTGTTGTTCAAGGTGCATCTAGCATCAGGATTGTCATATCTAGTCATCCTCGTGGTTGTAGCTTGATGTTGTTCCGTTCCGCTTTGACTAGATGCAGTCCGAATGCAACATATACATGTTTTTGTGGTGTGGCCTTTTTGCGCTTGTTGGCTAGATTGGCCCATTGAGGTTCTAGGGTCTCTATTTGTTCGGGTATGGGCTTTTGGTTGTTGTTTTGCAAGTGAGAATCTATGTTTGTGTAGAGCCATCACTACACTAGGGTCTAATTTGGAGGACCTTTCACGGTGGGCATTGATGCTAGGAGGCATATTCCACGGTGGATTCCGTGAGGTTTTGTAGTGGATTCCGTAAAATTTTATTACCGGGGCTCATACACAAAGTGGATTCTTTGTGCGAAAAGTCGATGGGGACGCCTATCCTTTTTGGGCATCTTGTTAATTTAATGTGTAAGTGGGTGATTCCATAGCGGGTGATTCCGTAAAATACATATTTAAATTAATAAACGTTTATGAGTTTAGAGTGCGGACTCGTAATAAATTAAGGTTAGGATTGATTTCTAACCAATTTATTTTTGTAGCTACAGACTGCTAGGTATTCACTTTTGTTGGTTTAATTGTATTATTTTACTAACAATTGTGAATGCTTCAGTTGATGTGTAGAGCAAGCAGCGGTGGCATTGGGAAGCATTGGAGGATAGTGTGTATTCAAATTATCATCAATTTTTTATGGGCGCGTATCTTAGGCATGGCGCATATATTTAGACGCGCTTATTTATTAAAGCACTTGATATTTATTTATTATTTTTGTATGCGCATGGGCGCACGATTTAAATATTTGTATTGGACATTGTATTTGGGTACTGCTTGACTTCTTGGGCGCCCAATAGCTTTAATTCTTTAGTGGCACAAAAGCAAACACAAAAGCTAAAGCGTGCTAATTGTAAATTGGGCTATTTCTTGAGCTTGAAGATGAATAATATAGAAAATACATGCTTTGTGGAGCACTTACACAAGGCATGGGGGGAGATTGCACCCAATTGGTCTCTTGTTCATGTCGTGCAAGCTTTCTTCATTGATTTTTGTGCAAAAAGTAGAGTTATTTTGTTCTTGGGGACCTTTTGACGCTCACTACGCGCGCATATGGCGTCCGATCTGTGCACCAGTGGTATCCGAGCAAAGCTGAGATCGAGAGTTTCCAATCGCTTACCATCTCGCGTGAAGGCAGAGTTCCTGAAACGATCGAGCTCTACAGTCAGTATCATGGCAAATGGTCGATACCATTGTGTTCCTGACAGTCAAGAACCCCTTGCTGTATACTCAGATCGCGAGGGATCGGCCTCTGCAGGCGGAGGACCACGCGGATAGTTCCTTCATCAAGTCATTGATTACAGATAAGAAATTCTCCTCCATAGCTTCAAAGCTTTCAAAGCTTTAAGGATAAGTTATAAGCTTTTAAAAAAAAGAAGCTTATTAAAAGCTTCCTTAATCGTTTTATTCCTCCTACGGCGGCGACAGTATGAACTGGCCGCTCGATGCTAACGAAAAGCTCCTGAGGTCCTTTAAATCCAAGCTAAGTCATAAAGACTTAAAACTCCAAGTCCTCCAAGTTCCTCAAGTCACCAAGGTCATCAAAGTCATCTTCAACAACTACCTTAGAGACAGTTCATACTCAGCAATACACTACTCAATTTACTACTCTCTGGAAGTCCTTGTTCACACTTGCAGTCTTACTGAACTAGTTTCAGCAAAAGCAGAAGTTCGCACGCAGACTATATGCAGTCTATATGCAAAGTTATTTTCTTGAAAGACGATTGTGATATCGAATTTCACAATCATAAAGGAGAAATACTATAAAATCCAAAAATATATGTATACACAAGTCTTGTAAACCCGCCTTTGAGCTACGCTCATCCCGCTAACAAGGTTTCAAGAGTGTAAGGTCTTTTGGAATTTTGCAGGATGACTGATCAAAACATGGAAGATTTTATGGCTAAAGGTGATCTACCCGAACCAACAATGGAGCAAAAGTTGGATTTGATTATGATGCAGCTACAAGAGGAATGAAGAGCACGACAAGCTTTGCAAGCTCAATTGGCCAATCTGCAACGATCTACCACCAACCAAGATGGATTGCAACCTGAAGATCTTATATGACGTACCATCAATGCAACACTTGAAGCCTAATTTATTCAGAAAGAAACAAAGATAAGTAAAAGAAACTTCAAATTTCGTACTTTCAATGGATCACACGATGGAAAGACTGTTCTTACTTTTATTAGTCAATTTGATGATTACTTCCATGAAGAAACATATGTTGAGAAAGACAAAATTAAATGTGTTACTAACCATTTAGTTGACCGAGCATCCTTATGGTGGACTGTGGTCCGCAAAAGCATTGATTGTCCCACTACTTGGGAGACTTTCCAAAAGGAATTTTTGCAGAATTTCCTTCCTCCTCAATTCCACGAAAAAGCAATTAAGCAATGGGATCTTCTACAACAAAGGGATCGCGAACCTATTTCCCAATACGCTAAATGTTTCTGGAATGCCCTATTGCAACTACGTATGCTCGAAGATGTACCTGAAGCAACTCATAAATGCAAGTTTATGTTTGGCCTACTTGGACATTTCTATGCGGAAGTCAATATGTTCAAGCCAACAACCCTTGAAGATGCAATTTCCTTGGCCCATGACACTGAAGACAAAATTCGCGGACGAGACAAGCGACCACAACAATTTCTAACTAATGGTAACTATGGTTCCAAACAATTCAATTCAAATTTTCGAAGATTCAATCAAAGTCGTTTCCTTCCATCTTCATTCCGTAAATCTTGGACACGACCACCTGCCTTGCCATCAAACTCAAATCCAAACCCTAAGCCATCCCCACTGTCAAATCCCAACATTCTTAAACTTCCTGCCATTACCAATAATGTATATAAAGCAAAACCCATAGTTTATTACAAATGCCATCAACCTGGACATCTAGCAGCCAATTGTCAATCCAAAAAGCCATCCCTTCATATCAACTATCTGGGAGCAATAGAAGATGAAGAACGTGAAGAGATGCCGGACTTTACGGAAGACGATGATGACATTGGTACTACTTCTGATACTTTGCCAGGTATGCCAACTCCCCATTCCTTATTAACAATGAAATGTTTTGTGCATGGTAAAGAAAAGACTATTTTACATGATGATGGGAGCATACATGACTTTAATTCTGCAAAATTAGTCAAAGAATTGAATTTACGCACTGTTTCTACACATTATTGCATCAAGGGTGCATTCTTAGGTACGAGATATAATGGAACACAAGAGGTGCATAATTTAGAAATTAAAATTGGTGATTATACTGAACGAAGAAATTTCTTAGTTGTACCTTTGCAGTCTAGTGACATTATCTTAGGAATGCCTTGGCGTCATCAATACAATCCTGATATAGATTATTCTACGCATTCAATTAAAATTTATTTTCAAGGAAAACAAAGCACACTGCATGGTATGCACGCTTCCAATAATTTTCCATTGCTTACTCATACTCAGGCTAAACGTGCAATACATAAAAGTAGAAAATCCTATTTAATATGGGTGAATGAACTTCAAGCTAAAGAAAAACAAATGCATTCTAGGCATACACAATTTCTTGCCCAATTCCAAGATTGTTTTGCTGTTGATTTACCACCTAGATTTCCACCTTCACGACTTGAAGATCATAAGATAGATTTAATTCCTGGAACACAACCACCATGTAAAGCACCATATAGACATAACCAAATTGAACAAAAAGAAATTTAAAACCAAATAGAAGAATTGCTTAACAGAGGATTAATTAGACCTAGTAGTTCTCCATTTAGTGCACCTGTCTTATTAGTGAAAAAGAAAAATAATACTTATCACATGTGCATTGATTATCGTGCCCTAAATAAAATTATTGTTGAGAATAGATACGCGATTCCTAGGGTAGATGATCTTATGGATAAACTACAAGGATCTTCCATATTCAGTAAGATAGATCTTAAATCTGAATATCATCAAGTAAGATTGGACAAATCTGATATATTTAAAACTGCATTTAGAACACAATTTGGACACTATGAATTTCTGGTTATGCCTTTCGGTTTAACTAATGCACCAGCTACATTCAGTCGTATGATGAATCGCATATTTCTGAAACATCAGCATTGTGTCATTGTTTTCTTTGATGACATATTAGTTTTCAGTAAAAATGAGAATGAGCATTATGAACATTAGTCTTTAGTTTTTAGGTTATTAAAAGACAATCAATTATATGCTAATCTAGAAAAGAGTGAATTCTTCCAAATAGAAATTGAATATCTAGGACATATTATTTCATCAGAAGGTATTAAAGTCGATCCTAAAAAGATAGAAGCAATTCTAAATTGGCCGATACCCAAAAATGTGCATGAATTACGTTCTTTTCTAGGTCTTGCTAGTTTTTACAGAAAATTTGTGAGGAATTTCTCATTACTTGCATTACCTTTGACAAAACTCTTAAAGAAGGTATTGTATATAATTGTTCTGACAATCAACAAAAGTCCTTTGATTTGCTGAAACATGCTTTAACTCATGCTCCTATATTACAATTACCTGACTTCAATAGACCATTCTTCTTAGTAGTTACTGACGCTAGTGGATCTGGAATAGGAGCAGCCCTTATGCAAGATTCTCATCCCATAGCCTACTCTGATTGCAAACTCAAACCATCTGAACTTAAATATTCTACCTATGACAAGGAATTGTTAGCCGTAGTACAAGCCTTACGTCAATGGAAACATTATTTAATGGGATTTGAATTCATGATCAAAACCGACCAACAAAGCATTAGACATCTCCTTAGTCAACCACAAATATCTGACCGACACATTAAATGGGCCGCTTTTATTCAAAGTTTTCATCCCCTTATACAATATCAACCTGGAAAAGAGAATGTTGTTGCTAATGCTTTGAGTAGAAGACCGACAATTCAATATATTTATGTGATATCATTTGATTCCCTTATTCCTATGAAAGATACTTATCATTATGATCCTACTTTTCAAGCTGATTGGAATAAACTAGTTGCAAATAATTGGATTCCTATTGATTCATTGTCTTACACTAATGGATTTATGTTTTATGAAAAAAGATTATGTGTGACTGTTCCATTTCAATCATTTGTTTTGTATAAAATTCATTGTCCTCCATATTAAGGTCATAGAGGAATTATATCTACTTTGCGTACATTAATTGAAGTTTTTTATTGGCCACATATGGACAATGATGTATCTAACTTTGTATCTGAATGCTTAATTTGTCAACGAGTTAAAAGACACCATGGTAAACAATATGGTTTACTTATGCCATTATCCATTCCATCACGACCATGGGAACAGATTTCAATGGATTTTATCACTGGTCTACCTAACACTAAAGCTAATCATGATATGATTTGGACTGTTGTAGACAGGTTTAGCAAACAAGCATATTTTATTCCATGCAAGAAAACTTTAACTGCATCTCAAGCTGCTCAATTGTTTTTGAAAACTGTTTTCACTAACCATGGTTTATCAAAAGTCATCATTTATGATCGTGATTTTAGATTCTGCAATAATTTTTGGATTACTTTGTTTGCTAACTTAGGAACAAAGATTGATTTTTCATCTGTATTTCATCCTGAAACAAATGGTCAAACAGAAGCTACTAACAGTACTATTTTAGATCTTTTGCGTGCTTACACAATTTCAAAACCACAAAGTACATGGAATATATATCTACATTTACTTCAGTTTGCACATAATAACACACCACATACAGCTACAAAGAAAGCACCATTTGAAGTTATTTATGGATATCAATTGCCTACACTTGTTACATCATTATCAAACAAAATTCAAATTGCTGATAATTTTGCTAATATGCATGCTACTATTTTTTATGAAGTTAAAGATATGATTGCCAAAGCCCAGCAATCATACACAAAACAAGCAAACAAGAAAAGACAGGCTATGAATTTTAAAGTTGATGATTATGTTTGGTTACGAATTGAAAAACGAAGATTACAAAGTGTAGATAAACACCCCGTTGTCAAATTAGCACCTAGATTTTATGGACCATTCAAAATCATACACAAAATCAATGACAATGCATTTAAACTAGAACTACCACAACATTGGAAAATCCACAACACCTTCCATATCAGTTTATTACGACCTTTTAGAGGCCAATTACCTGTACACCCTGTCTATGAAAACCCTCCTTTACTAGATGATGAAATTGAAATCCTTGAGCCTGAAACTATTATAGATACTGACTTTAGGACCACTAGAACTGGCCGTAGATATTCTAGATATTTGGTCAAGTTTAAAAATCATCATGTTGAAGAGGCCCAATGGATGCACACTAGAGACCTAAGTGCTTTCCCTACACTGCTAGCTCCACATTGAGCTAATAGCAATTGAGGACAATTGCTATCCCACCCCGGGGGTATGATGCCAGGAGGCATATTCCACGGTGGATTCCGTAAAATTTTATTACCGGGGCTCATATACAAAGTGGATTCTTTGTGCGAAAAGTCGATAGGGACGCCTATCCTTTTCGGACGTCTTGTTAATTTAATGTATAAGTGGGTGATTCCGTAAAATACATATTTAAATTAATAAATATTTATGAGTTTAGAGTGCGCACTCGTAATAAATTAAGGTTAGGATTGATTTCTAACCAATTTATTTTTGTACCTGAAGACTGCTAGGTATTCACTTTTGTCAGTTTAATTATATTATTTTACTAACAATTGTGAATGCTTCAGTTGATGTGTAGAGCAAGCAGCGGTGACATTGGGAAGCATTGGAGGATAGCGTGTATTCAAATTATCATCAATTTTTTATGGGCACGTATCTTAGGCATGGCACCTATATTTAGACGCGCTTATTTATTAAAGCACTTGATATTTATTTATTATTTTTGTATGCGCATGGGCGCACGATTTAAATATTTGTATTGGACATTGTATTTGGGTACCGCCTGACTTCTTGGGCACCCAATATCTTTAATTCTTTAGTGGCACAAAAGCAAACACAAAAGCTAAAGTGTGCTAATTGTAAATTGGGCTATTTCTTGAGCTTGAAGATAAATAATATAGAAAATACATGCTTTGTGGAGTGCTCACACAAGGCATGGGGGGAGATTACACCCAATTGGTCTCTTGTTCATGTCGTGCAAGCTTTTTTCATTGATTTTTGTGCAAAAAGTAGAGTTCTTTTGTTCTTGGGGACCTTCTGACGCTCAATATGCGCGCATACGGCGTCCGATCTGTGCACCAGGCATTTTCTCCCCAGCCTACTTGGGGGAGGTGCGGAGGGGGTAGACCCCCCTCTGCGGGGGTCCAAGGAGGGCAGTCCCCCCGGCCCGCAAGGCGGTTACGCTAAATACCATGTGTGATCTAAAGGACCATTTGCAACCAAGTTTTGAACCACTTGCTCAAGATTTTAGCCCAATCATAGATCTATGATGTGCTTTCGGCTGTTTATGGTCTGTGGATCGGTTTCAGGGGTTAGATGTGTCAAATTTGTATTCTGTTCACCTATTCGATTTTGACAGTTTTCTGTCCGATTCTCAGGAGTCCGATTATCAAAATCAGACGTCCGATTTTGGGTTGGTCCGATCGGCCAATCAGACGGTCCGAGTCCTAGTGGTCTGATTATGGGTTGGTCCAATTTTTGTGTGCCCGATTTTGGAAATTGGACGTCCGATTTGACAAGTGTCCAATTCTAGATGGTCCGATTCAAGATGGTTCGATTCTAGATGGTTCAATTTTTGTGTCCGATTGTGGGAATCGAATGCCAGATTATGGAGTGTTCAATTTTCAAAATCAGACAGGTTATGTCCAATTGGACATGATGGGTGGGTTTGAGTCTGAAAATCGGACCATCCAATTTTGGGAATCGGACCGTCCCAGTCTAAAAATTGGACCGCGTTCGATTTTGGGAATCCATCCGAGTCTGATTCTAGGAATCAGACTCTAGTAATAGTGTCTGATTCCTGTGGATGAGTTTTCAATGATGATGAAAATCACTCATTTCTAATGATTTTGGTTATAAGGGGTCGCACAAACTTCCAGAATGTAAGAATAGACCCTAATGAAGGATTGTATATACCTTGAATAACAAATAAACTCCAAAATACAAATCGGCAAGCAAATCAAACCGTCTTGCCTAGTTATGATAGCAGAAACCCCAATGCCTATTTTTATTTTTATTTTCTTTATTTTTTCCTACCCTAATGCATCCAAATCACAAAGCAAACACCTACACTACTCCAACGTACCTTTCCCAATCCAAAAAACCAAAACTTACTTGCTAAGGAGATTGAATACCTCTTCAAACTCCCTCACTTCCTACCTATCTATCTCAAGCACTAGTTCGAGGAAAACCCTACTTCTATGCTCGATTCGAAGCGTGCAAACACTCAAGGCTTGAATCCGTTGGTCCCAACAACGGAACCAAAATGTAGAAGCGATCAACTGCCAAGACCCACGGACCGCTTATTGTTCAAGCGTTCCAAGCCGAGCACTAATGGCTGCCTCTCACATAACCTATGCGCTATCCATCTCTATGAGTATAGTGAGCTTATCTCCACGCCTGATCAAGTTGCCTCCTCGCCTGAGCACTCCGGTAGCTCCATGATCCAAGTGTAAGCTTCAAGCAAGCTCCATGCTCCAAGCTCCATCGCCGCGAGTAAGAGAAGAGAAGAAGAGAGGAGAAGATGGAGAGCTTCTCCACCACAGTTCCTCACCCTCACACGCTTACTCCCTCACACTCTCACACTCCCTCTCTCAAGCACAAGCTCAAGCAAGCAAGAACAGGAAGAATAAGAAGAAGGAGAATAATAGAGCTACTTTTGGCCAAACACAAGAATGAGCTTCTCATGCACTTTTCAACTTTATATACAAAACCCTAAGTCCCTTTTGGGTAGTCATCCCCTTATCCCCTTTTTTACATGGCCAGTTGTGGCCTAGGACCTTTTTCCCATTGTCCTCCTATCTTCCTAGCTTCCTTCCCACCTCCTATCTACCTTTACAATTTGCACGGGTGAGAGCCCGGTACTCTTAAAATAAATCATGGTGCACCTTGCGCTCTTTTACAAAAGTATTGACTTGTGCTTTTTCTTGTGCACCTTTCTCCTTGATTTAGGACTATTTTTCACTTCTTGTGTTTCCAGATTCTTATTTGGCATGCCTTTGTCTTTCATTTCACTTTTGCCTTAGCCTTGTCTTTTGCTTTAGATTTTTCAAAATTTTCACCTTGTTTGTTTGAGGGTTAACACTTGACTACAAGCTAGATTAAAGGAGTTTCTTGAAATTGTTCTCAGCTATCACAAAATTCAACAAAAGCATGTCTTCAAGTAGTGAAGAATCTCACTACGATGATGCCTCACACTCACAAATTTGAAGACAATGGAAATAATGGATTACTTGATATTGGAATGAGCCTTTAGCATGGGTAGGGATTCTGGTTTTGCTCATGAAGTTGGAATTGCAATGCCTTAAGATGTTGAAAATCAGCAAGAGGAAGAGGTTTTGGATGCCCAATTTAAGGCTCAACTTATGAAAATAGTGGCTGTGAAAATATGCTAAGGTTTGCACCGAGGAAACATAACATGTACGACCAAGACTAAAACAGAAAGACTTTGAGAGTGACAAGCAAAACACAAACCTTTATCACAAAACACAATCGGAGTAACTATTTCCTACGGCTTGTCACACTTGCTTTACGCATCAGAGATTGATTTATTTGTGCAAGTCTCAAATTGAAATGTTTTCAAGAAAGCGCTCAAAGACTAATATTTTTTTGAGGATTATGGCATTGCTACGTGGAAGACATTCAGAGAATGGGTCTATCAACCCAATAAAGGACTTGTTGCTTTTGAGTTGTTGTGGGAGTTTGAAGAGTGATACAACCAGTTAGATGCACTTGAGCAAAGAGCCCTAAACTTAGAGAAAGTGGAGTTATTCTTACAGGCGGCTGATCTTGCACTTCAGAACAAGTTGGGAGACCTTCTTGAAGACCGTACGTGGTCTATGGGATTAAAGACGGATTGGTAAGATGCTGCTGATGCGGTTTCACATTGACAAAGAGGCGGAGATGGAAGGCTCACTTGCCAAACTGCATGCAAACACCTCTAGCGGTGTCTTCTCATTCCCCGACTTCAAAATTTGGCCAAAACCCCTATCAAGAGCCTTACCCATAGCTTAAACCCTACATCTTATCACTTTGGGTTTACTCTTCAAGCACTAGATATGCTACATTGCTTCTCGGTTATGATAACTCTAGCAAGTGGAGAAACAAGTTCTTAGGAGGGATGTCAATGTAAAGGGTAAAAGGTGAATGTAAGAGTGTATAGAATGCCCACGGGCAAAGCAACGAAGTGCTAGAGAGTGACGTCCACTGAAGACAGATCCCAAGTGTTGTGACCACTAGTCGAAATAATGGAGTGAGAGAAACACCAAACGTTGATCATTAGAGTGTGAGGAGATTGAGGCAAATGTAGAGGATGATGCTTGATGATGTGTGTGAAGTAGCAAAACATAGCAATAGAACACCATGGTAAAATGTGGCAATAGGACATCATAGTAAAACGTGACAATAAAATGCAATAGTAGGATGTTGCAGTAGAGAAGCAAATGAGGTGATGGCAACAATTGTGAATGTTGGCACCTCGAGGGACAGCGATGGCTAAGATTTGCATACAAGGGTGAGAAACCTGCATGGAACAGATAAGGCTGAATGGTGAGTAGTCTAATAGATGTTGAAGGGTGCCCCAAAAATTAGGGTTTTGGGCAACCACTAAAACTCTCTTGAACTACACATCAAATTTACTTTTTTTATTAATTAAGTGTGTTTTGGGATTGTTTAACAATGCTAATCAATTATAAATCGTATTTTAGCTCAATATCTCCTCTTAGGCCCAAAATTAAGCCTAAAAGGGAAGGCTGACAATGTTTACCCCAAGGTATCCCACCCCAAAGCAGTCAGGGCATCAGATAGAGGGTATACATTTGCTACCCAATGGCCTACCAAGACTACAGAGGTGATGGTTATCTTACTAAGGGAGTGCAAGTAGTCACCCCAAAGAGGACAGGGCATCGGACAAAGGGTGCTCCAATGGCCTGCCAAGCCCTACAAAGGCGGATGGAACCACATTGAACCTTTTTTTTGTTTTTTTTTTTGGAGGGTGGCAGCCAATTGAGTAATAGTAACCCAGAAGATGGGGGTAGGGATGGCATACCCAAGACATCACAAAGCAATACCAGCTTACCCATCCACTGGAGGATTGTGATGATGAGGGAAAGGCGATAGAGTATCATGTGAAGAAGGATGGTGGGGTAATCCTTCTTAACCTTTTCCACATGTTACAACAACTTGACCTTTTTTGCATCTAAGGTTACCATCGCTTGCCTTGTTTAAGGGATTTTCCCTACCTTGAGAGTTTCTTGGGGCGTGGACATTGGCATTGCATCCTTAATTTGAGGGATTCCCCCTTCCTTTAGTGTTTCTTGGGGTATGGAGATTGGCATACATCCTTAATTTGAACCTTGAGCTTTGAAATGTCTTAGCTTGTCATAGTGGAAGCAATGATGCTATGTACCATTGTTCTTATTATCAGTAATATTGGTGGAAGGAACAACATAATTTTTGTGGGCCATCTTTTGGCTTTCCTCTTATTGATTTACTTGAGCTCTCTTGGGAAATGTCTCTTCTCCAAATCCCTAGCCTTTAGAATAAGTCTTGAAATGGTTGTTCTCAATATTTACTTGCAAGAGTTTACAACCTACATGAGAAAGCATTGAACACTTGGATTTACAATAAGTTTCTACTAGAATTGTGGGATTTTAAAACTCACGGAGATAGCTTCTTGAAAAAAAAGAAGGAATCAATATTATGGAAGGTTAGATACTATCCTTTGATTGGTCCACTTTTTTGAGCTTAATCAATATATAGGAAGTCCCTTAAGGAACTAACAAGCTAATTAGAGTATTCAATGTAAATATGGTTGCCCCATTTCAACCTTAATAATATTAAAAGGGATTAATAATCCACCTCACCATGCTTTATGATTCCTTAAGAGTTAATATCTCAAATAATACATGCTATAGAATCAAGTTTAGCTATATTATACCCCACATGCCAAACATTATGATGTGCACATACAATAGTTCAAGGAAGTCTTTAACTATGTTCCAATATCTCTTTGGATCAATTGAACCTAATACTAGTTGAGATATCTTAATAGCAACTACTATCAAGCATTGGTCTATATTCATTGCTTAGCCTAATCACTTTATTTACAATTAATTTTAGTTTTTCATTTTTAAAGTTTTGATAAGTTTAGCTACAATTTTTAATAAATTTAGTGGATAATTTAGTTTTAATTATTTTTACCATTAGTTAGCTTAGCCAATTGTTTGGTTTGATTAATTTAGTTTAATTAGTTTTAATTAGATTATTTAAAGTTAAGGTTAGCTTAGTTAATAGTTTAGTTTTAGTCAGTTTTAGCCATGTGAAGCCAAATATTATTTTTGTTAGCTAAGATAAAGTAGTTTAAGCTGATACTTAGTTTTAAATAATTTATACTAATTAGTAATGTAGCTAGAACACATGTAATAATTATTTTATATTAAATAGTTATATCAATTTAAATTAGTTACACAATATTTAGTTATGATTAATGTTAGTTCATTTAATAACAATGGTTAATGGCAGTATGACATGTTAGCTTATTTTTGTTGTCATGATCACAAGATTGGCCATGCCAAAGCTAAAACTCAATCTTTGAAATTACGATATTTGGCAATGTTGGCATCCATTTTCAAAACTCTTTAAATATATTAAAAAACTAAAACCCACATAACAATATAAGAAACTGAATAGAACATAACAATATAAGATACTGAATAAAACATAACGATATAAGAAACTCCACATCCTTCTTGAATGATACATCATACAAGGGAATGACACCTTCCTCCATAATTATGAAACAACATAGAGACTTGTGCTAGCTCTTCGATGTGCTACTTGAATAACATGGTTGTGTGTTTATATTTGTTACTACTACGTCTCTACAAAGTTGTAATGTGATTCATATCTAAATATAATAAATCATCAAAGCTACTCCATTATAGACTTTGACCAAGTAACTTCTTACTTGATTTACCTTGTGGAAGGTACTATTCATCAATACAACATCATAGACCAATAGAGGTCCATGTGCAAACCTTATTAGGCTCATAAGCTTGTAAATGCTTTTCATCCAATGCCTAGTTGAAAAAAGGTACTTTCAATTTAAGGATTTACCTATAAGCATAGAAACATATTTTGAAAACATTGGTAAAAATATTAAGACCATCCACTCATTGTATTTAAGCATACAAGCTTGTTCATGTAAGAAATGAACTCATTGCTACACTAACATAACAATTTAAAGGTATATTTAGTCATATAATCATGTTTGTGTGATGAATAAAGACACTCCTTCTCATACTAATATTGTATAATCATCAATGAGCTTTGTACGTAGGTCAAATCATAGGAACTCATTTAGATCTTCTAGGGAAAGAAAAGCTATGGCTTTGAGAAACATTACTAAAACGATGTAGAGCAAGAAAGTACAATATATATAAATAGGAATAATCTTGGGTAGCATAACTTGCAACTATCATTGGTGCACTGATAATATGCCTGACTTGTAGAATAGTTGTACTACAATATTGGACCATGTTCTCGTACTAGAGTGTTTAGTTTATTGAACAAATGGAAATTCCAATTGCTCTCTTAAGAACTATACTTATTCTTGCTTGCAAATGGACATTATTACATGAAAATGTGGATCTTGTTATACCAACAAAGACCGTAATGTACATGTCATTCCATATTATTGGACTATATAAAAAGGATTCTCTATGTTGAGTCATTGCAATTGTAGCTTTTAAGTATCATTGACATGTCCATTTTGATCTCAAGACCAATAGGAACAATTGCAAACGGAACCTTGGCCAATGATCAGTTCTTGATAATCCTTTGGTGTCTCAGAATGATATACCGCTAGCTAAAATATCAACTAGACTTAAAATGATGAAATTTAGCATTTTTGATGTCCTTGCATTCGATATGCTGCACAACCCAATGATGTAGACGTGACAACAACAAAACATTTGTAGCCAAAGATATATTGAAAATTATAAGTCATGATACAATATGCTTACAAAGATACATTGAAAATTATAAGTGTGCAAACAAGAAGTGACGAAACTTGAAGGATTATATCACAATGGTTGACATATGGGACATGTCACGCTCCTTCCTCACATTCAGTGTAGATGAGGTCACTAGTACAAGATAGGCCAAGATTGATTCATTCAAATCAGCAAAGAAGTTCAATCTAGAGTGAAAAGATTAGCCCCACCAAGTGTACCATCCTCTCTCATACCAAGTTTTACCTTTTCTTCAATGATTATATCGAAGCAAATGCCTATTGCTTGATTGCATGCATATGTCATCCTTTGGATATATGAGACGGATATAGATAATACAACAAATGACATTTTTGTGCATACGTTTTGGCCCATGACAAGGATGTAGTTTGACACAAAAGTTGAGAGGTCTAGACCTAGCAAAATAGCTTCATAGAGCCAAGATGATTGTAGCTCAAGTGGTTTGAGTGTGTGGGTGTGTACATTAGTGTGTGAGTTCAAAACTTGGGTACAACCTCGAGGCACCTTTCAAACTTTCTCAAAAAAAAGAAGGGAGCTTCATAGGTGTTATTGGGCATGGTATGTAACATGCAATAATGACTAGGGAAAATGCAAGTATGAAGTTCCATTTTGCACCGTGCCATAATCCAAAACCAACAACACACCTTAAAACCTAATGATACATTTACTATTCCCCTAGCAACGAGCACCAAAATGTTGTCTCATATTATCCAACATTGTTATTCTTAAAGGGAAGCGCACATGAACGTTAAATGCGTAACAAACTCAACCATCTCATTTTAGCTACTCTAGTATGCAATGTAAGGAAGCTAAGCGACCCGTGAAACTAAGCATTCAAATAGAAGATGCAAAAAGGTTGTGTTTGCATGACTTGGATGGAAACAAGGAAAAGCTAATCTCTACCGCAAGATTCTCAAAAAAAAGAAGAAAAAAGCGAGTATCATCTAGTTAAGTTGTATTCTTCAATGAAAGCGAGTGCTTGGCTACTCCCCCTGCCTTACAATAATAGACTTCTCACATGGACTAGCTGGAAAACTTAAAAACTTATGAAATGGACTTGTAGGAATAATAGACTTGTGATATGTGGAGGACTCGAAGGTCAACGTGAAAACTTCTTAGCCCGGTTACACACCAAAAAAGGGACGCCCATTTTGTTAGCTTTAACCAATCAAAACACTTATTTAAGGGTTGGTGTCCGCAGTCTTTTACACACTGGAGAGGCCATGACTTGTTGTTTACCTGCTAAACAGGTGAACTCCCCGCCCACTTTTGGATGGGGAGTCTCCCTTGCCCACTTGATAAAGTGGCGGACAAGGGTGCACTTTTTGCATTTGCAACCAATCAAAAGATCTACAAGTTTGTTCTTTTTTATTTTTTTACAAACTGTATCCATTTGGTGTGTAAAGATACGATGCCCATGTCTGTGGCCGGTTTCAAAAAGTGCATGCCCACACTCTCGGCGGGGGTTGGCCGTCCATTACTTGGTGTGTAACCAGCCTTATATGGACTTGGTAGGAAAGCCTTATATGGACTTGGTAGGAAAATTGCTTCAAGTTCAAGAGACTGAAATTCTTTCAGCGAGCACAGGATGTTAGCTCGCCCGGTGAAAGACGTGGTGATCAAAGAAGGGGACCTGGTGATCGTGTACGAGAGGCATGATCGCATGAAGGCAGTGGCCGTGGCCAAGGGGGCAGAGCTGCAGAACAGGTATGGCGTCTTCCCGCACTCGGAGTGGCTGGGCAGGCCCTTCGGCTGCAAAGTATCAGGGAAGTCGGGCTCCGGCTTCGTCTACCTGCTGGCTCCGACGCCGGAGCTGTGGACCTGCGTCCTCAGCCACCGCACGCAGATCCTGTACATCGCCGACATCAGCTTGGTCGTCTCTTACCTGGAGCTCCGGCCCGGCAACATTGTGCTCGAGTCTGGCACCGGCAGTGGCTCCCTCACCACCTCCTTAGCGCGTGCTGTTGCTCCCTCTGGTCATGTCTACACTTTTGATTTTCATGAGCAGCGTGCAAGCTCGGCGAGGTCAGTGACTTGGCTCCGATTGTCTGGTTTCAGAAGTCTGAATGTGTCAGGCCCTGGTTGTTTTTGAATATCTGAATGCCAAGTTGCGGCTTTTGTAACAAACCACTTCAAGTTTTAGCTGATAACAGCGAGAGTGGAACAGAGCTTCTCCATACTTTTAATGGGCATGAATTCAAGACTTGGCTGCCATTTTGATAGCACTGTGCACTGGAACTGAACACTGATAAAGTCTTTTTCTAACTGAAAGTATAGTAGAAAAACTATCAAGCAAAGTAGATATCAACAACTAATAGATTTCCTTGAGTGATATTGAACAATTCGTGTTACCATGATTGTCTCCTTTTGGAAAGTGCATGAAGACAAAAGTAATGTTATGTTAAAAGTAAGCAAGAAAACGAAGAGAAGGGTGAGGTAACATATCTAGTTGATTTGCAAAGGCTTTGAACTTATTTAGATGGAAGCTATAACTTTATCATCAAGCAACCATTGTTGGGCTTGGCAAGGGATTTGATAATAGAAAAGGTTGCAAGGCTTGATAACTATATCATCAAGCAACTACCATTAAGCCTGGTAAGGGATTTGGTAATAGACTACGTCACGAGACTTAACTATGATAATTTAGTTGCAGAAATCTTGTTTGTTTGTTTTAAGTCCCTTAGGCTTGGCAAGGGATTTGCTAATAGACTAGGTTACAAGACTTAATTATGGGAACTTAGTTGTGGAAATCTTCTTTGTTTGGTAACAGGCTACGTTACAAGACTTAATTATGGGAATTTAGTTTTGGAAATCTTGTTTGTTTGTTCCAAGTTCCTTGCATCTCATCGTGGACCTTGCTTAAGATCTTTAAGGCCAATCATGAAGTAGCTATCTTTAACATCTTTATGAGGTAGTCCATGCAGCCCCTAGACTTGCTTAATTGATAAATGTTTTCTTAGGAACTCCTTTGTTGCTCCAATGTACCCCTCCTAAAGAAGCATTGTCCAACATCTCTTAGATCTTGCATGGACTACCTTTTAGATCTCAAGGGGAATAGTTGGGCACGATTACTTGTGGGAGTTCTATTTTTCAAGGTTGTTGATGATACTATCTTGGAGATGTCATGCGGTGTCAAGGCTCATTTTAATCTGATGCTCTTGGGATAATTAATTTGTTCACATGTGTGGCACACAAGTGAGATCAAGTTGAATGCGAGTCACAATGGAGGTAGACAACCCTAGCTAGGCCATGGGGGACATTGGCGAAAATTGTGGTGGACAGATGCTAGTGTAGTTGGGATAGATCTCGGTGAGAGACATCAAGTAGCCCCTTGGGATGACTTTTGGTGTCAAGGGGGTTAGAGAATTAAATCATTTAATAACTTGGACTAAGGTTTGTGAAAACTTTCAATACTTGTAGGTTGAATGTGGTTAGGAATTTGAAATTGAGAACTAGGTAGTGGCCAATACTTAGGTAGGGCCAAGTATTTTTCATTTTTATTGGATTATTAATGGCTGGAAATTTAGTCTAGAGGCTGAGTTTTTCATGCACAATTTTGCTACTTGGCATGTGGCCATGTTCATAGCTATGCAAGATTGGGGGAGGCCATTCAGGGAAATTTTGGGGGTGGAGAGAAGAGTGGACCACCATGGAGAGTAGGTAAACTATTTTGAGGATCAATCTAGGGCAAAGGACAGCAAACGACAACATTTGGGGGCATTCAATAATAGATGACACTTTTGGGGCACTATTTTGGGCTGGTGATTGTTGTAGAAGCATCGTTTGATGTGCCAACGATAGCTTTTAGGGTAATTTTTATTCAACCGATCTATTTTTAGGCATTTTCAAGGTTGGAAATTAAAAAAATTCTCTCGCACCGTTTCTCTCCCTCTTGCTTGATGCATGTGCAATCTGGTGAAGAAAATTGATGATTCAAGTCTTAATTTTGGACTTGAAGTATTGCTATTGGGACTTTGCTGATCCTAGATTCCTAACCAGTATGGATTAGGATTTGCATGTTTGCCTTGGGATGCATGTATGCATGCCTTTGTGAAGGTTGTTGTAGTAAGTTTAGTCAATGGACAATAGATTGGGGGAAATTTGGTGGTGTACAACATGACTAATTTGCACGCAACTAAGGAAGATCTAATTTAGCATCCTCTGGATGTGTAATCAAAGGGCAAATTGGAAATTAGGTTTGATGGTTGCAGAGAACATGAAGTTGTTCTAGAATTATGAGGGATCAAGCCTTGATCTGTTGGAATCAAAGGGATTTCATATGACGGAACTTGAAAGATTTCAATCCAAGGAACTTGGAGGGATTTCAAGTTCTTGGCTTGGTCTTCCTAATTCCATAGCTTCGACCTATCCTAGTTGTACTCAATTACTAGAATTATTGTGAAAAGAAATGCCACAAGGGAGGCCAAGGTTTTGGGGCCAATTATTGTTGGATCATCTTTTGTCTTGAGGGCAATCTAGGCCAAGTGGAAAAGTGCTGAATTTTCAACTTATCATTGATTTTATACATTAATTGCTTTTTGTAACCAATTGTAAATTAGGGTCCGATCACTCTTCTTAGTCAAGGAAGGCTGGTTTCATGGTTCCATTGATGGGATACATCAACTCCTTTGAGTAGGTTGGCTTGTGGCACCTGACTACAAGCTAGATTAAAGGAGTTTCTTGAAATTGTTCTTAGCTGTCATAAAATTCAGCAAGCATGTCTTCAAGTAGTGAAGAATCTCACTATAATGATGCCTCACACTTAGGAGTCTGAAGACAATGGAAATAATGGATTGCTTGATCTTGGAATGAGCCTTTAGCATGGGCAGGGGTGCTGGTTTTGCTCGTGAAGTTGGAATTGCAATGCCTTTAGATGTTGAAATCAGCAAGAGGAAGAGGTTTTGGATGCCCAATTTAAGGTTCGACTTATGGTGATAGTGGGTACTTTGTCTTAGCTCACCAAAGATCCATGGTTGGCTGATTTTTTGTAGGTACCAAAGATGGGCAGTAAAGATAAAAAGGGGAAAGCACCTCTCGATACTTTGGGATAGTATGTAACATAGAAAGTGGATGTGGTACAGCCTAAAAATGGGCCAAATGCATCTAATGAATAGATGCAAATATTTGCTTTGGGACATGGTCCAAAAATGCATGGGAATTTTGGAAATGCATACTCTATGCCTTTGGGACAGCAAGAAAAGTCTCAACATGTGGGACATTCAAGATATTTTGGTGGTGGATCTGTGTTTCAAGGTATGACTGGTCATGATATTGATTCTTTTGGTGTACATGGCCCGTTGGTTTTGTGTTCGTGGATGTTGCCAGTTCATGTGTGAGTCTATGCGTGATCCAATGGGCTGGGTGCATTTCTTTCCACTGATGTTTTTAGTGATGATGTCACTTGTTTTTGGCGTTTGTTGTATGGCTGGCTAATCATTATTATGCTGGCCAACTGCCAAATTGCTGGCTGACCTGATTGCACCGAGGGCATATTTATAGGCTAGGCATTCCCTTTCGTTATTTAGTTGAGCACACATCTACGCGCTGATTTTGGTAGAGGGAGGGAGCTGGTGCCCTAGAGAGTTGGTGACTCACTATTGTTTTTGTATTGTCTCGTCTTGGAATATGGATTCCATTTCCTAAGCATTTGTTTTCTTTTGAGTTCTCTTTGTAGTGTTCTTTTCTTTGCAGTGTTTCTCTCCTCTCCTCTCGTGTTATGCAGATTATTACAACAGATTTCTGTGCTTCCATTCCTGCACCCTCTTTTGACATGGTATTGAATGTTTATGTTCGCGATCTTGGAGCCGTTTTTTGTTGTTAAAGGTTTGCGTTTTCATCTCTTGCTCCTTCTCAGATGTGTTTTGATTGCTATGATTGCTGATCCAGCTTGGGCGACCCTCTATTGCAGATTTTTGGCTAGTATCCAGCCCTTGAATTGTGTGTTTCGACAACAGCCCTCTGTGCTTCCTAGTTTGCTTTCTTTGTAGGTGGGATGACTACATTTAGTGCTGGTCTTCTTGTATCTTGCCTATATATCTTCTGTTCAAGAGGAACTAGCCTATTTTCTTCATCTTTGCTACAATTACTTCTTAATCTATGTTAGGATTTGCCAATTCTATGGGTGGTGTCCAGTGTTTTAGTCTTTAGCTTTTCAATTCTTAGTGTGAACACAACTAAAGTTATAAGTTGTGTCACCACTCTCAGGGTTAGAGGAGTCAGCTAACTCTAGTTGATTTTGAGCCAGGTTTATCTTAGACCTATCTTGTATCTTTCATTCTCATTCTTTCAGTTCAACAAGTACACTCTACTCTTTTGCTTCAGCACACTCTCATTATCTCTCTTTAATCTCCTCCATAGTTGGTTGTCATTTTCCAACTTTTGATATTAGAGTAGGTTTATCTTAGATCTATCTTGTATCTTTCATTCTCATTCTTTCAGTTCAACAAGTACGCTCTACTCTTTTGCTTCAGCACACTCTCATTGTCTCTCTTTAATCTCCTCCATAGTTGGTTGTTATTTTCCAACTTTTGATATTAGATTAGGATCTACGCACGGATTCTGTTCAGCCACCGTTAGTTGGTGCTGGCCCGCCTAAGGTCTTGTTGCTGTCAGCTAGCTCTCAGCCTGAGGAAGAGAAGGACAAGCTATTGTTGTTTTCAGTCTGTGCGTAGCCCCATGCACAATCGCACGCATAGTCCCATATGCAGCCTGCATTCAATCTGAGGAGCTATCCCGCCTAAGATCCTGTTGCTGTCAGCTAGCTCTCAGCCTGAGGAAGAGAAGGACAAGCTATTGTTGTTTTTAGTCTGTGCGTAGCCCCATGCGCAATCGCACGCATAGTCCCATATGCAGCCTACATTCAGTCCAAGGAGCTATTGTTTTGGAGGAACTACTGCTGTTTTCAGCTCTGCCCCTTATTTTCTCACCTTTGCCCGCCATATTCTTAGCTTTGCTTGTGGTTTTCTACAAATCCTAAAAAGTGCATAAACCCTAATTTTTAGATTTGGTTTTTTTTTGGAAATTTCTGCAATTTCCTATTCATTTTGGTCTTCTCTTTCCAAATCTAAGCTCGTGCATCCCGAAAATTTGGGGCTTTTGTCAAATTTCACTCCTACAGTTTAAATTGATAACCAATTTCAAGAAATTTCACAATTTCTTTGACATTTCTACCAAAATTTTTTGGGCTTTTGCTCGATTTGCAATCCCACATGCGAATCTTCATTGGAAACATCGACATTGTATAATTTCATCGACGTTTGTTGTAAGAAATTTGGGGCTTTTTCTCTTAGAGGCTCTGACACATATCACGAGGCAGACTTTAGCTGCTGTTCGTTGTTCGTATGCACCCGAAGTGACATTACTGCAAAAATTCAAGTTGTAAGGTACAAATTTCTTCAATATCTTTGAAAATTTAGGAAGAAATTTGGGGCTTGTGCTTGACACGCATTCCAAGGCAGAAAACAAGCGGTACAACAACATTTAATTATTGTTACAATTAAATTGAGCAGAAAATTTTGGGAAAATTCAGTAAATTTGGTAAGGTCATGCATTACGAGGCAAGTGTGGTACAACAGTGCATTGCTGTTATTTCTTAGCTGAGTGTTGATTTGGATCAAATTGGGCATACTTTGGTATTTGTGTGACAATTTGGTACTTTGTTGCATAATCCCGAGGGGATTTTTGGTACTTTGAGGAGTACAATCTATACTTCAGCAGAGAAGTATTTGATTGCAGATTTTTGTCCATTACTGATAGCATGGCACTTGAAGGGACTAATGATCAGAGCAACATTCTTAATGTCTTCACACAGGAGGACAAACTTGATAGATTTGGTCTACAAGTGATTTGTAGACCAGGAGGTCTTGCACCTTAAACATCTCAGCGTAACGCTAGAGGACAGGCTGCTGGTGCTATTGCTCCTCCTCTCCCTCCTACTGAGGATCACAGGAGATGGGACTCAAAAGATGCACATGTACTTTCTTTGATTGCCTTGTTAGTGAAAAGATCGATTATTCTACACATCCAATCCTGTAAGACCTCAAAATCAGCATGGGATGTACTTGAGCGTATATTTGCAGCCCGTAACGAGGCCAGAATATCTTATCTTCATAGAGAGTTGACCAATGTGAATATGGATGAGGGTGATAGCATGACAGATCGCCTTACTCACATACAGGATTTGCGTGAGCAGCTGCTCAATGTGGATGAAATAATTCAGGATGCTAAATTGGCAAATATCGCACTGAACTCTCTTTCAGAGTTGTATCTTGGTTTCCATCCCTCTTCGATTTTGTCTTCAAGGGGACAGCCCCTTACATCTATGGAGTTGGAAGGCCTCTTGTTGCAAGAGGAACAAACTCGGAAGAATGTTGTATTGTGTTTAGGAGATGTGGCTATTCTTTCCAAGTTCAAAGGCAAAGGAAAAGTCGAGCAAAATGCAACGAATCAACAAAAGGGTGATGCTGGACAGCCATCAAATAAGGCTGTCCAAGACATAGAAAAGTCTATAAAAAAGGGGAAATGTCATTATTCCAAGAAGCCAGGTCACTATATTGATGAATGCCATAAGAGATTAGCCAAAGAGAAGAAAAAGGACTTCGGTTTGGCTGTCCAAGAGACATCAGCCAACCAGCAAATCTACTGATGTTGATGCTTTAGCCAACTTTGTGGAGGAGAACTATGCATTTCTGATTTGCAGTTATGATTCTTTAATAGCTGATTCAACATTTAATGTTGCTAAAACGCAATAAACATGGTATTTTGATAGTGACACTCAAAACACATCACTTCTAGGAAGTGTTTGTTTTTCTCTTTGCATTTAGCGGTTGTTGGGAAGCCTGTTACATGTGCGAACAACAATAGTTATGATGCTTGTGGCATTAGGACAATCACTATTATTGCTGCAGATGGTTTTGACTTCATGTTTCTAGATGTCTTGTTTGTGCTTGGTATTACAAAGAACTTGTTGTCTATCTCTACATTTAACAAGCATGGCTTTGAGGTCATCTTTGAGGATGACATGCATTGTTAGAGATAGGGAGATGGATTATGTACTCTAGCTATTTGGGACCGTGTATAAGGGTTTGTTTTGTTGGATACCTATGGTGCATAATCTCATGATGCTTTGGCAGTCACTACTCTACTGCCCGCTATTCAGTATGTAGAGCTATGACATGCCTGCTATGGACATGTGAGTTTTGGGAGTTTGATGACCCTTCAGAGAGGTGTCATATGGTAGATGCATTGCCTCTAGTGGAGACTCCACCTCCTTATGCATGCGAGGGATGTATTTTGGGCAAGATGCATAGATTTGCCTTCAAAGGATGGTGTAGTGTGTGCTGTCCACAAATTGCAACATATTCGCTCTGATGTTTGTGGTCCCATGAGGACACGTGCACTTGGAGGTTATCTTTACTTTGTTACATTTATTGATGACTACTCTCGGTATTCATGGCTGTATGGGCTGAAAGCGAAATTTGATGTGTTAATGTATTTTAAACATCTTGTTGCAAAGCTTGAGGCTGAAACTGGCTTGAAAGTGCAAACACTTCACATGGATAGAGGGGGGAGGGAGTACATGTCTCGTGCTTTTGAGACATATTTGCTTGATCATGGCATTACACATCAAGCCACTGTTAGAATGACTCCTCAGCAGAATGGTGTTGCTGAAAGGAAGAATCACACTCTTATGGAGATGACTCATTGTATGCTCAAAAGCAATGGGCTGCCTCATAAATTTTGGTTAGAAGGCCTTTAGTATGCAAATCATGTGTTGAATATTGTTCTCACTAAGGCACCAAAGACGATCACCCCGTTTGAAGCTTGGCATGGCAAGAAACCCAAGGTTGAAGAAGGGCATAGATTATGAAGAGACTTTTGCTTCTACATCCCGTATGAGTACGGTGAGATGTATAATTGCTATGGTTGCAAATTATGGTTAGAAAGTACATCAATTGGACATTAAGACAACATTCTTAAATGGGGATTTACATGAGGATGTTTATGTGTTATAACCTCTAGGGTTTATGGTTAAGGGGAAAGAGCACATTTTATGCAAGCCAAACAAAGCTCTTTATGGTCTCAAATAGGCTTCTTGTGCATGGTACTCTAAAATTGATGCGTATTTGGCCAGCAAAGGTTCAAAAATAGTCCAACTGCTCTCACTCTATACATTAAGAATGAAGGGGAGGACTTGTTCATTATCATTTTTTATGTAGATGACATGCTACTCATTGAACCTTCAGAAGTAGAAATTGCAAATTTCAGGATTGAATCAAAACATGCATTTGCTATGTCAGATATGGGCTGTCTATACTATTATTTGGGGATTTAGTTAACCCAAAATGAGCATGGTATCATCATGTCACAATCACAGTATGTGGATAAGTTGTTACATAGGTTTAATATGCAAGATTGCAAACCTATGTGCACTGCTATGGAACCAAGCTTAAAGTTGTCTATGCATGATGGTAAAGAAATGCTTGATGTTGCAATTTACAGCTAGACTGTTGGCTGTCTTATTTATCTTTGCAACACATGCCTTAACATTTAGTATGCTGTATCTTGGGTGAGCAAGTATATGCATAGCCCACAGACTATACATTGATAAGTTGTTAAGTAAATCTTTAGATACTTGCAAGGTACTCAGTCACATGCATAATTATTTTCGGAGGGGGGGGGGGGGGAAGGGAGACTTGCAATTATAGGCTTACAGTGATCTAGATTGGGTTGGTGATGCAAACACTAGGCAGCCTACTAGTGGACACATTTTCGTTTTGGGCCATTCATGCATTTCATGGCTAAGCAAGAAACATTTTACAGTGGCTACCTTGTCTTGTGAGGCTGAGTGCAAAGCAACCTTCATGGCAACAGTGGAATGCGTATGGTTGCATGGATTGTTGGTCGATCTACATTTACCATTGGAGGGTCCTTCACCCATTTTTTTTGACAGTCAAAGTGCTATTGCAATGGCATGAAATCGTGTGTTTCATGCTCGCACGAAATATATTGAGGTACATTACCATTATGCTAGAGAGAGATGTTATGTAGGAGAGATCAGCTTGATGTATGTTCTTATAGAGGAAAATGTTGTAGACATTTTCACCAAGGCACTATCTCATGAGAAGTTTGAGGTTTTTCACAAGTCCTTAAACTTGCTACTCTTTGATGATTGATCATTTATATACTTTGTCACATTGGCACTACAAGAGGATGTTAGAATTTGCCAATTCTATGGGCAGTGCGTAATGTTTTAGTCTTTAGTTCTTTTTCATATCTTAGTGTGAACGCAACTAAAGTTATAAGGTTTTGGTGAGGGTGCTATCTCTCGATGTTCTAGATGTTCGAGTTTCAAAGATGGGTGATATATAGAAGAAAAAGAAAAAGTGTTAGTGCTATTATTGTGGCAAGAATGGACATCGTTGGAAGGGTTGCAGGACATCAACAACATTGTGAAAGGAGTGGAAATCATCTACAAGCCTAGGTTTAGGTTCTAGTCATTCGGCTTCGACAATGGTAGTAGGGGCCTTCCTTGTAGCTCACTAGTACAGGTGATGTGGGTCATTCTTCACAACTCTCCAGTGCTAGTGAGAGAGTGTGAGAGGGTGGTGATGGTGGGATAGTCAAGCCTCATCTATACTTCTATATAGGTGCATAGGATCTAGGGAGGGGTTTCCTTGACGCATTGGCCGAAGTTTGTGGTAGTTTGAAATCTTGGAGTTGGGATTGATATCCAAAATCATGATGAGGTGTTTGATAGAGAATGGGATTTATTCCTAGTGTGAGCTTACATGAGGGTACATGAAACCAACATTTCTTTGGTGGATGGGTGGTAATTCCTTGATGACAACATAGTTATAGCAGCAACATTTATTATAAAATTGAGAGATGCAAATTAATTGACAATCTTGGACAATGGACACTATGTTGGTCCCAAAATTGGCGCCTCTTTTGGTATTTCTTTAACTTAATTGAAGAAGAAGTTGATGTAACAATGGGATTTTCCCAATGCCTTTCGGTATTGTAACTCCCCTTGTTGTCCAAAATGACCAGTAAGCCTTCAATCTGATTTATACCTTGATTTGGGCAGTCATTAGGCCTTCACCCGCTTTGATGGAGATGGAAAATGCCCCAAATTCATTGATTTACTGGTCTCTCCACTTGAATTTGTAGGGATCGATTAGACACGGAGATCGAGGCAGACTGTCGTACGTATAGTGAGAGACATAGAGAGAGAGCGAGAGCAAGCAGTGTAGAGTGTGAGCACGTTTTTTTTGGTACGATGACGAGTGTACCACTTTAGGTTTTAGATATATATATATATATATATATATATATATATATATATATATATATATATATATATATATATATATATATATATATATATATATATATATATATATATATATATATATGAAAGTACAATGTGCTAAGAGTGTGTTTACATTCGTGTACATATAAAAGGCACGATGGCCCTTTATTCCCAACAACCTTTTACCTAATGGCAATGTGCCTTAAGAGGAGAAAAGAATCAGCTAAGTCTAGGTATGTACAAAGCTGAAATAAATATATCTATCTAATTTCCATCATTTGTCAATAATGAGCAAACCGCTCTGCTGGAAGACCCTTTGTGAGAAGGTCTGTAGGATTATCATTTGTATGCACTTTGACAAGCTCAATGCTCTTGGTGTCAAGTACATCTCTAATGAAGTGGTACTTCACCTGTATGTGCTTTGTCTTTGCATGAAAGACAGGATTTTGTGCTAGCATGATAGCACTCTGACTATCACAATGGAGAACAGGTAACTCTGTGATGCCAAGCTCTCCCACCAGACATGAAAGCCATAAAGCCTCCTTGCATGCCTCAGTGGCAACCACATACTTTGCCTCTGTAGTAGACAATGCAACACACTTTTGTAGCTTGGAGATCCAAGAGACTGCTCCTCCTGTGAAAGTAAACACATACCTAGAAGTGGACTTCCTACAGTCTGCATGACCAGCATAGTCTGCATCCGTAAAGCCAACAACAGATGCCTTCTGCTTTCCAAAGGAGATGCACAACTCCTTTGTGTCTTTGAGGTATCTCATAATACCTTTCCTGCATCCCAATGCTTCTTGCTAGGGGTTGCCATGTATCTGCTAACCACTCCCACTGCAAAGGCAATGTTAGGACGTGCAGCAACCATAGCATACATCAAATTGCCAACGGCTGAAGCATATGGTATCTTGGCCATTTCAGCCTTCTTATCATCAGATGTAGGGCTGTCCTTTGCACTAAGTTTCACATATGGAGGCAATGGAACCCCAATTGTTTTCTCCCCCTCCATATTGAAACGGTGCAAAACTTTGAAGATATACTTCTGCTGAGATAGATAGAGTAAGCCTTTCGATCTTTCTCTGAGTATTCGCATGCCAAGAATGTGATTTGCATCACCAAGATCCTTCATGTCAAAGCTGCCATGAAGACTTTGCTTCAGTGAGTCCAAGGCATGAGTATCCCTGCTAGCAATTAGCATGTCATCAACATACAAAACCAAGATAATCAGGCTGCCATCTGTTGTCTTCTTGGTGTACAAGCAGTGATCCACTTGACTTTTATGAAAGCCTTGGGATTGTATGAATGTATCAAATTTATGATATCATTCTCTTGGTGTTTGTTTCAGCCCATACAAACTCCTTTTGAGTTTACATAGCATTTTTTCATTCCCTTGTTTAACAAACCTTTCAGGATGTTGCATATATATGTCTTCATGCAGATCACCATGTAAAAACGCAGTCTTTACATCCATCTGTGTGAGCTCCATATCCTCAACTGCAACCAAGTCTAAAATGGTTCTCAATATAGTTATCTTGACTACAGGAGAGAAAATCTCATCAAAGTCAATTCCATGCTCTTGCTTGTACCCTTTTGCAACCAATCTTGCTTTGTACTTTGGTGAGGAACGAGAAGTGACCTTCATCTTGTAAACCCATTTGCATGAAGGGTTTTCTGCCCTTAAGGCAACTGTACCAAGTCCCAAGGGCCATTTTTTCCAAGAGATTCCGTCTCTGAGAGCATGGCTTTATACCATTTCTTGCTGTCCTGTTTGTCCATTGCTTCCTTGAAGCAAGATGGTTCACCACAGTTTGTCAACATGACATAATCAGCCACATTAATTGCACTAGGAACAAACCTGTCAGGTTGTCTAGTAGCCTTAAACGATCTCCTAACCCAATGGTCATTGTTTGCTGGCTGTTCTTGCAAATTTCCATTTTCAGCTTGTTGTCCTGGCATTTCAGCCTGCAAATCAGCATTAACAGCTTGCTGTCCTGGCTGTTCTTGCACATGTAATGGCTCATTTTCATGGGCAATAGCTGGCTGATTATTTCCAGCATCATTTCTTGCATTTACAGGTTCATTTACAGCAGGTATTTGCTGCTGTACAGCGGGCACATTTTGCTGTCCAAAATGTATTTCTTCCCAAAATACAACCCTACAGACCTCCTCAGTCTTTTCGGGCTGTTTCTGTATGCAATCTTCCCGGAAGATAACGTCATTGCTGCATACTACCTTCCTTTTCTCGGGATTCCACAATTTATATCCCATTTCACCCTCGTCACCATATCCTAGGGAAATGCATTTACAGGACCTTGGCTCAAGTTTGCTGCACTTTTCTTTACGAATGTGCACAAAAGCCTCGCAGCCAAACACTTTCAGATGAGCATATGAAGGTGGCTTGCCCGACCACGCTTCTTGGGAAACTCCTCCCCCCCCCCCGCCAAAGACCTATTTGGTGATCGATTAATTAGGTGAACGGCTGTCATAATGGCCTTTGTCCAAAAACCATGGGGTAATGTAGCATGAGACAGTATCGTACGGACCTTATCCTGTATGGTCCGATTCATATGCTCTACAACTCCATTTTGGGGCGGATTATGAGGGGCAATGAGCTCCCTCTTTATCCCTTTGCTGTCACAAAATGCCTGAAAGGCCTTGGACACATATTCCTCACCATTGTCAGAGTGAAGAAACTTAAGTGTCTTATCTGTCTGATTTTCAGCTAATGCCAAGAAAATTTTAAACTTATCAAGCACTTCATCCTTGTTACAAATAGGGTAAACCCATACTTTCCGTGTAGCATCATCGACAAAGGTGACAAAATATTTATTTCCCCCTAAAGATAATCTTGGCATTTGATATACATCCGAATGTACTAACTCTAGAGAAGAAGATTTCAAAGAAAGAGACTTTTTATGTGACGTCTGTGCATGTTTGCCATAAATGCAATGATCACAATGCTCAAAATCAGCATAACGAAAACAAGGCAAGTAACCCAAACGAGAAAGCACTTTCATTCATGTTTGACTCATGTGTCCCAACCGGCCATGCCACAAAGAAACGCTTGGCTGCTTGGTCACGGCAACAACATGGACACGCACACTAGATACATGAAGTGGATACAAGGTATCACTCTTGCAACCTCTGGCAATAACCCTAGATCCCTTATAGATCTTCCATTTTCCATCACCAAAGGTGGTATGAAAACCATCATCATCTAGCTGCCTTGTGCTAATCAAGCTCTTCTTGAGCTGAGGTACATGCCGTACATGCTGAAGTGTAAAGATAGAGCCATGCTGAAACTATAACTGCACACTGCTAATACCTGCAATCTCACATGCATAGTTGTCCCCAAGATGGACAACACCATGTTGACCCCCTGTATAGGTGAAAAACCACTCACGATGAGGGGTGATATGAAAGGAAGCACCTGAATCGAGAATCCAGGTATATATGTCATAATCTGTATCTGGAAGTAAAGCATGTGTACCAAAGTGTGAAGAGACAAAGAGTACGTCACTTTCACTATCACTGTCGTAAGTGACTACATTCACCTCTTCAATTTTTACACTGCTTTTCTTAGGCTGACTGTCCTTCTCTTCCTTGCTATCATCTGTATTCTTGCCTTTTCCTTTCTCTTTCTTCCATTTGTAAGCAGTCACGTTTAAAGTGATCCTTCTTGCCACAATGATGGCATTCAACATCTTTGCCACGTGATTTACTTCGTCCCTTGCCATCATATTTACTCTTTTTGCTGTGATCTGCCCCTAGTATGCAAAGCACTGGAAGACTTATTGGATGCATTGTTTTGCCGATTCATCTCTTCCATAAGTAGAGAACTCTCTACATTAGCATACAAAAGAATCACATTAGAATTTCTCATAGCAGTCCTGAATGTATCCCAACTCTCTGGTAGAGTGCAAAGCAATAAAGTAGCCTTAAATTCCTCATCAATCATGAACTTCAAGGCAACCAGTTGGCTGAAAATGGAGTTAAACTCACTCGGGTGAGTAGACATTGTTGTACCTTCTTTCATACACAAATCCATAAGCTTTTTCAGCCAATACACTTTGCTTGCAGCACTCTTCTGTGCATACAGTTCTTCCAGTCTAGTCCATATAGCATATGCAGAATCCAAACCTTGAATGTTGAAGAGCAAGGCATCAGAAATCGATAGCTCTATGGTTGAGCGTGCAAGCTCATTCAACTCATCCCAATCATCGCAGGCTTTGCCCCTTTGGTTTTGATTGGCTTTGCCTGTTTCTTTTATAACAGGATATTGTAGCACTGTTTTTGCCACACTGCAAAATTATGTGTGCCTTCAAGCTTCTTTATGTGCATCAAATTACTGCTGTCATTGCTGCCAGCCATGATTTTCAGCCCAAATGTGATAAAAAAACCAGCAAATGCAGGTCCAAACTGTCACCCAAGTGACCAAGGTACAAACAAGTACCAATCAGCAATAAATGACCATGCAGAAGTACAGATTTCAGATCTGTAATTAAGTTTTCAGAAGCATCAAACCAAGTGCTATAGCATTATCCAACTGATTACAGCTGTTCCAAGGGCATGTGCATCACATTACATGAGAAATCCCAAAATTTCAGCTGCAATTTCTGTTGTATATGTACCCACGGGCATAAAATTTGACACGAAACGGTCAAAAGCCCCAAAATTTTGTGCTCAAAGTGTCAAACACGCATCTGCATAGGACTGTCCAATTTTGCCAAAATAAAGCAATTTCAGCAAAACCCCCAAATTTTACTAAGTGTTGATGTCCAAATTGCACAGAATTCAACTTGCATGTACATAAAATGACCAAATGCTGCACAAATTTTGCCCAAATTGCAAAAGCCCCAAATTGCACGGGGTCCAATGTGCCTCATGTCGAGAAATTGGGTTAATTTCAGCCCAATTTGTGCGTGTACATGAAAAGCCTCAAATCTCGTGGACAGAGTGCCACAAATTCTTGCAATTTCCGAAACAGATTTGCTTGCCCTGCATTAAATTTTCCAAATCTGGGAAAAGCCCTAAATTTTTGGGCCTTAAATCTACACAGATTTACACATTGCGCGTGCGTGCGCAAACACCTTGGTTAGAGGGGGGAATTTCATAGGATTTTGAAGAGATTTTTTTTTTTTGATGACGGGTCCATTGACCCGTTAGTGGTGCGCCGTGATGCTAACGCCGCCTGTTCGCCGTTCGCACTGGTTGCCCCGTTGGCTACGGCGCCTGTCGCAAGTCAATCGTGGAGCCCCTGTCGTTCTGTAGCTTGCCACGCACCGGCTCCTACCCGCTACCTTGTCTTGTCAGTTGCAGTCGCCGTGGTCCACGCTGGACTCCGACTAGTCGCAGCCCGTCACACTTGTCACGCCTGTCACGCAGCTTGATTGGGCCCCCGACCCCAACTGCAGCCCGTCACCTGCTAATGCCCGTTCTGCTCGACTGTTGCCCGCCAGCGATTCCTGCTCGCACTGCCTCTTGTCGGCTCTGATACCAGCTTGTAGGGATCGATTAGACACGGAGATCGAGGCAGACTGTTGTACGCGTAGTGAGAGACAGAGAGCGCGAGAGCAAGCAGTGTAGAGTGTGAGCACGTTTTTTTTGGTACAATGACGGGTGTACCACTTTAGGTTTTAGATAGATATATATATGAAAGTACAATGTGCTAAGGGTATGTTCACACCCGTGCACATATAAAAGGCATGATGGCCCTTTATTCCCAACAGAATTTGATTGAAAATAGCTTCGGTCCTATTGAATCCAAGGTTTGAAGCTTTCAATTTCTAGCATGCTTTCCAAGGCTATTGCTAAACCCTAATTTCTTTTGCAGATTAGGTTTTATAGCAGAGAAATGTGAAATTTCTTACCCTTTGGTGATCACAATGTTGTAATCTTTGGAGCAAGGTTGTAGAAAGTCTGGGAGACGAGAGAGAAAATTCAGACTTTGCAAAGAATTGAAAAAAATTAGTCATTTACTGTTGTTGCTCTGTCTCAACCAACCTTCTATACCAAGAAACAATTGCGCGAGTGTCAATATTGCAAATGTGTTGGTCACACTGTCGATCAATGCTACAAGAAGAAAGAAAAGTAGCAAGACAAGCAACATGCCCAATATGCCGCTGCTAGTACCTTGTCTGATAGTGACTATGACGAGCCACCTACCATCTTCGATAAGGCCCTTAATGTATCTGTTCAATCAGTGTCTCTTGACAATGTTGAACCCTATCAGTACGCTTTTTAAATTGAATCCCAAATAAATAAATATGTTTTGGAATTAGACACTAGCAATGCCCATGAATGTATTAAGACCTTTTCAAACACTTACAGTGTAGAAACTTTGCCCGGATTTTTATCCAAAATGAATTATACTTTCCTTTTACGATTCTATTAGGAGCTGTATTTTAGGGGGGATTGTAACCACACTTATTGCATGATCTCTGAGTTGATCCCGAAAGTTGTATCCATGTATTTGGCCTCCTGTCATGTATCCAGTTTGCCTCTTAGCCATGTTAGCTTTTGATCTATCTTTGAGCCATGCACATGTACCTTTGAACCATGCCTTACTTTGGGTCCCTTAGCTTTTCGATAGACCATGTCATGATTCTCCTAACGGTGTATCTCTCTCACTTATGTATCTCCTTTCTTGAATCATTATACAAGATTAGACATTGTCTCTTCGAGGTAAGACCTTTCCTTTTCTTTCTTTTCTCGTATGTTTCGTGTCACGGGTTCAGCCACCCATGACCTGAAGGGGGGATTTGTGAGATTGATTTATCCCCATGTGTGAACACATGTTATTGTGTGTACAGTGCTCAACATTTAATAAGGGTCAAATGTGTAGGTGGATACCTTAGCCTATATATTGAGGCCCTATCACTTGTACTTTTAATACAAACTATATCTATTCAGCTTGTTGTGTACTTGCAAGAGAGCTCTCTCTCTCTCTTATGGAGCTTCATTCTCCATTGCCTGTTGGATACACATCAACTTCATACCCAATAGAGACTAGGCATTAATTAATTAATTAATATCAATCTAAGGGTTAATAATTGTTGAATGATACTTAGAAAATAAATTGGCTTGTGGAATTATTATTATTAGACAATATAAAAAAATGAATAAATTAATAAGGATCAAAGGTGTAGGTGGATATCTTAGCCTATATATTTAGGCCCTATCACTTGTACTTTGAACACAAACTATCATATCAGTCTATTTAGCTTGTTGTGTACATGCAAGAGCTCTCTATCTCTCTCTCTTTTATGGAGCTTCATTCTCCATACCCTGTTGGACACACACAAGCTCTATATCCAACAGAGACCAGACATTGATTAATTAATTAATGCCGGTCTAAGGGTTAATAATTGCTCAAAGATACTTGAAAGATAAATTGGCCTAGCCAATTTAATTATTGGTTGGTGGAATTATTATTTTTTGGGCACTAGAATAATTGATAAATTAATTTTTAAAATATTAATTGAATAAGTTGAATAATCCTAGAAAATAGAGGATTAGAAGGTTGCCCCTTGGCAAAACTTGCCTATGCAAGTGGGAAAAACGTTTTTGGGGTTTGGTGAAAGTCTATTCTAGCCATTGTGAGAGAGAAAGAGGTTGTTAGAGAGTAAGAAGAGAACCATTTCTACACCATGTGGCAGTAGTTTGGAGTCTCTAGAAGCAAGTGATAGCAGCCTAAGGTCCTCTTGGTGTAGATGACAACATACAGGATAGGGCAACAATCTTTTTGGTGGTCCTAAGCTACTTCCATGGTTGTTTGAGTAGGGCAGTAGCTTTTCAGTGTTTCTTACGATGAAACTTTGAAATTTCTCTCTCTGCAGCATTCTCTCTTATCCCCCAACCCTCTCGCAGGTTATCTTAGCAAAATCCAGCCATTTGAATTAATCAGAGGTGGAGATATTGGAAAATCTTTGCTCTGTAAACCCTAATTTAGGGTTTGACAACAACCTCATGATGTATGCTCAGAATTGAGGGCCTAGGACTTGAATTCGAGCAGCTGAAATTGAGAAAATTTACGGAGATTCAAGAGGCCAACCAACCAATATCAGATTTGGGGCTGAATTTGTCTTTTAAGAAGCAAGGTAAATTTTGAGGCTTGTTAGTTAGTTTTGACAGCAAAAGACATTTGGATTATGTAGGAGATTAGAGGATCTTAGTTGTACTTTATCCATTTGCAATGAAAACTAAAGAAATACTAAGGGGCGCCAATTTTGGGGCCAACCTAGTGTCCATTATCCAAGATTAAAGTGATAAAGTGTGCATTTTCAATTTATGTGAATTTTATGCTTGTTGTAATTACTGTTAAATTAGGTTAGTACCACCCTCTCTGAGAAGGAAGGCTGGTTTCAAGTGACAAAAGTGCAGATGTGGGGGGTAGTCTGCAGGGTTGGCAGCACCAAAGTTTAGAACGAAGGTGTCTGTGTACTATATAGGCACATGGGCCTTTTGGCAGCCTCATTCACACCCCTGGTGGGGCACACAAATTCTGTTGGGTGTATGAACAAGTTATTGAATCTATGGTGCTTGACCAATTGTGCATGCTCTTGCTTGACGAATGCCTGCCTGATCAGGAGTGTATTCTTACATCCTTGCACATCCAAGATGGGTACCTGCACCATTGGCCCTAGATCCTTAGGTGTAAACGTGCTCAAAAGGTTAGGATAATTAAGGAGTCCTAGAAACAAGACTCAAGGGCTCATTTGCGTTACATCTCACATGATCTCCTCAGTTGGGACTCTAGGTCTGTTTGGCACTCCCACCAACACCCCAGGATGTGTTGCCCTTGTATGATGGGACTCGGGAGACCAGCCTTATGTTGGAAAGCTTGGCCTGAGCAACCTGACATGTTAGTGGTCCCAGGCTTAGCTATGAACCCTTGTTGGCTCTATAGCTCCACATCCCTTATCATTCATCTCACAGCAGTGAGCTGTATGTCCAGCCCTGTATGTTCCTCTGTTCTTTATCCTAGTATGGACTGTGTCGTGCCATATTTATAGGTTGGATCTATGTGGGCACAATTGCCTCTGCTTTTAGGTGTGCACTTCACTAAATCTTGTATTGCTACCTACCTAGCAGGACTATCAACATCACTCAAATTTTTAATTTCAAGTCATAACTTTTGTAAGCTATGTTAGGATGGCAACACGGTTGTTCTGTTTCAGCAATTTGTGTCTGTAGACACTATGATTTTGCAATGTGTCAATGAGTTTTGTCTTGTCAGGCAGGACTTTGAAAGGAATGGTTTGGCTGAGCTGATTACAGTGGATGTGCGTGACATACAAGGACAGGGATTTCCTAGTGAGCTTTCTGGAAAAGTAGACGCTGTATTTCTTGACCTACCTCAACCATGGTTAGCAATACCATCTGTGACAAGAATGCTTCATCAGAATGGAGCTTTGTGCACGTTCTCCCCTTGTATTGAGCAAGTTCAGAAAACTTATGAAGCTTTTCAGAATCAAGATTTCACAGGTATTTACTTGTCAGCATCTGTGAATAAGACCTTGCTTATTCTCTGTGAAGTGGTATTTATTTGCCTCTTTGTTTGGCTAGATGTGAGGACCTTTGAGATTCTTTTGCGTACTTATGAGGTAAGGGAGGAGTTTCTCACGGAGTCCATATTGGGGAGCAATGTGGATGCGGTCGGATCTTCTCCTCCTTTGAAGAAGACTCGCCATGATGCAGGACAAGATGGGGATTCCTTTGGGCACACTGACCCTGTTGATAAAGTTCCTCGAAAAAAAACTCATGAGAGACAGAGAAATGAGAAGGGCTCAGGCTTTGTAATGGCAAAGCCTGTTTCTGAATCGCGAGGTCATACTGGCTATTTAACATTTGCTGTTCGTGCAACTTGAACAATCTGTAAGGTCAGGCAGCTGTGGACAGTGCAACATGCTTTGTAAGAGCCAAGACTGTTAAGATGATTAGGTTTACAGATAATATTGGCAACTTGTCATCGACAGAATGATTGTCTGTGCAATGAAGACCATATCTCTATCATTTCCAATGTTGTGGAAAGCAGCAAGTCTTTCTGCTGCACATGAGGGTCATAATGTTGTGGGTGCCTGTCAATGTTGTGATATTGCACAACTTACTTCTAGCACTCTACATCTTGCAGTTCAAAGAAGAATTTGTCAAGCAATGTAGTTTGAGGCTGGTTTGTGAACTTCAAAAGGTGCAAATTGGTCTCAACCATTTTTGTTCTTCAATTTCAAAATCAAAGATCAGCAAAGGAGTTTGTCTTAGCCCTTTCATGTTCAATAAACTTCAAATTTCACCTTTTCATGAATTTATATTTTGGTTTTTTTTGGGTGGCTCTTTAACTTGAAGTTGCAGGCATTTCTTCCAAGGTTATACTCATTACAAAGGCGTGATGGAATGTGAGAGAGAGAGAGGAGGACCTTCTTTGCGGGTGAAAAAAGAGAGAGGACTTGTATTAAACATTATGTTAGATTTCCTTTCCCAAATGAACGCATGTCTTCATGTTAGTTCACTCAACTTACTAGTGTTGGCTTTGTGGAAAATAATGAAAATAGAGGCATCATCTCGTGAACTTTAGTTAGGTATAGTTTTGTATGTTTGCCCTAGCTCACAATGAGTAGCTTTTTAGTTGCCAGAATTTCAAGTCTTGTATCAAAGCTTTGGGAGGTTGTTAACGGTACATTTGTTTGACATTTTGAGCACACATGCTTATAGCTCAAGCGGTTAGGAACCTTGTTTTCCAATAATTGACACTTTGGTATGTGACAGGCGAAAGCCTTCAATGGAATTTGTGATGTATTGCATTATCAATTGGAGGATGACTCCTAAAGGAAGTTGTGTTTGGTGATCATTGAAATTTGTGATGTGTAGATGAAATTCTTGTATCTATCTTTAATGAATTGTCGTTGCGCTCACAACCATTTAACATATGATTTGATGCAATTTAACAATATTAAAATAAATTCATCTACATATATCCATGCATGTGTGTGTATAGGTGACAAACCTTGGTGACACGTTAGGATATTATTCGTTGGTGTGTTAGGTGATCAACATGAGGATACATTAGTGATCCTATAGTTGGACTAAAACCGTGTAGTTTATCCTTGGTTACAACACATTCATTGGAATGTTTGAGCTTGCAAAGCATTCGCTACTCCATCAAACACCAAGGGGAGCTTGTAGAGTACCATGCCCACTAGATGTGCCTCTTGAAGGGTAGATTGCATGTGTTGAAGCTGGTCTTGTACTTGTGTAACATGGAGTAAAAAAGATTGAATTGTATCCTTGGACTCAAACTTCATATGTTGAAGTTGACCATAATAAAGGGTTGCAGCATGCATGGGGGAAGGTGCCTTGTACAACATTTGAAGATTCGACCATATTTTTGGTGATGTCCTATAGGAGATAACCATCGATAGAACTTCTTTAGAAATACATCATAGCAGTATAGAATATGCATGGACATTGTTTGAATCCCATGCAAGTATTGCTTTCTCATGGTGTCCTCATCAAAATCTTCGGGAAGAGGAAAAGGACATTGAGGTTGAGGAATAGCTCCACATACAATGTATAAAATCCCCTTTTGCACAAGCCAAGCTTTCATCATAGTATTCCATGTAAGACAGCCAGGTCTAAGTAACTTATCATTTGTAGAAGTGCGCGAAGAAGCCATTTGGAGAGAAGAAGAGAAGATAGAGGATAGAGAGTGTATAGGGGGAATACAATCGAACCAATAGCAAAGACTTAGCAAATTGAGAGTTCACATGTAGTGTAGTAAAAAAATTGTTAAAAAACAAAGATGCTTCTAAACACGATTCTCACAGAGAGTGGTTTAGAGAGAGGTGCAATCTAGAGTCTCAACACTATATGGAGACAGGAGATGATACAACTCACCTCATTACTCATATTAAAAATGTTTCTTTGAGTATATAGGAAAGCAAAACTAAGTACTTAGTTGATGTGTTACATGCATCAAATATTATAAAAAATTTGATTTCTGTTGGGGTCAAATGGTAGAATAGGGATTGTAGGTTCGGTTTATGTCTGATGATTGTTATGTTGATCTAAAAAATGGTTGTAGGTTGATTGTAAATGAAAAACATGTTGACAAATTGTTTACTCTTGATGTAAGTTTGTCTGAATTGGATGTTGTTATGTTTGTTCAAGTGTTGTAGCTGATTTTGAAATTTGACATGAGAATTGGTCATGTGAATGTGCAATGGTTGAAAGATATGATGTCAAAATAGATTGTAGATGGCTTGTCCAAGTTTAGGCTTGATGGGGTGTACAAAATATGTGAAACATATCAATTTGAAAATCAAGGCAAGCTTGGATTTTTATGTGAAAAGCATGCATGTAAAAAGCTGTTTGAATTGATACATTTTGATGTGTGGGGTCTTACAAAGAGTGTAACTTTGATAGGTTGCATGTATTATATTTTCTTCATTGATGATCATACTCACAAAGTATGAGTTTACTGCATATGTGAGAAAATTGGGATGTTCACTTACTTTAAAATCTTTAATGCTTTGGTTGAGGAGATTGGGTTGCATATTCCATCTATTAAAACACCTAGTGTGCGAAAGGTACGAGAGGATGCTAAAGTACATGGTAGTGATCCAGGTCCACGTAGGCTAAGTAGAGTGAGAAAACCAACGCAACGATTGACATATAATAGCTATGTAGCTCATCACTCTTTGTATACATGACTAAGATTGTGCAAGATGTGGAATCCACTTCTTTTGAGGATGCAGTGAATAATGAGAATCGGGATCGTGCTATGGATTAAGAAATGATTGCACTAATGGATAATGACACATGGAAGTTAGCGTTTTTAACTGAAGGTGAGAAAACTATTGGTTGCAAATGGGTTTACAAGAGCAAGCATAAGTCAGATGGATCTATTGAGTGTTATAAGGCAAGGTTGGTTGCCAAAGGGTATGCATAGACTCATGGTATTGACTATGAGGATACTTTTACTCTAGTGGCTAAAATGGATACTATAAAGGGCTGTCATATTAGTGGCTATATCAAAAGGTGGAATCACGCATCAAATGGATATTAAGAATGTCTTTTTATAGGGGGGAGTTGCAAGAGAAAGTTTATGTGGAGCAGCCACCTAGTTATGGGAATGAGAATCATCTAGATTATATATGCAGACTTCGTAAGGCATTGTATAGGTTAAAGCAAGCATCGAGGGCATTGCATGAAAATATTGCAAAATACCTTGTTGACATTGGATTTTGTAAAGTGGAGATTGATCACTCACTCTATGTATGTAAGAGTGATGCATGTATTGCAGTCATTACTATATATGCGGATGATTTGATCATTGTGGGTGATATTAAGATAGATATTGAAAATTTAAAGATTTTTCTCAAATTCAATCCTAACATAAACCAAGTCAATATCACCTACTAGAATCTGCTCCCAAATAAAATGGTAATGTGACCCCATGCACGATATACTAGATTCCTAGCCAATTGAATGTTGCTAAGGTTAGTTAACCTTCTTATCCACCTACATTCCCAAATCACCAAGTAGCTTACCAAGCTATGTCACATGCTACAATTGTAGCATCTCTATACTAGACAAGGCAATTGTCAGTTGCTTCTTGCTACTCCAAGTAACAGTACCACTGTTAAAGAACAACATAAAACCATTGGTAGATCTCCTATTTGAAATACTACCAACCCAATTTGCATCTATGTGACCATGCAAGTCCAATGGTATACATGTACCATAAAATAAGGCATAGTCCAATGTAAACTTGACATAGAGCAATGTGTGTGGCACTACATCCAAATGTGGCTTTCATGGAAGCTGCACAAACTAACTCTCCAAACCAACTTTATAGTTCAAGTCTAGCCTAGTAATCGTCAAATAGATAAGGGTACCCTTAATCTTTCGATACATAGTGACATCCTCAATCAAGTCACTCTCGAGTGCACTAAGCTTAGCATTAACATCCAAAGGTATAGAAACAAGCTTGCAATCAGCTATACCATACTTCTTCAATATATCCAATGCATAGTGTCTCTGTGACAACCACTTATCCTCTGGATTCCTGACAATCTCTATGCCGAGAAAATAGTGCAACTCTCCTAAATCCTGTTGCTGATATTTTTACCAAGGCCTTGGGAGTTGAGAAGCTTCAATGCTTCATGTCTATGCTTGGAGTTCATGAGCTTATGTTGAGCTCAAGGGGGAGTGCCGAGATGTTGAGCTCCACATAAGGCTAGCATCCACTACATACCTTGGTGGTGTGTTAGGATATCATTCACTAGCATGTTAGGTGACCAACATGAGGATATGTTAGTGATTCTACAGTTGGACTACACCCATGTAGTCCATCCTTGGTCACATCATATCCATTGTGCTATCTATTCCTTTCTTAGCGAGTTCACACTTAGTGACCGTGTGTACATAGGTTGTGGTACTTTTCATATCAGTCTCTTATCATGTTTTAGACTTAGTTCTTTTTGGTTGAAAGAAGAAGAAGAAGAAGAAGAAGATTTCAGTGGTATCTCTCTGTGTGCTCAAGTCTCCATTGCTTTTGTGTGTGTGCTCTTGGTCTCTTCATCTCTTCCCTCTTGTCTGTTTTCATAAGCCTCTACGTTGATAAGTAATAGAGGTGAGCCATTAATGAAATCAATGATATTTTTTATCAATAGGAGAATGACTTCTAGAGAAAATTATTCTTAGTGGATAATACAAGGAAGGGTTTTTCCATGTGGAGAGAATTTTTGTGCCTACCCAATAGAATCCATAGGTATTTCTGTAAAGGTCTACCATATTAGATATATCTTCTTCTTCTCCATCAAGATGGCATAAAGTTTCCTTCATAAGTGATGATTCAAAGTAATGAAATCTTTTAAATTCTAAAAGTTCTTATTCACTAGGGGCTATTCTCATAGGAAAGCTCTCATCATCATTTTCGAATAAGTTCTCTATTAACCAATCTAGGGATAGTCAACAACGGAATACTTACAGTGGAAGTTGATGCTTCATCTGAAGTAGATGGACCAACTAATGTATATCTAAGATTTCCAAATTTTGCATTAAGGGTTGAAACATTTTGCAAAGTTACTACTATCTATTCATCTGATTCTTTTGAACTTTTCATCTCCATTTTTTAGTAGATAATATTACTCATGGTAGGGCTAATAGGTTTTCCTATGGTTATGGTGTAACGTGCCTATTTAATGAACCCTAATGGCAAAATTTCTTGGTAGTCTATCAGGAACTTATCAAGGCAATTTTATTTAAAACTTCCTTAGAATAACCAAACTATGTAACCTTGAATTGCTTGATGGTAGAGGAGGGATGGTGGTGGTTGGTGAGGAATTGGCTAAAAAGGGATAACTTTGTGGGGTCGAAGGTTGCTTGTGTTCTACATGGCTATGTTGAGGAGTCAAAGGGTGGTGATTGTTTGGTGAATGAAGGCATGATGGATTAGGTTGACGTGGGCCACCAATGTTGAAGGATATATAGGAAGTCTAGTATACCTATTATGTCATTCATGCTCTTCTTAAGGGGTGTGTCTACCTTGCTTATATAGTAATTAGTGCATGTGCTTATACAACTAGGAGGTGAATTGAATTTCAAGTAAACTCAGAATGTTATTTTATACTTGAGAACCTTGTTGGTGTGAAATTGTTATGTTGTGCCGATCTCAAGGTAATAGGTTGTTTTAAGCAAGTTTAGGGTAACAAACCATTTAGAGATAGATTTGACCAAGTAAGGCCATCCAATACTTTTAACTTGAGGACTCCTAGGTGCATTGAAAGTGTGGTGTGTTTTTCTTTTCTCTTGGCACTTACCCTTTGATATTACCAACAATTTATTTTATCTTGTATAGTGGTGTTCTATCTAGGTTTTCTACAATTCGAATTGAAGTACTAAGAAAAAGATAATAGAGCATGAATCTCCTTGATAAGCTTTATTTTGTCCATTAAAAAGTAAAAATATTATTAAAATGGTATGAACTCATATTGTTTGTCTGATAGAGTATAAGTTAGGAGCGATTAATAACTTGCAACATAGATGCAATCCATTTTTCAAAAAATGCATTCGTTTTTTATGCTCACTTATAATACATGAAAGACAAGATGGTATAAAAGTGAAGTTGTAAAATAAGTTGAGAGGGCCAATCAAAGAGAGAAATCTAAAAAGATTGGAACATGTTATGTATTTTTTGGAAAGTACTTTAGGCTTTGCATTTATTACGAATTTTTAAGCTTTGGAATTGTATTTAAGTTGTATAAAATAAGGGGTTGGATGTAATACACAATTTAAGGAATAAAATTTTTAAAAAGTATTCTAGGCTTGCATTTATCACAAAACTTCAAGTTATGCAATTGTATTTAAGTTTTCTGACCTACTTGTCAAATGCTCCCTTGGCGATATGATTTTGGTAGTCCATGAAGAGACAAGCTTGGGAAATGGCATTTGGAGCTCCCTTCGAGTGCCTATCAAGATTGACATGAAAATAAGGTTCCTAAATATGTAGAGATTACCTAGCAATTTATCTAGCATTGGTCACAAGAAGTTGCTTGTGCAAGTCAACCCGAACCGAGGTAGAGCTATGTTGCACTTTCTTCAAAGAGGTTAAGAAACAAGGGGGAGCTAGTGCATCCACCCCTTTATCCAAAAGGCAAAGTCTCACCTTAGCCCCCTAAAATGACACTAAGATCGGGTTCTATACTTTATGTTGGGATAGCCATCGTCCAGCTCTCCACCATCCCGCATTAGTTACCTTAGTGTACACACACATACACACCACCTCCGTGTACTGAAAATAAACACATAATTAGGCACCTACTGCTTGCCCCTTTGTTTGCTCTCCTTTACCCAACACCCATCCCCTTTACAAGGGGAGATCAAGGGGAGCAAGGAAGAAGAAAGTGGACACCTTGTAGTGCACTGGTGTACAACCGAGGGGGGGGGGGGGAGTCAAGGGGGGTGAGGAAGACGAAAGTGGACACCTTGTAGTGCACTGATGTACAACCCCACAACTCATTTTAGGACTAACCACATGCACCAGTGCACCTTAGCACATGTACCACACACAACTTTGCACATTACACCTAGTTGACCACACCAAATACCGCATGAAGTTTGGTACATTTAGTAGTTGCACTTAGCTTAGGGCATAACATCACAAGTACACTACACCCCACACACCCACATATTAGGATTGCCCAAGATAAAAAGGTAGTACTAGTAAGGCAATCATATCCTTGGTATCGTTGAGTCTCTTCACTATTGAAATGATCAAGGATGAAGATGTTACATAATCTAAGGACTATTTTTTTTTGAAAGTATTTTAGGCTTGCATTTATTACAAAACTTCAAGTTATGTAATTGTATTTAAGTTTTCTGACCTACTTGTCAAATGCTCCCTTGAGGGTAGGATTTTGGTAGTCCATCAAGAGATAAGCTTAGGCAATGCCATTTGGAGCTCTCTTCGAGTACCTATGAGGATTGACATGAAAATAAGGTTCCTAAATAATGTAGAGATTACCTAGCAATTTATCGAGCATTGGTCATAAGAAGTTGCTTGTGCAAATCAACCCGAATTGAGGTAAAGCTATGTTGCACTTGCTTGAAAGAGGCTAATAAACAAGGGGGAGAGCTAGTGCATCCACCCCTTTACCCATAAGGTAGAGTCTCACCTCAACCCCCTAAAATGACACCAAGATCGAGATCTATACTTTTTCTTGGGATAATCATCGTCCAGCTCTCCACCATCTGGCATTAGTTACCTTAGTGTACACACACACACACCACCTTGTAGAGAAAATAAACATATACTTGGGCACCTACTACTTGCCCCTTTGTTTGCTCTCCTTCACCCAACACCCATCCCCTTCACAAGGGGGAGAGTCAAGGGGAATGAGGAAGAAGAAAGTGGACACCTTGTAGTGTATGGATGTACAGCCTCACAACTCATTCTAGGACTAACCACTTGCACTAGTGCACCTTAGCACACGTACCATACACAACTTTGCACATTACAACTAGTTCACCACACCAAACACCGCACGAAGTTTGGTACATTTAGTAGTTGCACTTAGCTTAGGGCATAACACCACAAGTACACCACACCCCACACACCCACACATTAGGATTTCCCAAGATAAAAAGGAAATAGTAGAGTAAGGCAATCACATCCTTGGTATCCTTGAGTCTCTTCACTATTGAAATGATCAAGGATGAAGATGTTACAAAATCTAAGGACTACACTTTTTTTGAAAGTATTTTGGGCTTGTATTTATTACAAAACTTCAAGTCATGCAATTGTATTTAAATTTTTTGACTGACTTGTCAAATGCTCCCTTGGTGGTACGATTTTGGTAGTTCATCAAGAGACAAGCTTAGGCAATGCCATTTGGAGCTCCCTTTCAGTAACTATGAGGATTGACATGAAAATAAGGTTCGTAAATAACGTAGACATTACCTAGCAATTTATCTAGCATTGGTCATAAGAAGTTGCTTGTGCAAGTCGACCCAAATCGAGGTAGAGATATGTCGCACTTGCTTCAAAGAGGTTAAGAAACAAGGGGGAGCTAGTGCATCCACCCCTTTACCCATAAGGCAAAGTCTCACCCCAGCCCCCTGAAATGACACCAAGATCGGGCTCTTTACTTTTTCTTGGGATAGTCATTGTCTAATTCTCCACCATCCTGCATTAGTTACTTGTGTACACACATACACACCACGTATGTGTACAGAAAATAAACATTTACTTAGGCACCTACTACTTGCCCCTTTGTTTGCTCTCCTTCACCCAACACCCATCCCATTCACAAGGGGGGGTCAAGGGGAGTGAGAAAGAAGAAAATGGACACCTTGCAGTGCACTGATGTATAGCCCCACAACTCATTGTAGGACTAACCACATGCATCAGTGCACCTTAGCACATGTACCACACTCAACTTTGCACATTACACCTAGTTCACCACACCAAATACAGCACGAAGTTTGGTACATTTAGTAGTTGCACTTAGCTTAGTGCATAACACCACAAGTACACCACACCCCACACACCAACATATCAAGATTGCCCAAGATAAAAAGGCAGTAATAGTAAGGCAATCATATCCTTGGTATCCTTGAGTCTCTTCACTATTGAAATTAAGGATGAAGATGTTATCTTTATTCTAGTCAATGCCATCACAATAGTGCAAAGTAAGAAAGATGGAGTCACCATTAAGGGATCAACCATAGTAAATGGGTCAATGGTAGGCGAAAAGAACGCTAAGAAGAGATAAAAGTGTGTGGAACTTAAATTGCAAAGAAAAGGCTTAACTGCTCAATAGGGCATCTCTCATGTATTGAGTGTTGAAAGCACAACAGTAGCACCCCAAATAGAAATGACTGCTACAACAACAAAGGTAGGAGAATACCCCAATCCTAAGCAACAATTGGCCATAATAGATAAGGTCAACATGGAAGCAATGTAAAAGGAATTATTGCTTGAGATAGCTTTGGAGACCATGGGTCTTTTTGGTCTCTCTAATGCTTTGCATGTGCCTCTGTCTACTCAATCCCCAAACCTTGGCAACTTTACTACGAAATGCTCTAATTTGGCCAACATACACATGAATTACAACACAGAGCCAAAGGCCACCATAAAGAGAGGCATTGAGACACACTATAATTGAGGATTGATCATTTGGATGGTGGATTCTAGTGCTCCCCCTACTGACTCAAGGCCATCAATATTTCTAGTCTATCTAATGCTTTCCATATGCCTTTGCCTACTCAATCTTGAAACCTTGGCAACTTTATCACCTAGTAACTTTACCACCAAATCGCTCTACTTTGGCCAACATACACATGAACTATAGCAATGAGATAGGAGCCATCATAAAGAGAGGCACCGAGACACAATCTAATTGAGGATTGATCATTTGGATGGTGGGTGCTCATGCTCCTTACTATTGACCCAAGTGTTTGTGGGCTTCTCGATACTCCTAGAGTGGTATGTATGTTCATTCTTGATCATCCTCGATGTACGATTTATATTTTGTGAGAGGTTCTTAGATAGAAGGGCAATTAGCATCTCCATGTAGCATGCTAGAAATTGGATTAAGGTCAACTAAAGATGTTTTCCAAGTCTCCATTTCCACTCATATTGTGTCCTTCATGTGGTGACCTCCTGGGAAGATTTTCCTACAAGCTAGTGGGAGCTTCTTGCGTGCAACAGCCAATGGTGCCAATGAAGCCTTTGTAGCCTATTCCAAGTATGCCAAGGCCAAGATGCCAAGGCCTATTCTGACTTAGGGAGAAAAGAGCAAATCTTCCAAGAAGGGGACAAGGTTTTTATCTGTGTACGCCTAAAAAGGAGTTCTTTATTAAGCCCAAGATACTATGGACCTTATTAAGTTATAAAGGCTCTTGGACCTAATGCTTATAAGTTGCAACTTCCTGAAACCCTAAAAGTTCATGATGTATTCCAGGTCAGTCTCTTGAAGCCCTATGTACCTAATCCTGATCATATTCTTGATGATCAACAAGCTGTAATGCCGAGCCAAGGTTTACTTGAACTTCAACCTGATAGAATCTTGGATGCAAAAGAAACAATCCTTAGGAATAGAACCCTTAGATTATATCTCATCTAGTGGAAGGATTATCCTGAAGAGGATACCACTTGGGTCAATGAGGTAACCCTTATGAAAGAATACCCCCAATTTCTCTTGAGATGAGGACATCTCGATTTCTCTAAGGAGGGAAGAATGCAATGTTCCCATTACTTAGTTTATTTTAATGTTCGTATACATTCCAAAGAAAATTGATTATGAAGATAATAATATTTATTAATGAGGTATTATTTGCTAGTTCATGGAAGAAAGACTTGGGAGACCCTCCCAAGACTAGCTTATTAAAACTATGTTTGTAGTATAGAACAACAAAAAAAATTACCCTAGTGGATAGTCACTTGGTAGTTAAGTGCACTTGGGTGATGACATTGCCGGGATGGGTGACCTCCCGGGAATATTTTTCTACAAGCTAGTGGGAGTTTCTCATGCACAGCCAACGGCGCCAATAAAGCCTTTGTAGCCCGTTGCCAAGAATGTCAAGGCCAAGATGCCAAGGTCTATGCCTTGGTCACCGCCTTGGTCGTAAGCCTTGGAGTGACGGTTGGTTGATGATGCACCATGCGGTGCTTGCCCATGGATTCGTAATTTTTTATCTTCGTGCTACAAAAATGGAGCTCTCTCCTTTGACATCATCAATGATGTCATCAGGAGTGCTAAAAGAAAGCGTTCTCTCTTTGTAATCAATAATGTCATTAGAAAAAAGCTAAGAAAGCAAGAGAGGTGTTGCCCGACGATGCGCCATGTGGTGCTCGCCCATAGATTAGTAAATTTTTATCTTCGCGCTACAAAAATGGAGCTCTCTCTTTGAATAATCAATGATGTTATCAGAAGTGCTAAAATAAAGCATTCTCTCTTTGTCATCGATGATGTCATCAGAAAAACACTAAAAAAGAAAGCATTCTCTCTTTTACTAAACCCCCCCCCCCCTCCCCCCCCCCCCCTCACAACCTTGCAAAACTATAAATTGAGGGCTTGGGGATGACTAGGAAGGGGGACAAGTGCAATCTTGATGAGGACAAGACACTGATTGAGGAAGGAGGAGACTATTTCGCGAGACGAAGCGACATCATTCTATTCAACCCAAGGAAGGGGATATGTAGAAGGTCTCTCATCCTCTTCTACTCTAATCCAAGAAGAGAAGCCACTGAAGAACTCTATCCTATTCTATCAATTTGGTTAGAAGTCATACCTCTACTCTCGTCCCTATTCCATCTCCTAGAGAGAGAGAAGTATTGCTCTCCACGAGGCAAGAAGAACCATCCACAAGGCTTACATCATTGAATCCCGCGATAACCATCATCATCATCGAGAGTCTTATACCCTTGCCAACTAGTATTACTGTTGTGTTCTTCTTCTTCTATGAATCACATTTCCGTCATGGCCCCAAAGAAAAAGAATTCAAAAGCGGAAATCGCGAATGACCCTACTAATGTGGAAGCAACGGTTAGAGTTGCGAGCACGGGAGTCACTAACGACGGATAACAACCCTTTACCAATTTCGATACCACATATTTTTTTTCTAAAAATTTCTATCCGAATTCAATAGAAAAAAAATAAGTCTCTTAAGAAATAGTACGATCTTAGAGTATTCACTTAGTAAATTATTAGAACATCTTAGAGAGGCTAGACACTATTAGGGAAACTATAAAAATCTAGAACTCAAGAGAAATCATGAGGAAATTTTCAAGACGGATTTATTAAGAACGAACCTCGAAGAAATTAGTCAAGGATATAGTTTAATCTGGAAGCTTTGATAGAAGATTTTAAGACAAAAATTATCTCTAAGTTGAAGAAATGGACGTAAGGCCAAGAAACTTGGTTACAAGAATGTCATTATAAACCTTAAAATGAGAGGTTAGAGACCCCAAAATCTAGATACCCTAGGGTAAGAGCTCACTACGTAAATTTCAAAGGTCGATTGCTACGATATTAATCATCACTTGAAAGTTGCATGAGTATTTGAAGTCATAATTGCTCGAAGACATCAATCTTGTTTGTGATTTTCTAGATTAGATCCTAATTGAATTAAGTATTGGAACATATATAAATTGAGGAGCCCTATACCTCCCCCAAGGATAGATGTTGAATCCCCATACCAGGAGGGGATGTTTTTACCACCGTTGCCGAAGCATGGACCAACTCCAATGGCGAGAGGTCTCCCAGGAGGGATCGTATTAAGTAGGAGGTGGTTAAGGTGCTAGGGGGGCTCTGGCTAGTAAATCCTTTACGCTCCTAGGAACTACTCAGTCCCTTGTATGACCTAAGTTCTACTTGGGATACCTAAAAATGCTAGCTATAGGTGGATTTGATCTTGGTGACGTGCAGATGCGCCAGATGAAGCAGTATATGAAATTGTAGTTTTTCTCCTATATGGGCGGGAAAACACACATTATGGAACATAATCAATGAATATGATTTATTTTGATTGTATATTTGTGAGTAAATTATGCAAACGAAAAACTGTGCATAAGAGGATTCTTTCTAATTAATGAAGCTATTTTTATATGTTTCACGTAATGTGGTAGGTAATTAGATAACTAAGAACTTCCATAGAGGGAAGCGGGTGGATGGATTCCCAACGAATCCAATCCTATGGCAGGGTGGTCTTAGTTAGCCGAGAGGTTTCCCAAAAAGCAAATGCTAGGAAGGGCCGATTCGCTGACTTGCCTAGGATTTGGTCTCAGAACCCGAACTGTAAATTATCTTAGGGGAAAGGTACGGCGATTGTGCTAAAGCAGTGCAAGGGATTAAAAAGCGTTGCACTCCATGAAATAAGGGTAATGGTAGTTGCTCCTTCCAGACAAGAAGCCTCTGGAAGGACACCTTTGGATGTGAGCTAGTTGTTGATAGGTGATTGTTAGGTCAATTAGGAACCTTTAGGTTGCGGTCCTCCATGGGTAACGACAGGATGCTTCCCTTGTGGGGTAGACCTAGGATTATAGAGCTGGACATAATCCGATCATTGTGGTTAGAGTATGGATGACGAATACTGGAAGGCAAACTTTGAGCGACTACTAAAATGTTACTTGTCAAATAATAAAGGCAGGTAGGTTACAACTGTGCCTATTTAGGGATTGCAACCACAAATTTCCACAATGCCAGCCTACAGAGTAATCAATGTCAGGCATTCTTGTGATGGAAAGCTATGCCTTGACTTTAGAAACATTTCCTTAGAAGGAAGCATGAAGAGATATGGGCTGTAAGAGTAGATCAAGAAGCTCCAAGTGAGTTGTGTACCTTCTGGCTATGGCAAACAAGAGGGCAAAGTGAAGATGGAGGTGTAAAATGAGTTCATGCACTTAAGCCAAGTTGGACCTGAGCTAAGAGAAGCTAGAAGAGCAGAGAGAAGATCTGGGTTGAGCTAGGCCATGCCCAACTGGGCTTTGATACCATGCCGAAAAATGGATCTAGAACATGGAAATGTGGAAGCTATGGAGGTTGAAAGATGAAGACCAAACTCATGAAGACATAGACACAGATAAGACTAACTGTAACGTCCCTGGTTGCCGCCACCATAGGACTTGCCCTCCCTAATTCTTATGAAGTATTTGATTTTTTAAAAATTATTATTGTCATTTCCCCCAATCGTCATCGAACAGGCAGGAGGAAAGGGGAAGGGCAAAGGATGAAGGAGAGGCTGCATCAGCTGATGTGGGGAGAGACGACAATGCCAAGGAGAGGAGTCACTGATGTGGAGGAGATGATGACGATGCAAGGGGGAGTGAAGCTGACAATGATGGGAGAAGGTGGTGACAATAATGAGGGGGGGAGGCCACGTGTGCCACCTCACTTCTATCCCCCTCCCTCCCCCGACAATGATGGGAGAAGGTGGTGACAATAACGAGGGGGGAGGCCATGTGTGCCGCCTCACTTCTGTCCCCCCCCCCCCCCCCCCCCCCCCCCCCCCAACACCTTATAAACCCCTCCAATCATAATGAGGAGGAGGATAGAAAGCCTTAGAGGAGGGACTGGGATGCTGCACGGAGGAAGAAGAAGAGGAGAGGGAGAGGAGAGAAGAAGAGAAGAAGGAGAAGAGGACGAGAAGAATGAGAGAGAGAGAGAGAGAGAGAGAGAGAGAGAGAGAGAGAGAGAGAGAGAGAGAGAGAGAGAGAGAGAGAGAGAGAGAGAGAGAGAGAGAGAGAGAGAGAGAGAGAGAGAGAGAGAGAGAGAGAGAGAGAACATTAGGAGAAATATGGACTCTCTTTTTTGCCCCTTAAGGGGTTTCTCTCACCTCTCTCTCTCTAAAAAGAAATTCCAAAATAATATTAGAATAAGAGATCTTCTACAATCAAGAAAATCTCGTAATTGTATTTTCAATAGATTTCACCTATTATTTTATTCTCAAATTGTAGGATAAGGTCATTTTTTCTCAAAATCCTCATAACTAAAAAAATATAATTCTATTTTTTGTAAAAACAGAGCCAATCATTAATATACAACTCTTTAATGCCCTCATATGACTTTTCAACATGAAAATATATTAGAATCATTCTAATTCTTGTTTTTTAAAAGGGTGGAAGTTAAAAAATGATATAAAATGACGTACACATCATATTTTAAGATTATTTTTTTACCTAGAGACACCTTTTTGAATCTAGAGTTTCCTTGTAAAATTTTATTGCTTTTGGACAAGTATATGCCTATTTCTGGGCATTTCCCTCTCTCAAAGCTCTAGTTTTGTCTGAATTTTTGTGTACTCTTCTCCTTCCCTCCAGAATAAGGTTTCTTGCATACGAATTCTTTTGAAGCAATACTCAGCACTATCTACAACACTCTCTACACCCTGCTACAAGCAATCTCAGGAGTGGTTTTGATATCATTTGCTAAAATCGGATAATCTCTATCTACAACACTCTCTACCCTGCTGCAAGCAATCTCCCTCTTCGGTATCGTGCTACAAGATATCTTCCTCTTCAACACTCTATACTACAAGCAATCAAGTGATAATGGAGGTATCTTTATTTTATTAATCTCTGTGATGTTGTTATTCTTCATAGTTGTTGTTTAATCCTTAAGTGTCGATTCATAGAGAGAGAGAGGGGGGGAAAGAGAGAGAGAGAGGGAAAGAGGGAGAAGGGAGGGGGAGAAGAGAGAGGACTGTGTGAGATGAACTAAGAAAATAAGTGATAGAGTGACAGAGAGTAGATTAGGGTAGAAGATAAGATGATATTATTGTTCTCCACTAGCCAAGATTCTGTATAAATGTGTTTAAATATCTTTGATCAATTTTGAGAGAGAGAGAGAGAGAGAGAGAGAGAGAGAGAGAGAGAGAGAGAGAGAGAGAGAGAGAGAGAGAGAGAGAGAGAGAGAGAGAGAGAGAGAGAGAGAGAGAGAGAGAGAGAGAGAGAGAGAGAGAGAGAGAGAGAGAGAGAGAGAGAGAATATTTTGGATAGAACAGAAGATAAGATTGGATGCAAATTACAGGAAGATTAGGGGTTGATTAGGGTCTATCATGACTGAAATCAAGAGAAAGAGACAAGATCCAATTGGGTAAAAAAGAACACATATATAGTGAATCAAAGGGATGTAAATGTGTGATTTGAGCCAATCTAGAATTAGCTGCATGCTGCTAGATTGATGCTGACCTATAGCTCCCAGATATTTAGACATTCTTGCTATTGATAAGAAAATTCACATCGACTCTTTAGCTTACTATTAATCAAAGGCATGTAATTGTGTAATGTTAAAATTGGCATATATTTTTCTTTATAGGATGCAAGTGTAGGAGGTACTAAGAGAAAGAGAGATATTCACTTTCAATTGGAGGATGAATGTTCAAAAGAAATGTAGAAAGGGATGATGTAATAAGATACATGATGCAACAAGAAAGAAATGCAGGGAAAGAAAACGTGGGCCTTTGGGTTGATGGGTGCATTTATCCACCCGATCCAGTCACTCAAAGGCCACCACAATTTGAAGGGCTTACATAATTTGTAAAGTTCTTTTGTGAAGGCAATGAAGGATTGTATGGATACACATGTAGGCTTGTCACACAAGGATTAGCAAGGGTTCATTAAGCCTTGACAAATATACACACAAGATTACAAGGGAATATGCAGTCTTTGATGAAAAAGGATAGATTATTGGCTAAGAAGAATAGGGAGAACTAGAGCCTACAACAAGCAATGTCTGTCATTGAAGATGCTATGCAAGCTACACATGTGTAAAATATGGAGTTATAGTCTAAAGTTATGGACTTGGAGAAGGAGAATCGAAACATAAAGAGGAAGCTCACAAAAAATTTGGAGATTGGGCCCCTTTTAAAAACCAAAGAAGCACGTCGACGCATCCGATTAGTTAAATAAATTCACAAATTAACCAAATATCATAGATGGATATATGCTCAATCTGCTACAATGAGAAATATATTCCCTCATGGAGAGAATGATACTATTGCCAAAGTCCTAAGCAAGGATATGGTAAAAAATGCATTGGAAAATCGTAAATTTAGGGATATTGCAGATGGTATCACAAGTAAACATATTAGGGATGTGAGCAACTTGTTTATTGCTACAGATGCTCAGGGATTATGTGACAAGGTGGGAATGAGTTCTGAGTCATGTAGTATGCTCTATCAACAACTGGATATAGGATTTAAGAAAGTCTTCAAAACTAAGCGAGCAATGCCTCTGCCAAAACCATTTCATGTGAAGAAGGCTCCAAAACAACCAAATGAGAAAGTTTTAGAACTAGTTGGTGAGCCAACACATCTGGAAAATACACACATATTGAAGTATGGTTCCAAAGAAGTTGCATTTGTATTGAATGCATCCAACAACTTTGTATTGGATATATGTAGGATTCAAATTGCTATGGTCAAGTTCTACAATATGTCTATGGAAGAATGTAGAGGCAAGCTTAAGTTTGTCCTCAAACTTGATGAGAGTGGGATTGTAAATGGGAAAAAACTTGAACGTGTGAGTATAACACTAATGAATCGAGCATTGGATCCCAACATCGATGAAAACCATCCTTTATAGTTTAGTGTACAGTCAGAGAATGAAATATGGTGGCTTGGAGCATTTGAAGTATCAAAGGAGGACCATGAAGTTAAGTTTTTTTAAACCTTACTAATATACCCAAGGTTATTCAACAACAAAATAATGGAGCAATTTTACACATCAAGGGGTTTGAGAACTATCAAGTTGAATGGCATCTTGCAGGTGATTTAAAAACATTGAAGTGTATGTTTGGTTTATCAAATGTAGCGAATGCAAAATTTCTGTGCATATACTGCATGCAAACTAGGAAGAAAGGGAAAGATGGAAAGAAAGAATGGCTTGCCAAGGCAGGACAACAAGGTGCTCCAACACGTGATAAAAAAGTCATGAGAAATGGAATGCTAGTTCCAATGGATCCAAACTGGCTCCTTATTTTGGAAATACCACTAACAAGGGTTCACTTTTGCACATTGCATTGTTTGGTTAGAATAATTGAGAAGCTAGTATATGAATATATATGCTTTGCATACAAGATGCAGCCTGTGTCAGAAGCTGATGCTACATGCAAGAAGGTAGAACGAGTCCTCTCTGAAGTTGGATTGCACATAGACCAAGTAGAAATAAAAAAGAATGAGAAAAAATTAGGAAAGAGTGGAAATATTCCTTGTAAACCATGCTTTGGTGGACCCAAGGCTAGGAAGTTTATATCTCCATGTCGAGATGAGGAAGGTAATATACTTGTAAAACAACCAGAGAAGTATGAAGCATGGAAAAAGTTGCACCTTGCTGTTCTAGATCGGAGCAATGGGGGACGAATGAGGATTGCAAAGGCAGAAGTGTGGATACACCTAGATAGATTAGCACCTCTCTTACAAAAGTTGAGGTTTAGGGATGGTGATGCGAATACATTTAAAGAGATAGTTGCTAAATTTCATAAGTCCATGGTGAAGGCATGGACTACAAATAGTATAACACACTACATTGTCAATATTATTACCATTACAAAAAAATATCATCATTTCAAATTAGTTTGTGTTTCTAATCTCTCTTCTTGTGTAGCATATACTTGAAGCAGATGGTCCATACTTTGCAGATCAAGGAAGTTTGGCAGTATGGTCAACTCAAGGCATGGAAAGATCTCATTGGAAAGCTTGGTGTGCTTTTCAAAAGGCAACTGATCATGGAGGTGGCATCAATGATTCAAATTCTATGAGGCAATTATTACAATGGTGGTATAGAAGATTAGAGATACGATACGAGAAAAAAGAAAAGAAGTCCAAAACCTCTCAAGCAGAATTTATAAGTAGGGCAATATATGAAGTGAGAAAAGCAAGATATGAAAACAACACAACTAGAAAACACCACGCATAATGGTTGGCAACCCAAGAGAGAGATGGCAAGAAATGGAGACCTAGATAAAGAAAATGCTTTTGATGCATTTAGAGTCCATGAGAGAGCATAGGTACCCAGGATATGATACGTCAATACTCCTATCTTTAACATGAGATGTCTTGCAAATTTTGTTTAAAATTTTGAAGTCACTACGTTTTTCAAAGTCGATTTCGAACAATGTTTTTTAATTTTAAAAGTCATTTACACCATAGTAAGTTTAAAAGTTTCGTACTTAAGTCAAGTATCTCCTTTCATTTTTTCCCATTACTCTTCACTCTACCCTCCACCTTTCTATCCTTCATTATCACAACCATGGCACGTTCCAAGCTTCCTATCAAGAAGGCACCTACAAGAGTAAGAGCTCAACACTCTTCCGAATCTAGTGAGCGTACTGTGAGTGACAAAGGTACCTTGGTGGGCCGACAATGGTGGCCCTACTACAGCTAATAATGGTGGTGCTATTGTGTCCAACAATGTTGGCCCTAGTGTGGCCAATAATGATGGTTCGCCATTGTCGAGAAATAGTGGTCCATGTACTCTAGTTGCTCCACCTCCCACTATTGCTCCAGTTGGTAATACACGTCCTCCAACACATAAGAAGCGAAGATGGAGATCAGGCACAGCTGTGCTACATGAGATAAGGAAATTCCAGAAGAGTGCCAACTTGATTATTCCTAAGGCACCATTCTCTAGGTTGGTGCGAGAAATACTGTAAGATCTGCAGTTAGGGCATCATCACAAGTTCTTTTCAAGGAACCAGGGAAGGAATGTGGGGCAATGGTCAAGCCAACTTTACTTGCTCTCCAAGAAGTAGCTGAAATTTACTTGATTGATCTAATGGGTGATTCTCAAGTTTTAGCCATTTATGCCTGACATATCACTATTAAGCCCATAGATATGGTTCTTGTTTGTAGGATCCACAACAAGGATGCATTTAATCTTAATGTCAACAATATGCTTTGAGAAGCTACCTTGTAATTGGATCTATGTTTTTAGCTCAGGTTTGGCTGTAGATTGTAAAGATCTTAGTTTTGGTTTATCTTTCCAGTAGACCTTCAAGTATTTGATAGCAGTGGTCTACAAAATGTAGCTAAATTTTTCCTAGGTCTAGTTGTACTTGTTGCAAAGACAATATCTATCGTGTATTTCATGGTTTCGTAATGCCAAATCTAATATTTGATATTCTATTTTGCCATGATTTGCATTGTGCATATTTCCAAGTTTCTAATTTGAAAGTAGTTTTGTTAAGGATAAATTTAATGCACAATCACACACACATTAGTGATCAGTTGTACATGGGCCGATGCACTATATCTTTACTGTATTTAGCGACTTGGCAACAATATATCCGATATGCGATATTCCATTTGACCCATGACTTATTTTTTGTGAAAATTTAAGTTTTCAATATTTCACGTAGTTTGATTGACAACACATTTAATATGCAGTGGTGCATACTTGGTGCGGTGGTGAGTTTTTCTGTTATCAGTGAAGTATAATCCAGTTAATGCATTTTCAAAAAATGATTGAATCGTCAATTTTATAAATCGAAATCTAGTGAAACTTCATCCACATGCCGGGCATCATAAAAAATCATGGATATTAAAAAATTGGCCCCATCAGAATTCTCTCGGACACCTGTCTAGAGGCTCACTTTTGGGGCCCTAAATCTGGGGATTCAGGGCTCTAGACGCCAGCCTTTGAAAAGGTGTCCTAGAGACTTTTGATGAGGCCAATTTTTTTTTGGATAGTTGATGTACCCTAGAGGAGTCCACAGGTAAAATTTCACGTCAATCGGATCACTGGTCATATTTTTCAAAAGCATGGATACATTAATTCAGGTTTAAGGATCCTTTAAAAGTTTTGTTATAAGTTTAAAGTTTCACCTCATTTTACACATTTCACTTTTGAGTTTTGGGTTTTCTCTCCTAGAAGACATGGCACGCACTAAGCAAGTGGCTCAGAGACACCCCCTAGAAATCCTATGCAGAGGCCATCTCCCCCAGCTCCACCACTAGCACCAACACCAGCACTAGCACCAGCACCAGCACCACCATGCCAGCATCGCAAGCGTCGATGGAAGGTAGGCATAGTGGCTATTCATGAGATCTGCCATTACCAGAAGACCACACATGCCCTAATACCAAAGGCACTATTCCAGAAGCTAGTGCGTGAGATTATGGATGGCATACCCATTAAGAACAACACGAGGCACTTCGTAGATGGAACATGCTTGCAACAACCCGATCGTTGGACTGCCCAAGCCCTCCTTGCACTACAGGAAGTTGTCGAAGCTTACATCATCGACTTGGAGACGGTCTATGCAGCAGTACATGCAAGGAGAGTCACCATCACTGATAGAAATTTGTGGATAGTGAGATTCTTCCGGTGATGGAAGGATAGTCCTCGCAGAGGTCAACAAAGGATAGGGGTGCACTACCAAAATATATACAGAATGTAGCTTCCAAATAGATTTTATAAAACCGTGGGTGTAATGGATCCCATGTAAAATGTTATGATATGAATACAAATTTTTTGACGCATCTTATTTTTGTTTATTCACTTGTTGTTTATTTTATTTATGTGTTTGAGTTATCATTACATGCGTTCGAACGAATACATGTTGCACATGAACTCGATAAAGCACTACATATTAAATTTAGGGTATGAATTGTGTTGTGTATAAACTCGATAAATAAACGTAACATTTAAGTAAAAAACAATAATAAATGATGCGTATGACAAACTACATTGCATGCAAATCCAACAAATATTAGTTTTCATTACTTCAAGAGAAGATTACAAATTACATTATATTGGTGATGAGATATCATTTGGCACTAAGTACATCTACTCTCTCCTAGGCTTCTTTGAGCTAGACTCCCCATGGTGGTCAGAGCTATTCTTGATCATAGGCAGCAACACATTTTGCCCTAGTAGTTCATGCCTAATGACATTGGGGTCTTCAACACCAGCAACCATGCCATGCGCCACCATGGAAAAAAGTGGTCCAGACATAGTACCAGAGAATAAGTAGAGGAGCTTTGAATGTGGAAGTAACACTACTTTCTCCAAGCTAGAGTTCGTTGGGATGGTTTTGAAGGGGCCAGCCTTCGTTAGTGCCCTCAACTTCAATAAGTTCTTAGAAAAAGCCGAAGAGCATGTCTTATGGAATACAAAAATGTCACTCACAAGCTGGCCGATATACTCCTTCAATGCCGAGTCCTACACCCTTCCTTGCTTACAAATTGGCTACCTTGTCTAGATGAAAATTTATCTATATAGACATTGTCTTGCATCACACAAGTTGAGTGTTAGACTCACTGTGTCAAACTCATTATGCATGGAGTGTGGTAAAGATATATACGTAGGGTTTGTGTCAAAATTTACCAGTAGGGCCTCTAGGGCATTGGGAGTATGCACATCGAATTTTGTCGGGATCGAGCCCCCAAAGCTGCACTGTCCGGAGGCTCGTAGATTCAGGCCCCTAGACGCGAGCCTCTGGATAGGGCAGCTCTAGGGGCCCAATCTTGGGAAAATTCGATGTCCATACTCCTGATGTCCTCAAGGCCCTATTGGTAAAATTTGACACAAATCTGATAACATTAATTCGATAACATTACCTTCTCTGCATCATCTATCTGTTTGTTGTAATGGAGCATCCAGTTCTGCTCCTGCAACTGGGCCACCCTCATCTCTCTTGGGAAGGTATTGCATAGTCGGCGGGTCGAGGTCTAAAAATGCTTTCTTGCAACCGCTCGAACTCCTCATCTGAGATCTCATACTGCGGCACCGCATTCTCAATCTGCTCTTGGATGCTCACAATGGCAAAGATGTCATCAACACTTGTGCCATCATATCGAGCCACCTCATCAACATGTGTTGGCACATCTTGTATATCAAAATCTATAAAATTATCAGATGCATTATGTACCATGATACAATATAGCTCTTTTTCCCTTAGCTCTAAAATTTCTATTACATCTTGCATAAGTGAATATTCCACCCCCTCGATTGATGATAGCATGGAGAGATGTGAGGGGTGGCTCATCGCTTGTCGGCATCTCAACAGGGCAAGGGGGTGGGTGCACAATGTCTAAGCTTTGTGTTGCCTCTACTCTCGGATCAAGTGTAATCTCTTTAGGCTCCCTCTCGAAATACTCTAGTTGTGGCCGAGAGGGTGTATCGATGTCTTCATCACTGTCCTCTTGTACCTCAGTGCACAAAACATATATGGCAAATGCTGCATCGCGCTCGATGAGATCCATCATAGTGTGGTCCTGAGATGAGGTGGGCAATGCTTTGGCATGGAGATGCTGCCCCCTAGATGCATGAGGGCTCAATTTATTACCTTTGCATGGCTTGATCCAACATGTAAACTATATAGGAAATCTATGGGGACCCATTTGAGAGCAGAGTCTAGAATAGAGCAAGTGAGAGGGTTTGCCGCATCACAAAACGATGCCAGTATACTAGAGCTAGGGTCTACGGTGGTGGAAACCGAGCTCTCTAGACTCAAGGTTGCGCAAAGCCTGTTGAGAATCAGCAATCACACTCAAACAGCCTCTTTGTATGGAATCTCAGGGTCAAGGATATGCAGGCTAACTTATCCCATATGCACAATAGTGCCTACTGCAGTTTCCTACTTTCCTATAAAGCATTGTACTTGCTTCCTTTCTTAATGCAATGATAGTACTCTTTTCATTTCAGTAAAGTGTCAATGTCATTGTCCACATACACAAGATTGTGTTTATGAGTCCAAGTCTCAATCTTGGAACCTAATTCACTTGTGTAACAAACAGTGTCCATTCCATCATGAGTCTACACTTCTCCTTCCATCCTCCATAGCTTCCGGTTATGTCATGCTCTAGATCCCGCATTTCTAACATGGTATCAGAGCCCAGTTGGGCATGGCATTGCTTCTCTAGCCTCTCTTGATTCTTCTGAACCTCCATCCAGCTCAATGTCAGCTCATGACTTCATCTCCCAACTCTACTCTCACTGAAGCTTCCATGGCAGCCATAGCCAGCAGCACCCTATCAGATTGAACTGCTTATATCTCACTCCACAGGTCAAATCTCTTACAGCTTCCTTTTGGAAAAGTATTCCCCAACTCATAAAGCTTCTCTGTATCACATCAATCCAGGACATTGGACCATCTGGAGCTCAGCATTGTGAAAATCCCAAATCTCTGTTCTGTGTCTGCCATAGCCAGACAGGACCTACCTTGCTTGGAGCTTCCATAACTCTTCAACCAGGCCATTTCAGCCCACGATTTCTTCTGGAGAGTTGTTCCTCTACTCAAGGCGTTTCATCTTGGCACAACAATCAATGACATTGATGCTCCCTGGCTCCAGCATTGCAAAAATTCGACCACGCTGTCCAGATCTGCGCCGAATCTGTTCGCGGCACCTGCGCGCCTTATACTGACCACGATCTGCACAATCTTCATGGGGCTTTGGTAGCCCATGACATAAGCTTCCTAGATATGTAAAAAGTTTTAAAAATGATGCACTGTAGCTCCTACAATAAGCAAAAAACCAGGCCCCTGTCTCATAAACCCTAAATCCACCATAGCCAAAAGCTTCAAAATCTTGACATTTTTCACTGTTTCTCTCACTGAAGTTATCAACAGTGATTTTAATCACTGAGCAATACTCTCTGAAGTTCGTTAAAGTACTGTCACTCAGATCTGACGACATCAGCATCAAATCAAGAAGGGGAAGATCACTTGGAGTAAAAGACTTTTGCAGATTTGGTATTCATTGACACTCAGTTAGTGCTTTTTAGCACTTGTGTCTCTCAATCAATTCTTCTGTTGCTCAAATCTAATAAAGTCTGAAGTTGATTTGCTACTGTTCCCGTAAATCTAACATGGGCAAAGACTCGCCAAATGCTCGATTCAAAGGAGTCGGATTCCACACTTGGCAAACCCGCATCAAGCTCATCCTGATGAAGAAGGGTCTCTGGGCCATCACAAATGGCAAAGAGAAGAAACCTCGGGACGTGGACCTTGCAACTACTTGGCAAAAGAATGATGACAGAGCCCAGGCCATTATCAAATTGGAGCTAGATGACAGTTATATCCATCACGTGGATAACTGTGAGACCTCACAGGATACATGGAAAAGACTTGACACCCTGTTCGGTGCACAATCTAAATCATCAAAGTATGGTCTCCTAATTGAATTCTTCAGGCTTGAAATGAAGTCCAGCACATCACTTGCCACACATCTTAATTACATGGAAGGACTCCTAACCCAACTTGCAGGAATCAACATTAAAATGGATGAAGATGTTTGCATCGGTGTTCTACTTAAGAGCTTGCCTCCTGAATACAATAACGTATCAACAACTTTAATCAACATGCCAAATCCTGAACTTGTTGATATCCAGGCATCATTGTTAGAAGAAGAAAAGAAGCTAAAAACTAAAGAAGAACCAAGTACCTCTAGAGATGAGCATGCATTATATGTTGGCAACAGGTACAAAGGCAAGAAAGATCAGCTCTTTTGTGACTTCTGCAAAAGGACCGGACACACCGAGAAGTTCTGCCACGCAAGAAAGAGATCCCAAAAGGCCTATCTAGTCGCAGTCAAAGAAGAAGAAGAAAATGAAGCAAAGGAAGATGAAGATGAAGACCACCAGGATCGGAAGGACAAGACTCATCAGTCCTTGTACTCTCATAATTCTGATAGACTGTTTTAATAGCCTTGTATTTTCCTTGCCCTAATGTTTCCTGCCATAAGCTTTGTAAACTCCTTATGTAACTTGGCATTACAGTCCCTGTACACTTTGTGAGGCCCCTGTTACAGCCTCTGGATGTCCACCATGTTTATGGTACCCACACTTAGCTTTTTCTGCAACAGCCTCTGGTGTTCTGCCATGTCTGTGGTATGCCCACACTTTGCAGGTGGTTCTCATTACAGCCTCTACACACTTTGTGCCTTTCCTAGTTGTGATTGAGGAGGGGTGTTGAGAATCAGCAATCACACTCAAACAGCCTCTTTGTATGGAATCTCAGGGTCAAGGATATGCAGGCTAACTTATCCCATATGCACAATAGTGCCTACTGCAGTTTCCTACTTTCCTATAAAGCATTGTACTTGCTTCCTTTCTTAATGCAATGATAGTACTCTTTTCATTTCAGTAAAGTGTCAATGTCATTGTCCACATACACAAGATTGTGTTTATGAGTCCAAGTCTCAATCTTGGAACCTAATTCACTTGTGTAACAAACAGTGTCCATTCCATCATGAGTCTACACTTCTCCTTCCATCCTCCATAGCTTCCGGTTATGTCATGCTCTAGATCCCGCATTTCTAACAAAGCCTAGGGTATATTTGGTCTCCTATGTGTGTGTAGTGTGTGGAGCTAATCCATGCAACGAAGGCGGGAGTGGTAGCCATGACACACAAAGAGAGAAGGGAGGAGAGCACAAGTGTAGGGAAGTAGAGAATGAAAGTGAAAATGAGTTTGGAGTTATAGATTTTATGTATCTAGGGTTTTAAATAAAGGTTCTTTTTTAATCCTAAAGTTTCAAATGAAAACTCTTACCTTAGTTTCTTTATTTCAATACTTTAAAGTAATCATTAAAATTACTTATATAGACAAATGCTTCATTCTACATTATTATATCCTCAAATATACTTGGATCGCTGAGTATATTCAAGTCCAACTACAAAAAATATAGAAATTTTTTAAGAAAACAAATTTGAAAGACCTTCAAAATCCCTTGGATCCAGTTTAATATTCAATTTTAAGAAATAAGTAGAAGAGATGAGCTACAATATATCATTATGCAAAGACAATATTGCATAGATTATAGAACTCCAGCCTGCAATTTAATTATGATTTTAACCAGTATGATTGACTAATTACAGTATGTATTATCACACGCTTGGATCATACTAAACTAAGATTATCTAAATTGAAAGTACTCAAAAGTTTATAGTCATTCCTTATAATTTTTTTTTTACAAGGATTCCACTATCTCAAGGATATGTGGAGAAGCACATTGTTTACATGTCATGGATTGCTCACTATGAATCCTGAGTTTTCTATTATCTAACTTGAAATAGAAGTTGCAGAGGGGCTCATTGGACATTAATTGGATTTCTTAACTCAGAAAAGAAATGGGCCAATAGCTCTGTGCGGCGCTGACCACAAAAGGATTATGACCATTCCACAAGATAACCACATCTATGAGAGCTGTATGTGTCTCATCTTGGGTATCTTGATCCAAGCTGATCCACTCCCCTCGCAAAGTCGCCATCTTCTATATTGAAAGCAAATGCACAGAGTTTGTCTAGCGATGAAATACCTGTAATAAAAACAAAAATAATGATAAGTAAATGCGAATAACACAATAATTTATCTAAGCAAGACCTATGTCAATTAAATCAAGGCATTCAAAGTAGTAAAAAAGATTTCCCTAAATGTGAGATCAGATTGGTTGACCTTGCATTTAATCGTCTCATCAAAATGTGTTCTTTTGACTTGCCAAGTCTCACCCAATAGCTGACTCATCCATTCCTCGGATGGACACTTGCATTCATAAGTAATCTTTGTTTTCTTCAAAACATCACATGAACCAAACAAACGTGCAAACAATGAGAATGGAATAAACCAACTAAGATGCACATCTTTGGAGTCGATGGTGGGTTTCATAGCACTATTGATGTTAGATTTTATCTTGGACTTACATGCTCTTGACAAATCCAAGCTACCAATCAACCATTCACCACTAGATAGTGGCGGCAATGGGACATGCTATAATCTCTGGCTTTCTACTATATACAATAAATTATAACAAAATATATTTTGAGTTGCAAGTTGACTTGCAAAGTTATTATCATAAATCAAAGAACCTATGTCTTCATGCCAAACATGTATCTTGCCGCTCAAACATTCCACATTTTTCCATTCATGCAAAGTTGATGGATATAGAGCTGTTAGTAAAACAAGATTGAATTAGAACACTGCAAAGATTTTTAAAAACAACTCTGATGCAAAAGAATAAACAATGATAAAATTTAAAAACTTATTGTTTTTTTAATAATTTGCAATGTAGTTCTTATCGTGTACAGAGATTTGTTTGTGCATATAAACATGTTGGATCAACACTTCTGTTACTGTACTTGTTCCATTGTACACTTTTCTGAACTCTAAAATTCTACATTTCCAATGTTTGCTATTGTTTGCAACATTTTTATGCTTGACCTTGAAACTCCCTCGAGTACTTGGGTGCATCAAAATACAATCCAACTTATAATACTTATCACAAATCCAATTACTACCACTATCTTTCCTATTGCAAACCTCCACTGCAAGTATGTTACTGATGTTTTCCTCCGTGAAGACATCTATGATAACAAAATAGAAAAGTTACCTATCAGCATGTGTATAACTTGCAAATGTTCTCTCCAAATGAAATGAAATTTAAATAGAGCAATTAAAAAAAATATTGTACCTGCAATTCTTTTCAAAAAGAAGCCCAGAGATGTTGAACAAGAAGTTTACTTATAACAAGACCATTGTTCCTTCACTAACAAATTCCTATAGTGCAAAAACAAAAGAAATATAGAGTCAAAGCATAGATATAACTTACATAGGCTTTGTCCAAATGAGTTGAAACTTAACCATGGAGCAATAGAAAAAAGTGGCAATATACTTGTGGCTTTCTTTGCAAAGAAGCCGAAAGATGTTGAAGAAGTTGAGGCTTTAAAAAATCATTATTCTTCACCCTCAAAGACTCTGGGAGTAAAAAAACAATCAGTATGCATATAGCTTGCATACATTTTGTCCAAACAAGATAAAATTTAACCATGGAGCAACAAAAAAACAAGACAATATACCTGTAGCTTTGCTTACAAAGAAACCATAAGATGTTGAAGAAGAAGTTGAGTGTTCAAAAGATAATTGTTATTGGCTGTAAGAGACTCCTAGAGTACCAAAACAAAAGAAATTACATGTTAGAGAATGCACATAACTTGCACAGGTTTTGTCCAAACGAGATAAAACTTTACCATAGAACATCCATGGACAAGAACAATATACCTGTAAAGTTTTGTGAAGAAAATCTTAGGACTTTGGTTAACAAGCTCTACTTTCATAAAACATGTGAAACTCACTCTATGTTTGTGTAGAGGAAATGAAATTTCACAGGGTTATAGATAGGGCAAGCAACAATGAGATTGTAAGATTTCGTCAGGGAAGAAGAAGGGGGGAAAGAGATATGATAAATTTGAGTTCCACCTAAGAAAGAGGGGGAAACTGAAAATGGGAGAAATGAGAAGTCAAACATAAAAAAATAAGAAAATGAAAATTCGAGTCACAAACTTCTAAGAAGTGTCAACATTGTATTCCCCACATTTCCCCTTATTTTATTGCAGAGGGAAGATTTGGGCCAAGATATGGCTAGAAGATTCATGTTACATGAATCTGGAATCCTAGCTCTCTCATTGGTTAGGCCTATATTTCTTTATTCACTCCTTAAGGGGAAAAAAAGAGAGTCCATATTTCTCCTAATGGAAGAGAAGAGGAAGAAGAGAAGAAGAAGAAGAAGAAGAGAGGGAGAAGAAGAGTAAGAGAGAGGGAGAGAGAAAGGAGAGAAGAGAAGGAGAAGAAGAAGGGAAGGAGAAAAAGAGGGAGAGAGGGAAAGAAGAAGAAGAAGGAAAAATAGAGAGAGAGGGGGAGAAAGATCCTTTTTCTTCCCCTCCTTAGAGGAGGCTGACCACACACGTTTCCTCTTCCTTCTTTTTCCGAGTTTTATTGCCTTTTTTGCAAACTAAATCCCTATCCTACGAGTTTTTTTCCCCCCTCTTCTGCTCGAGAGGCTGCTGAAATTCCTGTGGGAATAACACCTAAAGCAAGGAAGATCGGGAATGGCCCCCAAGCGAAGTATGTCGAGTGCGGGTGGCAATCCCACAAACCACGACAAAGCCTCAGGGCAAGGGCACCACTACCAACCCAACTGCGGTTTTGATCGTAAGTAATGTATTTTCAAATTAGCGGATGCTTGCTCGATTATTGCATGAGACACGTTAGGGCCGTATTATGCCGCTCAAGAATAGGACATTGAAAAGGATAAACTGCATGAGACACGTTAGGGCCGTATTATGCCGCTCAAGAATAGGACATTGAAAAGGATAAACTGCATGGTAAGTATTTGAAGGATCAAATTCCCTAAATGTGTGTATTAAGAGAAGTTAATTGCATTTAGATACCAAACTCATAAACAACATATAAGGCTTCAAGCGTTTCTGTCTTTCCGTCCTCACGATAATAGGTATGTTTCCACCACATCGTTGGTATGACATAGCTTGCACATTTGATGAAAGGCATGATAAGTGATTTAGCCTAAGGAAATTCATTTTTGAAGCTCTAGGCTTTGCCCAATATCTTGCTTACAACACAAACTAATAACTCATGTTTGGTAGATTGGAACCTTGATGTTATGCATAGTTAGCACAAATACCAATCATAAGGACTAAAACTAGGATGCCTTGGGGACTGTCTAGTAACTACTGCCTTTATCAACCCAACTTGGGGATTGGGCTAGGTACGAATTACAATCCTCAAAGGCAAGAGGAGAACTCTAGGGATTGGGAAAACCTTAGTCGAAGGAAAGACATATGCTTTTGTACCTATTGGGAAGAGGGATGGATTATCGATCAATATAAGTGATTAATATAACTTATGTTTTGTACAGTTTTTGAAATCTTAGTTGAAAGGAGTGTTAAGTAATTCCTATGTAGAATCACTCTTTGATCCCAAGGGGGAGAGTAAACATGCGGTGGAAGGTTATCACGACTATTCCTGCAATGTTTGAAAAAGAATACCATTGTTTTGTTGGATAACCGAATGACACGCTAAATGCTTTTACAATCGATTGATTGCTGGATTGTGGTTTGGATGATTATTCCAAGTGCTTGTGTTTGATGGTAAATGCGTGGCGAGGATCTATAATGATAAGTTGCCATGGGAATAAAGGAATGTTTTCCTAGAAGATGATGTTAGGGTTGATTCCCTTGATTATGCTTGATTCTTAACTGGATTAATTAAGGAAGGATATTTTGCACGGGTCAATATCCATATGAAAAACTTTTACCATCTGATCTCATTCATTAACAATCCAAAATCTATAGATCTTTCCTTCTCTAAATTGTTTGATCTTCCCACTCATTGTCACTAGATCCTTGTTTTGCCAGTTTCATGGGTCCCAAAAGAGCAAGGGGTTTTGACGTTGGTAGTAATATTGGGACTATTTGAATAGAGAATAAAAAAACAAGGGTTTGTAAGTAAGTAGTAGCGCCAATCTTAGCATACAAAAGTCAATTATATAATCCCTTGACTTGGATAGACCTGGTGATAAGTCAAAGGAATATGGGGATGATGGTAACCAAATGCCTACTACACGGGCCAAGTCGTCCCCCCCTAGTGGCTATTTCTCTTCCACAAAGAGATTTTAATGTATAGTAGGAGAGAGAGGGATTCGAACCATATCCAGCTTACCATTGGCAATGTCTGGATAGTGATGGCTTTCAGCAACAAGGGCAATGCGGCTCCATCTAAAGCCACAATGCAGTGATAGAGCAACTTAGTGCCAAGCCTAAGGAGGGGGATTGTGACTTATCCCAACCCACCACAACAAACCGGCTACAACCCCCCACAACCGCACCCAAAGCCACTTTATTTGAGCAGTAGCTTAAATGGGTACCCAAATGACAATCGTGGTCTCTTAGAAGCCAATTGGCACACAAACACATAATCCCAGAACCTCACAACAAAGTTGGTGCTATAGAACCCAATGAATAGTCAAGCCACAATGGGTGCCCAAAGCCCTATTGCATGCTCAAGGCTACTACAAAGGAAATAATTAAATTTGGTTAAGCCACAATGGGTGCTCAAAGCCCTATTGTGTGCTCAAGGCTACTACGAAGGAAATAATTGAATTTGGTTGCCCAAGACCATGAATGGCATGCGTGTCCCTCAGAGCAACTGCTTTCTAGCCCATCCCCACAAGATTGTAAGCTAGCTTGGTATGAGAAACAAACTGACCCAAAAGGAACCAAACCTATCGAGCCAAGGGAAGAAGGAAAAAATCATGTCGAAAATCTCGAGCAAGAAGAAGGAAACTACAACAGAAACAAAAAAGGAACAACTGCTTAAAGAACTACACAAGCCAAGGCACAGAGAGACGAGGTGTTAGCTGACAGAGGTGGAAAACCAACTCCATGTGGCCCTCCTAGAGCAAGAATGATTGGCAAAGCAAATGAACCACTTTTCAGACAATAGAAAGAGGAGATGTTTGGGATCTAGAAAGAGCAGAAATAGATGATAATGACACTGTCTCAATGCTAGAATCAAACCACATAAAGGATGGAGGAAAAGGCTAGGGCTTGGGAGGAAAAGACCGCTAGAAGACTCAAAGACCTTGCCAAATGCCTTGCCTTGGTGGAAAGTGAATGAATCATGGCATTAGAAAGGGAGAAAGTAGTGGAGGTAGGTCTAAAAGTCCAACAACAAGCCTTCTTGAATATGATCTTGGTGACCCAAGCCAAGGGTGACGAGATAATACAAGGGCTAAGAACGAAGCTCGAAATTACGAGGAGAACCTTGCGATATGGTCTCTATGAAAAGGCACCAAAAGAGAGCATTGCCCTAAGCACGGAGTGACAATAAAAATACTTGAGAGGCAGGCTGGGCTATCGACAAAGGAGCTAGAAGAATTAGGATTTGAAGAGCCAAAACAAAAAACTCAATCATCCACTATAGCCCCAATGGAACCGCTAAGAGAAGAAGGGCCAACTTCGAGCGAGGCTAAGACGAAGAAGACCAGTCACATGAGCTGAGCCCACCACAGGTAGATGCAGGCACAAATAAAAGAGCAAGGTGAGGAAGCCTCCCCTAAGAGAGTTCTAGAAGAAAGAAAGCACAACTAGATAGAGGAGGTGGAGCTAGCACAAAGGAAACTCCAAGCAAGGCCATAGCAAGTTCCTAACGTCCAGATCCCACAAAGAGAAGAGTAATATCATGTAAACTGGGCTCAAGAACTGGCTATCTAGGAGCAGTGAGAGAACAAATTCAAACCATTTGAATTCTCCTTCCATTACCCTTGCGTCTTAGACATGGTCTTGTCGCTAAGAGTGGTAGAGCAAGTGATCAGGCTTGCCCAACGGCTAAGGAATAAATGGATAGAGGAAAGAGCAAGACACCCCATAAGATGGCAAAGGGAGCTTGCTGACTATTGGCAAGATAAGATTTGGGAGATTCCAAAGATCACTAGTGGATAGGAATCCCAACCGAAATGGTGGCAATGTTTATAGGACTCCAACCTTGATATGGCCTTCTACAGCACCATACCAGACAATCACAATGATCCCACCTACATGCCATATTTACAAAGAATAAAGATAGATTATAACCCATATGTGCATGGCAGGTATACAAATTCCCAAGGATCTACAACATGAATGCAAGGAGTCCAGAGGAGTGCCTAATCTTCACTGAGCAGGACATTCGCCCATCCATCATGCACTTCCTCGACGAGTTTCATCCTACCACGACTTCGCCTTAATTACTACATGCAATTATCTTAGGGTACTTATGATTTTGCTCAAGAAAAAGCCCACGGTAGAAGAGACCCAACTATCGCCATTCTTTTTTTATATAAATGTAGAAATTGATAGCTACGTGATTACTCGCCTCATAATGAGGGCCGTGCTCCTACCTTCCTTTTTTATGGCCATCCTCAAATATATGAATGATAGCTACTTTACCAAGTGCACCCACCCCTTCCTATTGATGATACCCTAAATGTACGCATTAATATAAAATTCTACTTGCCGAGTAGGCCCTTCCTTACGAAGTCCCTTAGGACCCCTCGCAGTGTAGCTCTTGAGAAGAGCATAGGGATGACATCTAGTGTGCTCCCTCCCAATGTATTAAATGTAAAAAAAAATAGAGAAATAAGGTAAAGAAAGGGCAAACAATGAAGTATAAGAAAAGAAAAAAATGGAATTCTCATATACCATTAGAGTGCCTCAAACATTTCACCTACGGACCATTATATCCGCTAGCCCCTTCCCCCACTTCACACTCAGGGCACATCAAGGGCAGGATAGGGAGTTTACACTACTCGGACCTATCTCCCTAAGTCACACCCACAATATCTCCTCTTGTACAAAAACTAGATCCTCAAGTGTGGGACAACATCTGGGTTTGCCTAAGGTTTGTGACCCAACTCCCAACTCCATTGGTATGGCCATCATGCACTGCAGAGTGAGGTAGACACACCCCTAGGCACTACACTTTCTTTCCCTTTTTAGGTACATTCGATAACCCGCAATCAAGCACCAACCTCGGAGGCCTCCATCACCCACTCAATCTATCCTCGACCGCTACAATCTCTCATTCATTTTGTTATGCTTCTTCTCTACAACCAATCTCCCCCGAGCCCCATCCTCGACCCACATGGAAACCCTTCAACCACCCGAGCCCTCACCAACAAGTGTCATGGGACTGGTACTCGACTAGGAGGGTGGTAATGCTAGCCTCGGTACAAAGAAAGCAAAAGCATATAAAAAATATACATGACAAATCAAAAAAAGTGGCCCAATGAAAAAACAAGAGAAAAAGGGCTAAAAGCACACGAAGCAAAATTAAAATTCCAAGGCAAGTACAAAAGGAGAAAGGTGCATCCTAAATATAAAAGTGCACCCTAAATCCTTATAAAAGAACGCCAGGCTCCCTCATGTGCAATTTGTAAATGTAGACGAGTATGGGTGAAGGAACAATGTAAATAGGAAGAAACTAGGGAAATAGAATCTAGGCTAAAATAGTCGGTCATGTAAAAAAGGGATGGGCGACTTATTCTTCTATGTGGCCAAAACTATCTCTCCTCCTCCTCCTCCTCCTTCTTCTTCTTCTTCTTCTTCTTCTTCTTCTTGCTTGTGCTTGTGCTTGAGAGAGGGAGTGTGAGAAAGTGAGGGAGTGAGTGTGTGAGGGTGAGGAACCATGGTGGAGAAGCTCTCCATCTTCTCCTCTCTTCTTCTTCTATTCTCTTCTCTCGCCACATAGCAATGGAGCTTGGAGATTGGAGCTTGAGGATCGAGCTTACTTGATATTGCACCTTTGATCGTGGAGCTACTCGTGAGCTTGTGGGAGGAGGCAACTCAATCATGCATGAAGGTAAGCTCACTACACTCATAGGTGTGGGAGTATGCATGACTATGTGAGAGGTAGCACTTGCACTTGGCTTGAAATGCTTGAAATAATAAGCAATTTGTGGGTCTTAGCAGTTGTGAGCAAGAGCTCCCACACCCATGTATGATCTTTTTGCAGTGAGTCATACTCTGATTGCATGGCCCTCTCCCAAGAGTGACTATCACCTCTACATATGGCCTCATCATAAGTAAGAAACACACTAGCATCTGTCACCATAACATAATCTATAGAGGGCTCAAACCCCACGCAATTGAAGGGAGAAGCCAAGTGGAAGCACAAGCAAGTGAAAGCAAGAGAGATGTGAGCTATGGTAGGTGGAGCAAGAGAGCAAGAGAGAGAGACTCAAGATGTGGGAAGTCCAAGAGTCACAATGTGTGACCAGCCTTCCCTTTTTTCAAACATCACTGAAAGAATAAAGAATGAAGTGAAAATGATGGATGTCCATTGCCTGCAATGGACAAGTGTGGTTACTATCAATGTAGTAATACATGAGCGACTAGGCACAAGTGCCTTTACTCCCAATAACCTCTCACGTAAAGGTGAATGTGCCTCAAGTAAAGAGGGAACAATAAAAAAATGACAAAGTACAATGTGTACATAGAGTACAATAGGATGAGTAATAGAGCTCATCTCATCCAATGCCGATCACCTTCCTAAAAATAGGATGAGTAATAGAGCTCATCTCATCCAATGCCCATCAACTTCCTAAGGCAAAATGCTCTACTGAGAGACTTTTCATGAGCAGATCTATAGGATTTTGGTTAGTTGAGATCTTGAAAGGGTCAAAAAAAATTTCCTCAATGATCTCTCTAATAAAGTAGCTCCGCATCTCAGTGTGCTTTGCCTTCATGTGAAAGATCGGATTCTTAGCTAATTGGATAGCACTCATAGAATTTGAATGCAGTGTAGGGATCACGTCAGTCATACCAAGGTCTACTACCAAACGACCTAACTAGAGAGCCTCCTTGAAAGCCTCAATGATTGCAACATACTCAACCTCTATATAGTAGAGAGGGCCGTGCATTTTTGTACCTTGGACATCCAAGAAACAACACCCCAGCAAAGGTAAGCACATAGCCAGAGGTGGATTTCCTACTGTCTACATGTTCTACATAATCAAAGTCAAACGATTCCTATATCTTGGCCACAATAACATATGCACATATTTGTTGTGCCCTTCAGGTACCTCATGATATCCTTGACAACATCTCAATGCCACCTGAATGCTAGGTGTAGCCATATAGCGTGCCACAACTCCCATGCAAAAGCTATGTCAAGACAAGTTGCTATCATGGCATGTATCAAACTGCCCACTGCAGATGCATAACAAATATTGGCCATCTCGACCTTCTGGAGCACCCGAGAGTAGTCACACGTAATGCACATCCCAAGAATATGTGAGGCTTGTCCCATGTCTTTCATCCCAAAGCTCTTCTTGAGCTGACTTTTCAAAGCATCCAACTCATTAGAAGCTCCCTCAGCAAAATCAATATGTTATCCACATAGAGTGCCAAAATCAAAAGGTTGCTATCATGAGCCTTCTTCATGTATAAACATGGATCCATATCATTGCGTGTATAGCCTTGTGAATGCATAAAAGCATCAAAGTTGTGGTACCATTCCCTAGGTTCCTGCTTAAGGCCATAAAGACTCTTTCTCAATCTACACTCTAGGTGTTCCTTGCCTTTTTCCCAAAGCCCTTAATAGGCTACTACACATAAATCTCCTCATGTAAGTCCCCATGTACGAAAGTTGTCTTAACATCCATCTGATAGAGTTCTAGGTCTAGCTGAGCAACCAATGCTAGTACCAAATGCATAGGATAGTCATCTTGTCTATAGGAGAAAATACTTTCTCCACGAAGTCAACACCATGCTCTTGTTTAAAACCCTTAGCAACCAATCTGGCCTTATAGGCAGGCTTGGGGCATCCAAGGGTGCTCTTCAACTTGTACACCCGCTTGCATAGCAATGCACGCTTTCCACCAAGCAAAGGAACCAACTCCCACATATGATTTTTCTATAAAGAGTCAATCTCTGTACATTTCCGTCTCCTAAGAGTGACTATCACCACATCGCATGGCCTCGTCATAAGTGAGAGGCTCGCCTATATCTGTCACCATCACATAATCAATAGAGAGGTCTCAAACCGCTCAAGAGGATGTCTGGCTCTAGCAAAGCATCTCAAGGAGGTAGCAAGTTGAGGAGCTTGCATATTCTGTCTAATATCATTGTCATGGGCCACTGGAGCATCAGAGATGTTGCTGATGTAGGCTATCTAGTTGGTTGTATGGGAGCAAGAGGCTCCTCCCAAAATATAACCCTATGTATCTCAACTATCCGCTAAAGCTACTTATGTATCTTTTCCTCATGGAAAACTACATGATGGTAGTGAATGAATTTTCGAGCATATGCATCCCATAGGCAATAGCCCATCTCATCCACATCCCCATAACCAAGAAAGATGCATTTCACGGACTTAGGATCCAACTTTATGCACTTTTCCTTGGGTACATGGTAGAAAGCCTCACAACCAAAGACACACAAATGAGCATACAAGGGAGGTTTTCCAGACCACATCTCCTCAACAACATGAAAGTTAATAGTACTGCAAGGAGATTGATTGATCAAGTGTATGACATTAGTCACACTGCCTCAACCCAAAATTGTTGTGGTAAGCTTGCTTGGCTAAGCATACTATGGATCCTTTCCTGTATTGTCATGTTCATGTGCTCAGCCATTCCATTTTGGGGTGGGGTGTACAAGGCAGTCAACGGATGCTTAATACCATCTCATTGCAAAACTTCTCAAAGGCTTTAGAGATATACTCACCTCCATTATTTGGACATATGCATTTCAGCCTATACCGAGACCGGTTCTCAACCAATGCAACCCAATGATGAAAGGTATCCAAAACATCATATTTCAGCTTTATGAGATATGCCAAACCTTATGTGAGTAATCATCAATGAATGTGACAAAGTACTCGAATGATAGGGCATAGGTCCACAGACATCAAAATGAACAAGAGCAAAAGGCTCACTCGTGCGCAAAGTGCCAACATCCAAGTGTCAACTAAGCAACTTCCATTGGAACAAAAGTCAAATGCCAAATGAGCAAACAAAGCTTAAACCCTCATGTGAGTGGCACTCCAAGCATCCAAGATACATCAAGCACATAAACAAGAGCATAAGACCCAATAAAAGCTTCAAGCTTGTAAGGTCATAGACCTCTGAAGCATCCAATGAAGTAATTGACAACCAATGTCAAATTTCCTAAGCTCAAATCAAAGCTCAAATGCATTCAAGAGCATAACCAAGCATAGAGCTTCAATGTCATGTACCAACATATCCGATAGAATGCCCGAATATCATGAAAGAGCATTAGGCATTGACTGTCCCTGTTAAAAGCTTGCTATCCACTGTATGTACAGCGTAAAATGATAGACATGACTGAGCATGTGGCATCAACCATAGACATCAATGTATCATCCCAAGTAGCATCAATAACAAGCAATAGGCATATGCTTTCACTGGTAAAATAGCATTCAGCCCTGCTTATTACAGCAATAAAAATGACAATAAAATTAAGCCAAATATGGGTTCGAATTAGTCAAATATCATCTCAAGCCAACGATGTATGATCCCCCAAGTTTTCACAACAAAACATAGGTATACAGGCATCCTAGGAAGCATATGCGAGCTCCAAACATTGAAGATATGGTTGTCCCTATTTTATAACAGCATGCTTCCCTATTTGCACAGTTAATAGCTGAAGCTCAATGTCTCAAAACCAATGCTCAATGTAATGGTCAATGCTGAGAGGAGTGGTAAACAATGGCAAACCCCATGTCCAATGCCAGAGAGTGGTTGAGCAAGCACAAGTGCTTGAAAAAGGCCACAACTAAAAAAACGTTTTTGTATTTCCAGCCCTAAATATTGAGCTAAATACTCCTTGAAATAAGCTCAATGTAGGCTCAAGAATGCCCTGAGATAGCTCCAATAGATTCTAAGAAGTCCTAGAGCAATGAGAGCTCAATATAAACCTCAAGAGGTAGAGTTATGGATATGAATGGTGAAACCCTGATGTAGGTAACTTGAATGATAGCTAAAGCAATGTCGGATTGAGCTCAAGCTCATGGTTGGAGAAGAAGGCTCTGATACCAGTTGAAGGGAGAAGCCCAAGTGGAAGCATGAGCAAGTAGAAGCAAGAGATGTGTGAGCTATGGTAGATGGAGCAAGAGAGAAGAGAGCAAGAGAGAGAGACTCAAGATGTGGAAACTCCAACATTTACAATATGTGATTGGCCTTCCCTTTATTCAAATGTCATTGAAAGAATAAAGTGATAGTGATGGACCATGTCTCCTGCAGTGTGCAGGTGTGGGTACTATCAGTGTAGTAATACACAGGTGGCTAGGCACGGGGGCCTTTACCCCCAACAATAGGCTATTGTCTATCTCTAGTAGACTGCCTCAAGATAGGATGTGGGACCTATACATCCTATGGAGCATTAGGGACTTGGGCCACTAGAGGGGATCAGTTATTTTGTGACAAGCTGTCTAGCTGGCTATACAATAGTAGGAGGCTTCTCTTGAAATGTCACCCTACATACCTCAACGACATGCTCACTTGTAATCATCCATGAGGAATCACTAAAAGAAACTACATGCCTTTAATCATCCAAAGTGTTAGTAGAGATAAGGCTCTTCATGAGAGCCAGTACATGATGTACATCATGAAGAATAAGCATGCAACCTAAATCAAACTGCATCTAGACATCACCAATACCAACTATCTCCAATGCCAAGTCATTACTTAAACAAACAAAACCAATCATACTTTGATAAGAGTGAAACCACTCTCTATGACCTATGCTTTACCCTTGTCCTTTTCTTTGTGCTTGTTGTCACGTATCTTATGGCCTTGTGGCTGAATATGCCCTACTTTTCCACAGTAATGACAAGTCAAGGAGGACTTATGGCACGAGACTTACTACAAGACTGTCCACGTGACTGAAAGCGCCACTGTTGAGAGTCTCTCCCACGGCGGTCATTATTTCCCCTACCATTAGTGCCTCTAACTGTCAAAGCATGAGAGATGTGAGAAGCATTAACATTATTTTTGTTAACCTCTTCAGTCAAGAGTGCACCCTCTACATCCTGTAACTGTAGCCCATCAGTAGATATGTTGACACACATAGCAATACGAAAGGTATCCCATGATTCATGCAATGTAACTAAGAGGGACAAGGGAAGAAGAGTATCCTTGAATTCAAACCCCTACGAAGACAAATGACTGATAATGGAATGAAACTCATTTAAGTGGATTAACATAGAAGTGCCCTCCTTCATGCTAAGGTCCATGAGTTGCTTCAGCCAATACATCTGAGAAGTGGGGCTCTGCTTGTCATAGACATTGCAAACATTTTCCCATAATTTCCATGTGGAGTGCCCATTAGAGACAACATTATAGAACACCTGCTTAGAAAGGGATAATATGATGGTAGACTTACATGCCTCACCTAATTCAACCCAATCCTCCACACCAATAAGTTTGAGCTTGACACCCTTATGTTTCAAGGGTCTAACCTATATTTTTGCACTGAAACTTGCTAGATTTGGGCCTCCAGTAGTTGGTACCATCCAACTTGTCAATATTATAAATAGCACTATCACTTAAGCCACCAACCATAATGAAGGCAAACAAGTGCACAAGCTGTCAAAGCAGGCTGTTGTAATTACTGCAAATAACCTAAAATCAATACTAAATCAAGTTGAAAACAAGGACTACTGTGACTGAGTAATGGTTTATCCACAAAATCAATGCAAAGAATTGTCAATGAAGGTAACTGCTCGCATAAATAGTGCAGTAAACTACAATTATAGCATGTTGAAAATGTAGTATAACAATAAGAAATCAATGGCAAAGATGGACAATCACTAATATAAGACAAATTGCAACTGCTAAAGAATAGCTCCAACTAGTAGTGAGTGAATATACCACTGATACCAACAATTGTTAAGGTATTAGTGTGTCAGACTGACTGAGATGCATCCCATAGGCATAACCATCATGCATGGAGTGGGTAACAAAAGAGACCACCAACCAAGGGCACAACGAACTGAGCAATGTAATTGAAGCTTGATTTATAACCAATATGCATACATCACTAACAACATCGTGAGATAGAGATAGGTGTCAACCCAAGAGAAATGTCAGATCAGCCCACTAAGCATCAACTGCATACATAAAGCATGACAAGAGCATGTACATGTCACTAAATCCCATGATCTCATTGTAAGACCCTCAAGCTCCATTGCATAACCGAATGCTCAATGTAATATCCAAGTGTTAAGTAAGTAGCAACTCTCACTGGAACAAAAGTTGAATGCTAGACGAGGAAACAAAGCTCAAAACATCATGTGGAAGGCATCCATACATCCAAGATCCAAGTAGCATATATCCGGGAGCATCTGACCCAAGTAACTTGCAAAGCTCTGACTAGAGCAACAAATAACCATACATAACAGTGAATGCCAACCAATGTCAAGATTCAAAGCTTCAATCTCAACTCAAAACCAATTTGGAAGCATGACAAAGCATGTAACATGAACCATAAGCATCGGTATAAACCCTGAATTGTCGATAAGCACCCAAGAGCAATAGGCATATGCTTTCACTGGTAAAATAGCATCCATCCTTGCTTATTACAGCAATTAAAAAACCTCTATAAAATTGAGCAAAAGGGTGCTCAAATAAGTCCCAATAGCATTCCAATACATTGGCATAACATCCCCAAATGATCCAGCATCAAATAATCTCCCGGGAAGCATAAGTGACCTCCAGAAAATGAATGAAGTGTTGTCCTAAACTATATGATAGCAAACTATCACAAACTGTGAATCAATTATACCAAGAGCTCCAACTGATGCCCAATGTTGAATACAAGTGCCGAGAGCTGTTGTCAATAATCATCAGGGACGCCAAGAGTGCCAAGAGCATGTTAGAGGTTGGAGGAGAAGCAAGGAAGACCAGTCTAGGAACAGGTGCAAATCACGCTAATGTTGTTGTTGGTCCTACTAGTGGCAATGATTTCCAGTAAGCACTTTGTGAGGCTCAAGAAATGGTCTTGAAGCTCCAAAACAAGCCTCAAGTGGAGGGAGCAACCAGGAAAGAAGAGAGCGGGAGCAAGATTCATACCTCAGGAAGAAGAGGGTTGAACTACTATGGAACCTTCAAGCTAAAGCTTTTCTCAAGCTAAAGTAAGTTGAAGGGGAAGTTCTCCTCAATGCCGGTGCAATGGCTCTAATACCAGTTGAAGGGAGGTGAGCCCTGAAGTGGCAGCATAGAGCGGAAGCAAGAGCTATGGTGGAAGGGCAAGAGCAAGAGAAAGACACACACACACAAGATGTGGGAACTCCAACAGTCATAATATGTGACCAGCCTTTCCTTTATTCAAATGTCACTCAAAGAACGAAGAATGAAGTGACAGTGATGGATGCCCACCACTTGTAGTGTACAAGTATGCGAGTATGTGTGTACTGTCAGTGTAACTAATACATGGGCGACTAGGCACATGCACCTTTACCCCCAATATCCACAAGTACCTATCCAAGCTTAATGTTTTACAACTTTTGCTGATGTCACCCCACTACTTACTTGAGGTACTTAGCATGGCATGGTGACTTCATAGACTTGGACTTCACATGTGCATCTCACATGTACACAACTTAATAATGCCAAAACTAAGCATTAAAAACACACATTTCCATGACATACCTAATCTCGTGGATGTCATTCATAGTGAGATGATAGAGAGATTCTAGGCATGCAAACCTACAAAGACCAAGGGGAAAGCACTACAACAATAGTTTTCTCTCACATGTATATCATGGGGATAGCATTATGGAAGGTCAACTGTATCATTTGGTAGCAAAAAACATAAAATGTAAAGCTGTTTTTCATGGTAATTGAGATATTTTCTATGCAGTGGAACATAAGCAACACTCAATGGTTGGTTCCATTTATGTGTATACATGCTTTATTATGTTTTTCTATGCTCATTCTCCTTGTAGATCTAAGGTCATACTGTGGTTTTCAATGATCATGCTCCTTGTAGAGCCAATATTATACTAGTTGTTTACTCTTCCTTAAAACCATCATTGCTTTATTGGGATATTAATAATGAAGATTATGTATGAGGACAAGACTCTATGTTTGGTATGTGTATGTGCACCCAAAACAAACCACACAATTTCACCCAATTCATTGATGGATGGTCCTAAGTATCAAGCATGGAATGCTCTGGTAGCCTCACCATTGAAACAAGATATGTGGTATTGGCTCCATCCTTTCGAGCCTAGATTTACCTATCATTCTCTTCAACATTCTGATACTTGGGCTAGATTGGAGAGGACGTATGTTTTCCTTTGAAAAGGAATCACTAGCCAGTGGATGCCTTCAAGGCCCTGTTGGCTTATTTGCCCTTGCAATTCAATCAATCTTTTCTACTACATGATTAGTTCTCATGGTATATGCAACAATTGATTGCTTCATTTACCAAATAGGTCCTATCTGGGAGAATGAATGCATCATCAAAAACTTTGAGGAGAATGCATGCACTTTGTCTCAAGAATATGGGGTTCAATAATAAGCATACATTTTTAAAGCTAAATTGCAACATTTACAACCTTCACTTGAGCATTCCGTGACCTTGCAACAAGTTGGGGATACATTTGATGAATTGGCCACTTATTCGAAGTGGTTGAAATTTAGAGTCCAAGCTCTTCAAAATGAGCAATGTGCAAAATATAACCTATTGGCCATTTTGGATGCCTTGCATGATAATAATCATCAAATTCATCATTTTTTGGCTCGCCTTTTTCAAAATTATGCACATAAGAATGTTGTGTTTATTGGATGCACAAGGCACCATAGTCATGAGCCTAGGTCTATTATTTACATGTGTTTGGAGTACTATAAATATATGTTGGGTCCATGATATTCTCACTAATGCAAATCATGTTGCTCATCATTATATTTCACACATGGTTCATAACCAAGTGAAGCCTAAATGGACAAATTTTATGGAGTTGAATATTTTTTAGGAGGAGGTGGAGGGGATGTTGTCCCATCTTCCTCGTAAGAAAAGCCCCAGTTGGGGTGGCTTGCCTAATTAATTCTTTCAACTTAAATTGAATAGCTTAAGGACCCATTGGCCCACCTTTATATTTGGATATTGGATTGCATGCCTTTTGGCTAGAAGATTGCAATGTGATGGTTCTCTTTACCTAAAGTTTGAAGGAATGGAAGCCCATTTTTACTATGTGATCCTTGTATAAAATCTCCTCTCAGATTGTTGCGTATAGGCTATAGAAAGTCTTGCCACATTTGATTCACCCACATCGGTATGATTTCATCAAGGGATCGAATATCATGTATAATATTTTGAATATTCAATTAGGGATAGATTAAGCCAAAGCCTTTAACACATTATGATTCAATGGGATATTGAAAACGCTTTTGATCATGTTATTTGGCACTTTCTTCAATAGCTAATATCTATTAGGGGTTTTGATTCTCGCATGACATCTCTTATTGATACCATCATCACTATGAAGTAGTTGCATGCATAGTGCTATATGGGGGTGACTGAAGAGATTGCTCTGTCTTAATCCCTTCATTGGGGATCTCCCCTTAGTCCTCTATTGTTTGCACTACTGACTCATCAAAGGCTCTCCTTGTTGGATAAGTTTGTTATTGATGGTTAGATAATTTGACTAGCTCTTTTAAGTGGAGCTTAAGTTTGATGCAGCTTCTCATATATGATTCATTTATGTTTCTTAAGGTTGAGAAGTCTAATTTGGATAGAGCAATGACTACTTGGAGTGTGTTTAGTCTAACTTCGGGCATGTATATCAATGCATAATCCACTCTAATGATTTGTACAAAGAGTGATATGTATACTTCGGTTTGATAGGGAGTGCATAGCCACACTACTATCCATGCCTCATGGTGAAATGATTTGAATTTGACATAGCCACTCAAAACTTCATAGCCTTTTTGTTATTTTTCACCCAATTGTCTCATGGCAAGGAGATTCTTTGCTTTACTGCTCAACCCTTACCTAATTCAAAAAAGAAAGCTAACTTCTCATGAGCTGAGGTTTTGGCCCATATCTAGGTTGCTTGATTGCTTGAGATAGCAAGATTGGGTTTGAAGACTATACAAGATGCTATCACTCTTAACTCGATCTCAGGTATAATAGTACTTTCATCATATTTATTAGTACCTTCGAGTATCTCTAAGTTACACGTTGACTTGGTCCACCTTAGAGGATCAATTTCGACAACATTCCCCTTTGTTGACTTTTCAACCTTTATCCCCCAAGGTTGGATTGGGCTTTTGTAAAACTAGAGGATTTTCTAAAACAATCAACCAATCACAATTACTAAAAAATGGTTGAGGATAAGAGGTGGGCCATTGAGAAAGCAAACAAAGTTTGGTTTCTTCGTGATTATATGACTAAGTGGCATCATCAGCTACTCCAACTATGAAAGACCAAGCTTTCGTTATCAAGCTTCCATATAGAGGCTCCTTATCAAGTGTCTCCGCAAAGGGGATGTATTGCATGGTCAAAATCTCTCTCAAGGTAGATGTTTCATAAGTGGGTGCAACAATAAAAGCATGAGAATTTGCTAGAATAGGCTACACAACACAAGAAAGAAGAAAGACTGCAAAAAAAAAAAGAACACTACAATGAACTCAAAAGAATGCAGAGGAAATGAAATTCATATTCCAAGATGTGAGATAGTCAAATATAAAACAACAAAAGAAAAGAACACTGCAAAGAACTCAAAAGAAAGCTCGGAAAATGAAATCCATATACCAAGATGTGAGATAGTCGAACACAACAATGAGACACCGGTTGTGTGGGCACTAGCACTGGCTCACTCTCTCGAACACCTATCAAACTCCGGAGGGAGCAACCTCTCAAAGCATGGACTACGTGTGTCAAAGCTGATCCTGTACTTGTGTAACACAAAGTGAGAAAGACTTCATCTATTGGAGCTAACCATAGAGAGTCACTGCACACATGGTTGACGGAGCCTCATACGGCACCTCAAGCTTCTCCCACACCTCTGAAGCTGTCTTGCAAGAGGTGACCACTAGTAGATCCTTGTTAGAAATACATCAGAGAAGAGTAAAATACGTATGAGCATCATCTATATCCCATGTATGCACAACTTCCTCCTAGTTGTCATGATCCAAATCATCTAGAAGAGTTGGGAGTCCAGGCCTATACAATAGCTCCTAAAGCCATGTACCATAATCGCCTCTGCACAAACCATACTCTCATAACAGCACTCTAGGTTAGGTAATCAAGGCCATAAAGTTTATCATCAGAGGAACAGCACAGGGTTCCATTTGGAGAGGACAGGATGAGAAGATAAAGGAAAGAAGAGTAACAAAGAGATAATACGGCCAAAACACAGCAGAGAAGATTAAGGAAAGAAGAGATGCAGAAACAGAGTACAGCCAAAACACAGCAGAGATTGCACTGTCAAGAGTTCCCATGCATGTAGAGGCACTCGTCACTATGGCATATGGCAGCCCAAAAACACGGCTCAGTGAGCTCTGTGAATGGTCTACAGAAGGTGCTTCAATCAAAAATAAAAAGTATGTCAAGGCCATAGGCATGGAGTAGCAAACTCAAGAACAAGGAAACTCAGAAGAATTCACAGCACCGTAGGGAGTAAATAAGTCTTGCACTAGCATCCATAGTCTCATCAACACATGGAACTATTAGTGCATAACATAACTTTTTCATGAAACCTAATGGGGCTTTTACGAGAAAATTACTGATGTAGAGAATTTTAAAAGGCTTGTCTTATAACTATTTAAACTTCAAGGAGTGATGCTCTGGACTGTTTTTCTGTATTGATAGCTGGAGTTTCCTAACACTTAACTTCGAGTAATTTCCTTGTCTTCCTTTGCAAACCTAGTAGGTTTCCGTGGATTTATATGGCAACTGTGCACTTGCTATCGGCTGAGGCTGCTCTAACAGCTGCTCTCATGCTTATCATGTTGTATGGCTGGCCTGGGATTGCTTGCTAATGGAGCGAAGCACACTTGTTAGGCCTGAATGGCGGTATCCTTGTAGCAACTATGAACCCATGCATGTTTGGCCCAAGTATGCTACTGTTGCCCTGGCAGGTAAAACATCATGAGTCTCATCCAGCAGAATGCTGAACTGCATTTCATACAAACAGCACAACCTTGGCTGTTGTGGCTGCCACTATGCCACTGCTGTTACATACGTGAATGCCATGCATGTCATCTCAACAAAGTATAAAGCAGTTCAAGGGGGACTGACTGTTACTCTGTACAATGATGATACTCCTTTACTGCTTTTATGCCATGGTGAAGGCAACATTTACATTGTAACAACCAAGTTCCTGTAACGAGCAGCTGTATTTGCCTTTTGACTCCATTATTCTGAACACAAACTGAAAGCATACAAAGATGTGCCTTGCCTGACCTTGGGAGTCTGGCATCAATACTCAAAAAGAATTGTTGCACTTGCATCACCAGCATTAGAATTCCCAACCAGCAAAAGTATGAAAGTGATTCGCATCTTTCAGAAGAAATTTTAGCTTGTCTAAATATCATACAAAGTGTCCCTAAGGTGTATCACATAGAGTATCCAACTTCTCCCTGTAACCACCTCTTAAACATCCATGGAAAATATGTTCTCCATGCCTACGTGGGTGCAATCGAACCTACCTTCGTGATCATCTACAAAGTTATTACTTCTGGTTTGTGCTTGTTTACTACCCCTGACAGAAAACGAATGCAACATACCACTTGCATCAGTCCAGCACTGATGTCCTGGCTTTGTCCATGGCTGCCTATTCACTCTCAAAGTTTCAAATTTATCTGAATCCTCTTCCTTCCCTGCATCTGCATATATATTTCTCATGCAAACATAGGCAACAGCCTCCTTTTCATTCAACTGCACCGCATGTTCAAAGGCAAGTCTTCCAACCTTCCAATTTCCCCATTTTTGACAGGCACCCAACACAATAAGCCACACAGTAAGATCTGCGGTAAATGGCATTTCTTTTATCATTGTTACTGCCTTGTCAAGGTGACCTGAACGGGCAAAGAGATCAACCATGCAGGTGTAGTGCTCTAATATTGGCATAAGACCATAACCTGTGCTCATGATCCCAAAATACATTTGAGCCTTATTCAGTTGGCCTGCATGATTGCAGGCATTAAGCAGAATAGTAAATGTAACCAAATTTGGCTCTACAACTCTCACCATTTCCTCAAACAAGTAGAACACGCCATCAACTTGTCCAAGCAAAGCATATCCTGCCATCAGTGCATTCCATGAGACCACATTCTGAACAGGAAGCCTGTCAAAGACTTCTTGGGCTTCTGCAAGTAGGCCACATTTGGCATACATATCCACCAATGCACTCCCAACCAGAATATTCTCTTTCAACAACCCCTCTCTGACAAGCACACCATGTATCTTTTTGCCTTCCTCTGCAGCTCCTATGCTGCTACAAGCTTTCAACAGGCACGTAAAGGTGATTGCATCCAGACAGAGGCCCTCAAGTTGCATTTGTTCAAAACACTTCACTGCTTGGTCACCATGCCCATGCTGCACATATCCGGTAATAAGTGCACACCACAAAACACCATCCCGCTCTGGAAGCTTGTCAAAGACTTCTTGTGCTTTTGTAAGCAGGCCACATTTGGCATACATATCTACCAGCGCAGTGCCAACAACCAAATCATTTTCTAGCAATCCCTCAGTGATGCTCTCAGCATGTATTTCTTGGCCCTTGTGTGCAGCTCCTATGATACCGCAAGCCTTTAGAGCACAAGCAAAGGTCACAGCAGTAGGAGACAGACCTTCATGTTGCATCTGTTCAAAACACTTCAGTGCTTGCTCACCATGTCCATGGTGGACATATTCAGTTATTAGCGCATTCCAGGAGACTTCATTTCGTACTGGAAGCATGTCAAGCACTCCTTGTGCTTTTTCAAGAAGGCCACATTTAGCATACATAGCTACCAATGCAGAGCCAGCAACAATATCTTTTTCCAGTAACCCCTCTTTGATCATCTCGGCATGTATTTCTTGGCCCTTTTCTGCAGCTCCTATGCTGCCACAGGCTTTCAAGGCACAAACAAAAGTTACTGAGTTTGGAGTTAGGCCCTCAAATTGCATCTGCTCAAAACACTTCAATGCTTTCTCACCATCCCCATGTTGTGCATATCCTGCAATTAGTGCACTCCATAACACTACACTTCGAATTGAAATCTTGTTGAACACTTCTTGCGCTTTTGTAAGAGAGCCACATTTGGCATACATACTGATCAGGCTGCTTCCAAGGAACTCATTATCTTTGAGCAACCCCATTCTGACAATGTCAGCATGTATTCTGCAGCCTGTGTGCAAATCTCTGCACTTGGCACAAGCTTTCAGGGAGGCAACGAGTGTGTGCAGCTGACTCTTCTCATGTGGCTTTATTGGTTTTCTCATCAAAGCCTCCCCCTTGTTCTCTTCAAACTTGGTTCCCTTACCTCTCATTGTAAAATTAATCGTTTTCCCTGTGTAGAACTCTTCTTCTTCTCCTCCTTCTTCTCCTTCTTGTTCCTGTATCGCCGACGGTTGCGGCCCTTTCCCTCTTGGTAGCCAGCATGGACTGTACCAAGCATCGATCCATAGGGACTCTCCCTGGCCAAACTGTGAATTTGTCTGTGCGCAGCCGCATATGCATTCTCATAAAACGGATACAGACATGAGCATCGAAAGCGAGGGGAGGGTTGCTTCAGTACTTACTTTGCTGTAAAGGAATTCCTTCCACGAGGAGTCCCAGTCTGTTGATGTTGATATTGCTGCTGCTGGTAAGTAATCTTGTGGTTGCAGGGTGCTATTGAAGCAGTCAGGAGAAGAGAGGCTGCCTCGCGAGCAATGACAGGAGGGCAATATCATCATCTTGAAGTGAGAACCATTAGGAGAAGTCTCTCTGCATAGGCCGATCAGTGCACTGGTACATTATTCAATTGAGCAAAGTTCTATGCAGGGTCCTTATGTACAGACCCTGTACATCCACAAGAAGTTCTTGACATTTAGGCATCATGATGTTGTAATCTATACTATTAGTTAAGGAGAGGTGGGGGGGCGGGTGCCACGTGGCAGCCCCCAACCTCCCCCACAAGAAAAAAGAGAATGCAGGGGCGGGTGCTGGATGCACAAATATCGCGCCCGCCCCGGCGTGAAGTGCCAGGGCGAGTCTAGGCGCGGAGCGCCTAGTTTACAATCATAGCAGAAATTTGTCTAACACTTCTTGTGTAGTGTGTGTTGTTTAAATGCCCATCTCTTAGAATGGAACCTAGCCCATTGTTTACCTCCTTGCCATGTACATAATTGGCATCTCACTACACAAAAGAATTATCACATTAAAACCTTCTTTTTACACTAATAATGTTTTTCCTTAATCTTTTTACTTGTTTTTTCGAATTATTCAAATTATTATTATTATTATTCTTCTTCTTCTTTATTTTTTTCTTATTTTTCCAAATTATTAGTGCCATTCAAATTGAATGCAACGCTTATTAAAATTTGAACTATGACAAGAGCAGCAATGAATGCATGGAACGAGAACACTATGCTTTAACACACTACGCTTTGACAAGTGTGATTTTTTTAGTTGAATGATATGCTTTTAACGAGTCTTGTTGTTGATGAGTGTTGTCACCCTCATAGAGGGTGTTAGCTAGAGAGTAGGAGATGAGATGATCCCATGGTTCATAATGGTCAATCTTGGTGGGGTGTTGTGGTTCCACCTCATCTGCATAGTACATCTGTATGTTGGGTTTTAAATTTATGCATCTCAAGGAAAGCAAGAAGTAAAGTGTTTTTTACGCCGGTTTGAAAGCACAAGCTTCACACGAGTAGTTCTTCTTTATTGCATGCATAAACATTGATCCTTTAATGTCTTTTTATGTTTATTAGCCCATGTGCAGTTATCGTGTTTATTGGATATCAATGTTGTCAATTACTATGAGCAATTGCATAGGGGCCACTTTTTATCAAGGCTAATGCTTGGCATTTTCCATTGTTTGGCTCCAAATGTATGCAATGGGTCAACTACTCAAATCCTTCCTCCCTAATCACCTCCATTTGGACCCTTTTCTTCTTCCTCATCACAAATCAAGTGTACATTCCTCAGTCACCTCCATTTGGAACCTTTTCTTCTTTCTCACAAATCAAGTGTACATTTGAATATCAAGACCTAGCCATTGCAACTAGTGGCTTTGCAAAGTCCAACCTTATAGGAAAAGGTGAATTTGGAAGTGTTCATAAGGGATTTCTACCATGAGTGAAGGTTGTAGCAATCAAGCTGGTCAAAGTTGGAGGGTAGATGGACAAAGAACTATATCCAAAATTGGAAATCATCAAGAGGGTTCATCATCGACATCTTGTTTCTCTAATAGGCTATTGTGTTGTAGATAGTCAACAATTGCTTGTGTATGATTGCATCCCCAATGGCAACTTGAATTATCATTTACATGTCATGTGTAACTTCCTTTGAGCTCATCAAATATTGATTGGGGGTTGCTTTTTCTCAAGTTATATTTTGTTTCTATAAGATTGCACATAATTTGTTCAGGAAAGAGACGGGGCAATTTAAGAATGGTCTACTCATGTGAAGATTGCATATGGAGCTACACATGGTTTGGCATATCTCCATGATGATTGTAAGGTTCTAATTAGTTCTCATTAGCTAAGGACTTATCATGATGCTTTCTTCATCATTACTAAACGTTTTCTATTTTTACACATTAGGTCACCCTCAAATGATTCATTGTGGCATCAAGTCATTAAATATTCTACTAGATAAGGACTTTGATGCTAGAGTAGCTCTCAATCTTGGTCTTTGCTAGGTTGGTTTACCTTGCTATCTTGATCAATTAATTATGGAGCTCATTCCTTTGCAATAAAAATAGGTCTCTAATTTTGGGTTGGCAAGGCCTTTGAGGTCCTATGAATTGTTTACAATGGAAGATAAGTATAAGATGTACTTTGATGACTTCATTTGCTGGCTTCCAAAATATTAGGTATTCGCCTCCCAAATATGCTTCAAGAAGCAGGAAGCTGATAGACAAATCAGAAGTATTTCCATTTGGGATTGTGCTTTTGGAGCTAGTAATTGGGTGGAAACTTGTAGATCCTACACAATCAGCAAAAGGAGAAGAAAGTTTGTTGAATTGGGTGTGCTCAAGTTACATGAAGTTCTATAGGCTAATTTGTGATTGTGTAGTGAGGCTCCCATGGGTTATAGTTAATGATTCATAAAGTTAAAAGCTCCATTTGGTTGTCACTATTGTTGAGGGCATGGCCCTTGCCTAGACAAATGAATTGGGAAGAGGATTTGGAGCTCCTAGTAGACGCACTCTTGAATTGTGCATATGATCACAAGGAGATGATGCAGATGATGGAGACGACAATGGCATGCATCTGCCATTTTGTTACTGAGTGACCAACAATGAACCAAGTGGGAGTTAATGGTTGTTGGCAACACTTCATTTAGGGGCATTCAGGAGATTATAGATGTCACTTATAGAGTTGCATATACAAAGAGCATTGAGGAATCATCTTTTTGCGAAACCAAATTGATCTTGCATAGGGAGATTAAGAAAGAACACAATGATGTGCACAAGTTTGGACTACTAATAGCAAAATTCTATCTTTCTTGTTTGATAAAGAAATCCAAGTTAGCCAATCAATATTTTGCAATTCGATTAGGCTAGTAGGGAGACAAGCTTGGAAAACTCCAAAAGTTATTATTTCTTCTCCTAGTTGTGCAAGAAACAACTAAACACTCTTATTGTCATATGGTGAGCCAATATTGCATGTTGAAGAACACAAATGAAGCGGTTCCATGGAAGAAATCATTGTTTTTCAAAGCTAATGACATGGCAAGGTGATGGTCTTCCAACTTCAAGTAGAGGTCTCAACACAAGCATGTATTTGTAGCAATGAGTACAACACCAAGAGAATATATTGGATCAAGATTCGACAAAAGATATCTTACATGTTGGTGGAGAACCATGATAGTAGTGGTAGCATGTTTAGTGATGAGAATAGTCACATTAACATTTGCATTCTCGGTTGGGAAATATGAAGTAACCTACGAGAAGGTAGTCAAAGGGAGGGGTAGTGGGAGGGAGGGGATAGTTTTTAGGATTTTCAAAGGTGATGTGTGTGAACCATGACACTTCTTGAGGATGAAAGCTAGGGCATGCCCATAAGCAATTTTGTTCAATCTCAAGGTTGAGATATGCATGTTGCATGTATTGGTGGGAACCTTAGAACAAGGGGAAGCTTTAAGATGCACGCTATTGACCCATGCCTAATTTATATATAGGCAAAGTAGAATATTTGGAAAAAGACAAGTTATTATAAGCACACGTGAAGAACTCTAATGAGGGATGATTGTGATGTACTTTGGTGAAAGATTTTCATGTTAAAAGCATCCTTTGTAGTAAGATCAACGACTTTGATTATCTCAAAGTCATGTTGCAAAGTTTCTGTTCATGTTATGCTTCATCTGAGTGATACTAATCTACTTCTCAATGGTTTCTTTGTACTCAACAAAAGTTGGGTTAATTTTAAGTTAAATGCTTAAAAGGCCCTTCAATAGTAGAGATAAAACTATCCATGTTGGTAATAGAATCTTTGTATAATATTTAAATATTCAAGAAGGCAATCATATCTAGAAAGAAATAGGTGCAAGGATGGTAGGCACATGTAGGTAATAGTGGAGGCAATAGAACTAGCAAAGCGATGGCACATGAATACTGGGCACAATCAGGGTAGTGGGAAATGTCTCATGAAACAATCATGGTAGGCATGATGGGTCTTGAATCAAATCTAGTAAGGAGCTTGCCATTAATACAGATAGGAATATATTGACATGTGCAAGACAATAGCCAATGATCAGACAGTTGAGCTATAGATAGAGTAGGTCCCAAATGTCGTGAACAAGTTGCATTTATACTAGTGAAGTCTTAGTGGCAATAAGGGAGGAAGGGATGGAGGTAGAGGAACGATGTTTCAGTGGCATGTGGGGCTTGGGAATAGGCAGGATGGATGAAATACCATGTATGTATTACCTAAACACAAGATGAAAAATCTCATACAATGAGCATAGAGCTCTCCTCGAGCTAATGTAATAATCCTAATATCTATTGTAGCATGAAGGTGGTTGTGGTGTTTCTAAGATGCTCGAAGGGTTTTCTAGGTATGTCAGTATGGTATTTCTAAGATGCCCAAGGAGGTAGTTTGCTGATGTGCAATGATGGCTTTGAGCCTCTTGCAATGTTGTGCATGTGAATGTGGTCCTTGTGGTTGGAGCGAGTTTTCTTAGTCTTTGCTTTTAGCTCCTTTGAGAGCTTGGTGAGTGGAAATTTTCCATAGCACTTAGAATTTGAAGCTACCCATGTGTTGATATTTTGAATTTATTGTCCTAGAGGATGGCAAAAAGATATCCTCAACCAGTTTGTGCTCCTTGCTATGTGGTTTTAGAATTTCTCAAAAATGCATGATCACATAACCAAAGGACTCCAACATAATACATCTTTTGTATTCATTATTGCCCACCTTGGCCTAGAGGGACCTATCATCACCTTGCCAAGTTGTTAGCCAAGTGAGACTAACCCTTCATTTGATACTAGTAGAGTATGGCATTGAATCACACTCACATTTCATGAGAACTTAGGGACTTCAAGTAGATCCACCTTGTGGTCACTCACCAAGTCTTCCTCTCTAAAGTGGGTGACTATCTCATTCAAAATGAATGCAAATTTGTGGGCCTTAATGGTGTCAAACTCAAACTTCTTCTAGTCTTTGCCTATAACATGTCTGCATATCACACGTTTTAGTGGTCTATTGAGAGACAAGTCTAAGCGATGCTACCCAGCACTCCCATGGAATGTCACAGGGTTTGTCGCCTAGGGTTTCTCAAAGTTTGCCTTGCAACAGAACGTTCGTGGCAGAACCCACTAGGATCGACCTAAAACTTGGGTCCCTAGTAGTCAAGGTCTCCTAACAGCATTCTAGCATCAGGTCTTGGACATCCTACTTTATGCTGGGATACCCAAGCCGAAGCAAACCCATGCCACAATTGGTTCAAAGAGAATGGGAAACGAGAGGGATGTGCTGCTCAACCTCTTTGCCCATAGGGCATAGTCCCATTCCGGTCCCCTAAAATGGCATGAATCGGGTTTTAACTTAACAATACCTAAAGGTCGGACGTTGGTAAAACCTTGTGAGAAGCCTCCCAGTTATCTGGGACCACCCTATCACATTCACCCACCCGCTTCCCTCAATAGGAGTTCTTTAGCTATTTAATTAGGTCCTATCACATTTATATGTGACATTTAAAGAGCTTCCTTAATTAAACCTTTTAGGGAACGGGGTTCATTCATGTAATTTATAGCTTAGACACGATAATATGGCAAACAGTCCTTTTGATAAACAAGTTCCTTAACTTATCTTCAAGTTAATCTTTGTCTCCTGCCCATCCAGGAGAAATTATGTATCCCTTCTGCCCTGCAGAAGTGATTGGTCCAAATCACATGGCACCACAATTTCCATCCTTTATCTAGAATACGATCTTCCAACATCAGAGACGTTGAGCCCACGGTAGTCTTCAACTCCGTTCTGGATTAGGCAAGGGGTGTTTAGAGCTCCACATGACCCCAAGCAACCTAGGAGTGAGACGCAACTTATGTGGTTGACCTTTTCACCACTCGACCTTCGGCCCGTGAATCGAGCAATGCCCTCTCGGGTTGAAGCACGGTGTGACCTTGGAGATGATCCACCAACGCAAAATATCCTTTCCTTAATTAATCCAATTAAGAATCAAGCACAATCAAGGCATTCAACCCAATATCATTTTCCAAGAAAACATTGCCCGCGGGGCATAGAAACCTCCCCCCTCCCCCCCGGTTAAAAAATAATGAATTTTTAAAAAATCTTCTCCCTCCCCCCTGTCATCGCTGACAGGTGGCGAGGGGGGGGGAGAGGAAGAGAAGATGGCAAAGGATGACATGGATGAGAATGACGATGATCGTGAGAGCAGGAGGAAGGCGATGATGCAAGAAGAAGGAGACGATGAAGAAGTAGATGACGATGAAGTAGAAGATGGAGATGATGATGCTCCTGCACCATGCAGAATAGGTGGTGGAGATCCCACCACTACTCCACCTCCTCTTTGTATTTCCCCCCCTCCAATGCTGAGCAACACACTGATGAGAGAGAGAGAGAGAGAGAGAGAGAGAGAGTCCTTGAAGGATCTCCTTCTCTTCCCCTCCTTAGAGGGTGTCCACACACGTTCTTTTTTTTCCATGTTGCCCATGAACCCATACCTCATTTCTGCAAGATTATCCTTCAACTGCAAGCTCATTTCGCTCCTCGATTGGCCCCTCTAATTGAGTACAAGGTGCAGAAGTCTGGTGCGATTTGCGTCTAAGGGAGATGAAGATCGAGACTAGCCCCCAAGAGGAAAATATCATGCGCGGATGGCAACCCCACAACGAGCAACGAAGCCTCGAGCGAGGGCATCACTGCCAATCCAACTACAATACTGATCATAAGTAATGAATTTCCAAATTAATAAGATGCTTGCTTTGATTCCCGCATGAGATATGTTAGGCCTCGTACTATGCTGCGCTAGAATAAGTCATTGAAAATGATAAATCTCATCTCTAATATTCGAAGATGAAGTTTTGCAAAGTACTTGTATCAAGGGAAGTTAATTGCACCTAGTTGATATGTGATAAGTCCATACATAGCATAAGCTACATATAAGATCCTAAAGTATTAAGCATTAATAAGTCTTCAATTAATCTTTACCTAGGACAATATTATTTAAGGTTCACAGATGCACAGAGATAGTACATGCATGGGAGAGATTATGTGAAACTTACATCAATGATATGTGACTCCTTGCCTTAGGAGAAAGGAAGATAAAGTCAAGACAAAATGCTGCATAGTAGGGAAAGGCTAAAAGATAAATGTTGCTTAGAGAAGAGGCATAAATGCTCTTGCTAGATTGATTAACTCGCATTGAAATGATAGGACTTACATCTTGTACAGTGTTTGAAACCTTAACATATGCCTTAGCCAAGTGTTAAGTAAAATTTTTGCATGGTATCGCTCCTTGATCCCAAGGGGGAGAGCAAATACGCGATGGAAAGGTTATCATGACTAATCCTGCAATGTTTGGAAAAGAATACCATTGTTTTTGTTGATTGATCAAACAACATCATAAATGCTTTTGCATTAAATTGATTGTTGGGACGTGATTGGATGATTGTTCCAATTGCTTGTGTTTGATGGTAAATGCATGGTGGGGGCCTGTGATGACAAATTGCCATGGGAATAAAGGAATGCTTTCTTGGAAAATGATATTGGGTTGAATGCCTTGATTGTGCCTAATTCTTAACTGGATTAATTAAGAAAAGGATATTTTGTGCGGGTGGATCATCTCCAAGGTCACACCGCGTTTCAACCCGAGAGGGCATTGCTTGATTCACGGACCGAAGGTCGAGTGGTGAAAAGGCCAACCACAGAAGTTGTGTCTCACTCCTAGGTCGTTTGGGGTCAGGTGGAGCTCTGGACACTCCTTGCCTAGTCCAGAACGGAGTTGAAGTCTGCCATGGGCCCAACCTCTTTGGCATTGGAAGATCCTATTCTAGATAAAGGGTGGAAATTGTGGTGCCATGTGATTTGGACTAGTTACTTTTGTGCAGAGGGCAAAAGGGATACATAATTTCTCCTGTATGGGCAGGAGATAAAGATTAACTTGAAGATAAGTTAAGGAACTTGTTATCAAAAGGACTGTTTACCTTGTTTTCGTGTCTGTGCTATAAATTACACGAATGAACCATGTTTCCTAAAAGGTCTAATTAAGGAAGTTGACTTTAAATGTCACACATAAATGTAATAGGACTTAATTAAATAACTAAAGAACACCTATTGAGGGAAGCGGGTGGGTGGAACCTCGACGGGTCTATCCTACGGCAAGGTGGTCCCAGAGAATTGGGAGGCTTCTCACAAGGTTTCCAACCTTTAGGTGTTGTTAAGTTTGAACCCAATTCATGCCGTTTTAGGGGACTGGAATGGGACTATGCCCTACGAGTAGAGAGGTTGAGCGGCGCATCCCTCTCATTTCCCATTCTCTTTGAACCAAGTGCGGCATGGGTATGCTTCAGCTTGGGTATCTCTGTGTAAAGTGGAATGTCCAAGACCCAACGCCAAAATGCAGTCAGGAGACATTGACCACTGGGGACCCAAGTTTCAGGTCGATCCTAGTGGGTTCGGCCACGAACGTTCTGTTGTGAGGTGGACTCAAGAAACCCTAGGTGACAAACCCCGTGACATTCCATGGGAGTGCCGGGCGGCATCACTTAGACTCGTCTCTCAATGGACCGCTAAAACGTGCCTCGGCAGACGATAGGCGGGCATGTTACGTTGCCTGATGAATACTTCAATTTCACCCTCCTTTCCATGTCTTTCAAAAGTATAACAAATTGAAAGTAGCCCAAGATCTCTTGCATAACATGCTATCTTCAAGCATGCGGTTAAGGAGATGACACTTGCAAACAAAGGAAACCTTAACTTGAACTATTGAACATTACTGATTTTGCCTATGTAGGGAGAGAGTACCAGCATAGCTCCAACTATGGAGAAGAGCACAACATACCACATTTGCAAATCCATCATGTAGATAAAAGAAAGCGGTGCCCAAGGAATACACATGACAAACTTGTTGTATCTCTAAACAACTCGTGCCACTCCAAATTGATCACTTTTAAGTTGAGAAACTCCCTTGTGGGATTGACAAGAGGTCTCACCTACAAAAAATAAAGGAGATGCTCTTTGGTGGGATTGACATGAGTGTCTTATGGTATATTATGTGTTGTGATATCTATTATGTACCATGCTCTACTATGTGTTTTGATCAAAGGGCATGCAACCACAGGGTATTGATGCAGTAATGACTTTTTAGATCCTAGAAGCCAAGTTAGGTTTAGAAGTTGATCCCTAGGCCAAACTAAACCCTTCATGATGGACTTGACAAGTTGGACATGACAACATCTTGAATAGCTCAATATTGAACTAGGAAAATATTCAAGAGTGGATTAGAGTTGCATAACTTGAAGATACCCATAATGATAGTAGGTACATAACATTTCTTTTATTTGAGCCTTCATGAGAGTAATTAGTTAAACTAATATACATAAATTAAACCAATTTATTTAGTTGTTACAAAGGTCATTAGTTATTGCAAAAAAAAATTTAGTTTTATTTAGTTAATTTTAACTAAAACTATTACATTTGGTTAATTAGTTTTAGGCATATAGTTATAGTTTCATTTAGCTATGTAAGTTTTACATGCATAATTAGTTTTAAGTACATAGTTACATATAATTAGTTAATCTAAACTAAAACTAATAGTTTAATCATTATTACGTTGTGTAGTGAAACAAAGTATATTTTGTATTATTTTAAAAAACTCTTATTCAATACTATTAGATAAGTAGTATAGTTACTTATCATATTCCAATAGTATTAGATCGATGTTGTAGTTAATTAGTTAGTGATGGATAGTGTTGTAGTTAATTAGTTAGTGACGGCTAATGTTGTAGTTAATTAAGTAATTAGTTAGAGAGAGCATGTGTACTTGGTGTATAGTGTAGTTAATAACTACTTAGTTGATGAATAGTTAATTAGCTAGTTTGCGCGCGCATGCACGCACGTGCACACGTGAGTGTATGAGTGATAAAGACATATATGTACTTATTTAATTACTTAATTATTTATCATTCAATAATTCATTAGTAGTTATTTTTTTAAAATGTGAAACTAATAGTTGTTATACTTAGAATTAATCTAGTTTTCTTATTCAGTTTTATCTCATCATTGTAGGGTTCACTTTAGCAAAGGCAACTGCAATCTTCATATGTACAATGTTCACAAGGTTATAATTTATATTTTTTCTTTTTGTCACAATGAATAGTAAATGACATTAAAGAAAAGTAAACAAAAGTGTATCTTCTTGAAATATGGGGAAATGTCACATTCCTCCATAATTATCTCTTCATTAAGAGACTCGAACTCTAGTGAAATATTCGATAATGTTGAACAAAATTTATGGTTTTTCAACATCCACAAACTAAATATGTTACCTTCATTTGATTTTAAGCCATTTATAACATACCCACACTTTTAGAAGAGGCATTTTATGTTCAACTTTTATTTTCAAGCAAAGAGAAGTAAACCACACTCTTCCAAAATAGTAAAAAAAAAAGACATATAAAAAACACATAGAATTCCACTACCTAATCTTGGTTATGCGTGTCAACCTAGTTTTTAAATGTGATAGGTACCCTTAACCCACAAAGTTAAGCCCTTATTGCAATTATTGAATTCCTTGCCTATTTTCTAACTGTCACACCACAGAGGTAAGCCTGGATTGTAGTGCATTCCCTACCTATTTTCTCTATTCTTGTTGGCAAGGAAGCTTCCTCACCATAAGTTATCCATTGACTTTTCATGTGATCAAAAGATTGTAGTGCATTTCGTACCGATTTTTTCTATTCTTGTGGGCAAGGAAGCTTCCTTGCCATGTGTTCTCCATTCACTTTTCATGTGATCAAAGATGGTTTAACATCTAAAGATACTCTCCACAAGGTTGTATGATGTTCAATTTATTTCTAATTCTTTCAAAAGGGATATACTTAAGGTTAATTGCCCACTATAGCAAGCTTGGGATTATGTCTAAGGAGTGGCTAAAAGATATATCTATATCTCTAAATATTATGATAATGAGTCCCTTGATTATTGGACAATTAGGTGCTTCAAACAAAGATATCTCAATTCTAAGCTATGCTACAAATTTTAAATCCAAAACTAAACAATCCAAAATATAAGGAGTTTTGGTCTTTATGCATTAACCAATAAGGTATGCAACCTTAAGCTCTTCCAACCCATCGTAACACCACTCAAACTTTGTAAAATTTTACATTCTTAACCACAAAGGGGGTCATCTATTCTACCTCACATTAAATGTATTAACCAATAAGGTATGCAACCCTAAGCTCTTCCAACCCATCATAACACCTCTCAAACTTTGTAAATTGTACATGCTTAACCACAAAGGGGGGCATCTATTCTACCTCACATTAAATGTGGCCTTCCTATTTAGTCATGCTTGGCCTTAGTCTATGTGTGGTTAACTAATTTTGAGGATGTTGTATCCTTAAGACCACCAGCAAGGTACTCACACTGAAGACCACCAACTTCACATGTGGTTCATGGAGAGTTCTAGTTGCTTTCATAGTCCTTTGACTAGTACTCTACTACCTTGTTCCCTTAAAATGAAGTCCACTAGGGTTCTCACATTGTCCTATCTAGTTATTTAATATACTCTCAATAATTGGAAAGGTACCCAACTTATCAAGTCCATCCATCCATAGGATGTGATTATTGAGGTTACTCCTACCCACTTTTCACTAGATGCACCCTGTAAACTTTAGTTGTTTAGATAGCGCATGTTATCACATTGTAAAATATATAAAAACAACTTCCTTAATTCTTTAAGTTCAATTATTTTATTCATATGATCTTGATCAAGGTAAGGAACTATGATGTTAACTCCCTATGGAGTTCAACTCACCTTGAAATTTAATTCACCCATGTCAAAAAATAGGTCTTTTAATGCTATGTGATGTTGGGCAAATGGAGACTCATATCCTTATCTTGGGTCAAGACCATGGGGCCAGATCCCACTAGCTTCGCATGCACAGTGAAGGGAGACACATCACTCATCTTAACCTTTTCACCACTTGACCTATGGACATTATCTCAAGCAACACTCTTTCAAGAGTTTCTATTGCCTTAATCAAGGGCATAGCTAGTGATCTTGTGTAGGTCCATCGTTGTATAATCTCCACTTTATCCAACTTGTCCATTATCTTTGAAGTGAGTTAGGACTTTCCTTGTATAGTTCTACATTGTGTCTTCTTAATTGTTATGAGTATAAAATCAAAGGAAAGACAACAATCCTTTCCAAATAATTTATTTTCTTATCTTTCTTCCCCAAGTTCTTAACTGTAACATGCCCGCCTATTGGCTATCCAAGCACGTTTTAGCGGTCCATCGAAACGAATCTAAGTGTCACCTCCAGGCACTCCCATAGAATGTTCTAGGGTTTGTTGTGCCTAGGGTTTCCCGAGTCCGGCTCGCAACAGAACGTTCGCGGCCGAACCCACTAGGATTGACTTGAAATTTGGGTTCCTAATAGACAAGGTCTTCTGATAGCATTCTAGCATCGGGTTTCAGACATCCTACTTTACATAGAGATATCCAAGCCGAAGCTAACCCATACTGCACTTGGTTCAAAGAGAATGGGAAATGAGAGGGATGTGTTGCTTGACCTCTTTGCCCATAAGTCATAGTCCCATTATGGTCCCCTAAAATGGCATGAGTCGGGTTTCAACTTGACAATATCTAAAGTTGAATGGCGATAAATCCTTGTGAGAAGCCTCCTAGTTCTCTGGGACAACCCTACCGTAGGACAGACTCGTCGGGGATTCCGCCCATCCACTTCCCTTGATAGCTTTAGTTTTCTAATTCTAATTAGGTCCTACCACATTTATGTGCGACATTTAAAATCAGCTTCATTAATTAAGCCTTTTAGGGAACAGGGTTCATTTGATAATTTACAGCACAGACACGAAAACAAAACAAGTAGTCCTTTTGACAAACAAGTTCCTTAACTTATCTTCAAGTTAATCTTTGTCTCCCGCCCATACAAGAGAATTATGTATCCCTTCTGTCCAACAGAAGTACTCGGTCCAAATCACACGGCACCAAAATTTCCATCCTTTATCTAATAGGATCTTCCAATGCCCTAGACGTTGGGCTCACAACAATCTACAATTCTGTTCTAGTCTAGGCAAGGGGTGTCTAGAGCCCAACGCTAGAATGTTGTTAGGAGACCTTGTCTATTAGGAACCCAAATTTCAGGTCGATCCTAGTGGGTTCGGCCGCGAATGTTCTGTTATGAGGCGGACTCGGAAAACCCTAGGCGACAAACCCCGAAACATTCCATTGGAGTGCTGGGCAGTGACGCTTAGGTTCGTTTCTCGATGGACCGCTAAAATGTGCTTGGACAACCAATAGGTGGACATGTTACAGTTGGTATCAAAGCCAAACTTTGTAATGTTGTGTGATTGATTAAGGTATGGCTCATAGACATATCTTAAATAGAATAATCTAAATGGTATGGCTTGATTGTCAAACACCTTTTCCACCCATGAATGTTGACATGCAAGAGAAGAAATTCGTTCTCAAGCAAATTAAGGCACCTGAGTTTGATGGAGAAGGGATAGACGTCGCACAGTAGAGGTGGAGATATGGATTGCCAAACTTAAGCTAGTTGGAAAGGCTCGGATATGGTGGAAACAATGGTGCAAAGACTAAAGTGTTTCTGAAGCTGTTGTCACTTGGGCTTAGCTAAAAGATGTTGTACGTGGATGATACCTTCTGCCAGTCTACCAGACTTTGAGGATGAATGAATTCTTCAAGCTCAAGTAGGTGGAATTAACTGTGGAAGTTTATTACTCAAAGTTTGTAACCCTACTAAAATATGCACTGCCTATGAATATTGCGCAGTAAGTATCCAATTTTTTCTATGGCTTGAACACTCCTCTAAACCACCGTCTTGAAGCAATGCGTCCAACAGACTTGCAAGATGCCTTACTTTGAGCAAATTCAATCATCCAAGAACTTAAATTGGGCAATTGTGACAAAGATGGTTCCCGAGATCAGGACAAGAGATGCCACACATGCGGAGAGATAGGGCATATCCGTAGGAGATGTGCCTACTATCAATGCTTCCATTGTAATGAGCTAGGACATATCCAAGCAGACTGCCCTAATCTAAGTCCAGAAGACATTGAACCTCCAAGAAAACGAAGCTACACCAGTGCAATCTATGGATATATAGAGGAATCAGATGAAGACGAAGACCTAAAACCTACAACATCTCTTTAGGATGATTAGAAATCCCAGAAATTTTGTCGATATGAAATACAACTTGTATTGGAATAAACTTTACTCTTGTAACTACAGTTAACTTGAGTAATATGAGTTGCATATATTTTGAGCCTAGAACTTGTAAATGATTAGAGATACTTTAGCAAGGAATGACAGTTATAACTTGCAATGATTTTTTCTTAAGTCATTCCTTCTCAACTAATATAGATTGGGTCTTACTAGAATGTCAAAGATTAAAAATATTATTTAGTATTACAAGCAAAGCTGATTGTCCATGGAGCTCAGTCTCGAACTAAGAAGAGGACAATTTGGGAACATAGTTTTCGAGATAAAGGACCACTTCGATCTACTAAAAGGATCCTAGGACAATTCGATCTAAAGAAGAAACTCCTGCCAAGGATAACCAAGAACCTTGTGACCGCAAGTGATAAAGATCCACGTTGTTTCTATTGCAGGGAGTTAGGTCATTTCAAAAGGGAATGTCCAAAGCACCCTAAACACTGATGCTCCGAGTGCCACAACATTGGACATAACTACGCCAATTGTCCCAATAGAACTCGAAGAGAACTTGGGCTTACAAGAAACGAAGTTGTACAAGCTCTAGTGATCCAGAATATACCAGGATACTTAGGAAAAACCTAGAAGATATTCATGAGATGTAACTACAATAAATTTTCTCTTGTAATCAAGACTTAGATATATCAAATACAATAGGTTGTTGTTTCAAAAGACTGCATGCCTATGAGTGATCAGAGTAGTGCAACGAAAGCGTGGTGGGCCCATAACCCACAGGTTCCAAAATGATACCCCGGTTTCTCTCGAGATGAGGGCATCTCAATTTCTCTAAGGGGAGGAGGATGTAATATTTCCATGCAATTAAAAGTTAGTTGGTTAGTCCAAAAGTTAGTTGGTTACTATAGACTAACTAAGGTAAAAACTAACTAACATTAATTGCTAAATTTTTTATTTAATAAAAAATATTTTATTAAAAAAATCAAGAGTTGTAAATTCAATATTTTCCTCGGATTAACAAGGACCATAGCCACCCTTCGCGAAAATTACAACGTGAATGAGATTATGAGCTATATTAATCACTAGGTTAATGTGTATAGTATGGATGGTCTAAAAATATTAGATTTTTGGACAAAACTAGTATATTTTAGATATTATCCTAAAAAGATATGGAGATTCCTAGAACTGGATGTCATTTAAAAGAAAAGACAAGTGGTGTTTTAGTTATTCTTGGAGATTTTATAAAAAGAAAAAATAAAGAGAGAGATTGGCAAAATTGCGTACGCTGTGATCATAGTCTACAGGCAGTAGACAACACTTGGAATAGGGAGAGAAAGAAGGAGTGATATGAAAGCTTTTTAACCAAGTGTCTTGGAGTTTTACCCCCCTTTTGGAGCCAATGGAACCATTAGATTTATGAGTTAAGCATCAGATCACTGATTTTTCCAAGAGTCCCTCCACCAAGAACTCTTGTTCTGATCAGCCACATCCCCTCTTCTCTAATTCATTATAAATATGAGGCATTGGGAGACACAAGAAAGTATAAGGAGACCCTAAGAGGATGCAAGAGAGAGGTAGAGAGAAAAATACCCCTCCAAGAGAGAGAGAGAGAGAGAGAGAGAGAGAGAGAGAGAGAGAGAGAGAGAGAGAGAGAGAGAGAGAGAGAGAGAGAGAGAGAGAGAGAGAGAGAGAGAGAGAGGGTGCAAGGGAGAGAGTTAGCTCCATTCCCTCTATCTTGATCCTCAACTTAGTCATCTTCTCTTACGCTCTCCCATCTCGAATCTATTTCGCCTTCTTAATCTCTTGAGTATACTTGCACGGACGATGGCCTCCAAGCGAAGAATGTCGCGTGCGGATGGCAATCCTACAACAGCAACGAAGCTTCAAGCAAAGGCATCACTGTCAATCCAACTTCGGTTCCAGTTGTAAGTAATGTATTTCTAAATTGATAGGTGCTTGCTTTGATTCTCCCATGGGATACATTAGGCTCCATACTATGATGTACGAGAATAGGTCATGGGAAGGGATAGGCTTCTTCTCACATATTCCAATGATGGAGTTTGCAAAGTGCATGTATCAAGGGAAGTTAATTGCACTTAGTTGCATTTGGCTTATTCGTTGATAGAGCAATCGGTCAAGGGTTATGACTAGCATACTCATAAAAAGAATAACATTAGAAATTGTGCATACAAGCATTAAGTAAATTTTGTATAGAATCGCTATTTGATCCTAAGGGGGAGAGCGAATATGAGATGGAATTATTATCACGTCTATTCTTGTATTGTTTAGGAAAAATACAATTAGTTTTGTTGATTGATTGAAAAACACCCTAAATGCTTTTTGCAATCAATTGATTGTTGCATTTGTGATTTGGATAAATATTCCAAGTGCTTGTGTTAGATGGTAAGAGCATGGCAAAGGTCAATAATAACAAGTAGCCATGGGAAATAAAGGAATGTTTCATTGGAAGGTGATATTAAGCTGATTGCCTTGATTATGCTTGATTTTTAATCGGATTAATTAAGGAAGGATATTTTGCACGGGTGGATGGTCTCTAAGATCACATTGCGGATTACTCCGAGAGGGCACTGCTCGATTCACAGGCTGACGGTCGAGTGGTGAAAAGGCCAACCACAAAAGTTGTGTCTCACTCCTAGGTTGCTTGGGGTCAGTGGAGCTTTGGACACCCCTTTCCGAATCCGAAACATAGTTGTAGACTACCATGAGCCCAACGTCTAGGGCATTAGAAGATCCTATTCTAGATAAAGGATGGAAATTTTGGTGCCATGTGATTTGGACCAGGTACTTCTGTTGGACAGAAGGGATACATAATTCTCCTATATGGGCAGGAGACAAATATTAACTTGAAGATAAGTTAAGGAGTTTGTTTGTCAAAAGGATTGATTGTTTTGTTTTCGTGTCTGTGTTGTAAATTACGTGAACGAACCATGTTCCCTAAAAGGATAAATTAATGAAGCTGATTTTAAATGTCACACATAAATGTGGTAGGACCTAATTAGAAAACTAAAGCTATCAAGGGAAACGGGTGGGCGGAATCCCTGACGGGTCTGTCTTACGGTAGGGTGGTCCCAGAGAACTAGGAGGCTTCTCACAAGGATTTATCGCCGTTCAACTTTAGATATTATTAAGTTAGAACCTGATTCATGCCGTTTTAGGGGATCGGAATGGGACTATGCCCTACGAGTAGAGAGGTTGAGCAGCGCATCCCTCTCGTTTCCCATTCTCTTTGAACCAAGTGCGATATGGATTTGCTTGGGATGGGGTATCTCTACGTAAAGTAGGATGTCCAAAACCCGACGCTAGAATCCTGTCAGGAGACCTTGAAAACTAGAAACCCAGATTTTAGGTCGATCCTAGTGGGTTCGGCCGTGAACGTTCCGTTGCGAGGCGGACTCGGAAAACCCTAGGCGACAAACCTTGGAACATTCCATGGGAGTGCCAGGTGGTGATGCTTACATTTGTTTCTTGATGGACCAGTAAAACGTGCTTGGATAGCCAATAGGCGGGGCACGTTACATTAACAACTTTTCTTTTTATTCACCCTAATTAAAGGACACAATACTACATTGAAGATGGCCCCAATTCGGAGATACTTAAGGTTTAAGTTTAATTTTTAGTATTCTTAGTTGAAAATATATGTGTCACTTTTTACTTGTCTACAGTCATCTTTTCTATGCCAACTTACATTTTCGATTGTTTAGGGGCACATAAAACCCTGTTATGCATACTACATTCTTCATTTGCGAGTGTGTACCACTTGTGCAATTGATCTTTCTATTAAAGAAATATCATTACGTGAATTTAGAATATACATGTCGCCATCCAAATTTCTATCACTATTCTTGGGAACATTTTCTATCACTATGAATGCATCCTTTCCATCCATCTTTGCACAATATTATTCATGAACTATAATTGGGTGTGAACATCTCAAAAGAACAAGAAACTATCTAACATCTATTTCCAACATAGAGTGCAACATGATTTACATTACTATACATGATCCATTCATCAGACCATTGGACAAAGGTGGATCAAGAGCTAAGAAATGATGATAGTTATAACGGTCTTGGACCATGAAAAGATCAATTTGAGCCTAGAGTATTGTGGAAACTGATAGTAAATCACTACATTTTGCTACTCCAAAATTTGGCAATGTTTCTACAATAACTTGAATCCAAGATGCACAAAGGAACCACTAATCTTTAGTCCAAAGGTTTCATCCATTTGTGCTACTACTAGGTTAAGGGGGCCAATTGTGAAATGGGCAAAAAGCAAACACCTTGGGGCTAGTGATGTTATAAAACAAAAGGTGTCACTCATTGAATTGCCAAAGAGTGTTACTTTACTGGCTCTCAAGTTGTACCCTTACCTCCTAAATTTTTTTAAAAATTACATTGAATATTTTGAAAATAAAAATTTAATATTAAACTCATTCAATTCCTCTTGATATCCCCACGTGCTCATATATTCAGATCTCAAAAAATTTGCAAAATGTGAAATCCCCCCAAAAAATACATATTTTTCCTTAGGTGTTCTACAATTGGCCCCTTTGCCATAGATTGGTATCCCCATCACTATCGATGAGAACCTCTCTTCAACCTACTACTTACCAACCACCTTGTCCTTCCACTAGATAGCTAAATCTTTGATTGGTGGTTTGGGAGAGGGGGCGTGCCATTTGAGTCAAAGCCAACCCATCTAATCCTTTGGCCATATAGGCTAGTGTGTGATAGGCTAGGTCCTGATTGAACTTGTCGAGGCATGTGACAAAGGGGTTTGGCAAGGAAGAGAGGCACACTAACAAATTGGGAGTAGCCAACATACTCCCAAACGCTATGCCCACCTACACATTTGACTCCAAAGGGGAGGGCCTCCACTAGCACTTATCAACTTAGTTCTCACTACTTGGTAGGGCCAATTTGGTCTTAAAGTCCATATGCTACTATAAGCTACCCACCCACACAAACGAAGTAGTAGGCTATGCAAATGAAGTAGCACACTCCACCTATGGAACCAAATCAAAAAGTTGCAGTTGAGTAGGAGGGGAGCATCCAAGTCGAGTACCTATTGGAGCGTTACCTTTGTTTCCTCCTTTACAACATGTTGCTCCTTGCCATATTGATCTTCAACTGCCATTGCCACATCCTTAGCTAGGTTTATCTGATTTTCAACCCATTTCTCCAAGGTATCAACCATAGGGAGGGACTTGGTAGGGACATTTTGAGATGAAAGAGGAAAAGAAAAGGACTAGTACTATCCCATCATCATCTTCACAAGTGTCTTTCTCCTAGCCGCTGTGACCACCCCAAAAAAATTGGTGTTCTAGTTTTGTTGGCTATCATTAGTGTGCAAAAACAAAGAGGCTACATGGCTAGACATGTTGAAGTCTTAAACTACACATAAAGGCACTTCTAAAAAAAAAAAACTTGATAGTCAGTTGCTTGGCCTAACACTTCATTTGCCTAAGCTTGTATTTTCCCTTGATAGGCTTGTCAAAGGTGGCTTCCATCAATGCCTCTGTCAGATGCATGAGATGCACATGGGCCTCAAACACACTTTTAATTGACAGTGGTAACCATTCTATAACTAGCACATCATTCCAAAGAAAATTGATTTATACTGCACATTTTTGAAAACTAGCTCTAATTATAAAATTGACTCTCATTATGAAGATAATTGTTATTATTAATGAGGTATTATATGCCAGTTCATGGAGAAAAGACCTAGGAGACCCTCCCAAGACTAGCTTATTAAGACTATGTTTGTAGTATAGAACAACAAAAAGAACTAGCCTAGTGGATAGTCACTTGGCAGTTAAGTGCACTTGGGTGATGACACTATCGGGATGGGTGACCTCTCGGGAAGATTTTCCTACAAGCTAGTGGGAGCTTCTCACGCACAACCAATGGCACTAACGAAGTCTTTGTAGCTCGTTGCCAAGTATACCAGGGCCAAGATGCTAAGGTCTATGCCTTGGTCACCGCCTTGGTCGTGTGCCTTAGAGTAACACTCACGTGGTTTTTATCTTCGCGCTACAAAAATGGAGCCCCTCCCTGATGTCGTCAAAAACACTAAAAGAAAGTATTCTCTCTTTTTCATCGATGATGTCATCAAAATGCTAAAAAGTAGGGGGCCTCTCTTTTACCCCCCCCCCCCCCCCCTCGAGTCCCCCCTCATTACTATATAAACAGGGGTAGAGCATCATGTCAAAGACACACAATGATCCATGCAAAAGTCTCTCTGCTACTATTGACACAATGAAGCTCTGATGCAATTAGTCAAGCCTCTCTTTCTCTTTCTCTCTCTCCACTCTTACACGAAAGTGCTGCTTGAGTCCATCAGATTCTTCTATGGCTCCCAAGAGACATTGAGATGCCGAGAGAGGTCACACTCAAAGGACTCCCCCAATGTGAAGAAGTAGTCTGCAGCTATTGATGTGAGAAGCTTTGTTGCAACCATCCGAGCCTCTCTTTCTCTCTCTCTCTCTCTCCACTCTTTTGCGGAAGCTCTGCTCGAATCCATCAGCTTCTTCCATGTCTCCCAAGAGACATCAAGATGTCAAGTGAGGTCACGCTCAAAGAACTCCCCAACGTGAAGAAATAGTCACTACTGAAATGCAAGCAAAAGTTAACCTCGAATCCATTCAACCCGAAGAACCAGTTATTTCACAACAAATCGAGGTTGCGGCCATAACCCGTAATCACGATGGATGGCTGAATGGAGATAATCAGGTTAGTATATAAGAAAAGGATTTTGATTAGTTAGAACTTACTTAACTTGCAAAAGCATTATCAATTGATTTTTAGAAAAGAACACAAAAATTGATGAAGGAATTGATTCTATGCATCACATACATTGACAACTCTGCTAATAATGTTTGATGGTTATGATTGCTTTTGGATTTGTGAATGATGAATTATGGCTCTTATGATTCTATGCTTGCACAAACGGATGAGTTGAGGATTGTGGTGGTTCAAGACATTGGGATCCCCAACCCAATGCTCCTTAACACTCTGCAGAGTGTGGAAAAACTCACATGCAGGTGGAGGTCCTATGCTCTTGAGGGAGATAGGTGTTTTTTATTTTGATCACTCGAACACTTGAGAGGGCAACGGGTCGAGTGGTAAGTGCCCCTATTATGTAGGACGGCTCTTGAGGCTTAGGGAAGCTTAGAGGGGCTCTGAGCCAGTAAATTCCCTGTTGACTGCAGACAGAGTGCAATCACATACAAACCAATCCCAAGGGATTGGAAGGTTCTATCCTAGGCTGGACGGCGTCTTTCTACGGAAATACAATTTTGTACTACTCTACCATTGGGATCCCCAACCCAATGCTCCTTAACACTTTGTGGAGTGTGGAAAAACTCACATGCAGGTGGAGGTCCTATGCTCTTGAGGGAGATAGGTGTTTTTTATTTTGATCATTCGAACACTTGAGAGGGCAACGGGCCGAGTGGTAAGTGCCCCTATTATGTAGGATGGCTCTTGAGGCTTAGGGAAGCTTAGAGGGGCTCTAAGCCAGTAAATTCCCTGTTGACCGCAGACAGAGTGCAATCACATACAACCCAATCCGAAGGGATTGGAAGGTTCTATCCTAGGCTGGACGGCATCTTTCTACGAAAATACAATTTTGTACTACTCTGCGGAGTGATGGTGAAATAAAGTATCCAATTTTTCAAATTGTTTGTTATTTGCTAAAGATTGAGTTTAACTAACCCAGTTTAGCGAAGTAATAAAAGGAAGTTGATTTTATATGTCCAAATAGTATGGTAGTATGCTTTGATAATTAGAAAACTAAGCAAACCTATCGAGGAAAGTGGGAGGCTTCGATTCCTGACAATTGGATGCCTATGGCTGGGTGGACTTGATAAGTTGGGTAACTTTCCAACATTAGATAGAGCTGATTAAATTGTGACCCTCCCAAAATTGGTAGGATTAGTTATCAGTTTTAACACTGATCTAGGAGGTCAGAGCTGAGATTTTACCTTATGGGTAGGTTATCGAGTTACACTCTCACCCGTCTCTCACTCTCTTTGAATCAAGTGCGGTGTTAACCTCACTCTTGCCTTTGATTGATTACAAAGTGGTCTTTCTTAGGTGGGCATTAGATTGTTGTTAGGGGTGACTTGTCTAGGCTTTCCCTGTGAAGTAGAACTGAGATTCCCATGCTCAACTAAGTCCAAGGTTTCCCATGGGGAGATTGGATGGTGGTGCATGGATATGAATTTCAGTTGACTGCTAGAGAACTCCTTCGGGTTTGTTGGGGGAGGCACCTCACAGCTAATAACTAGGGTCTTTCAAGAGGCCATTAGAGTGGATGACTTAGCTCAAGGAGAGAAGCTCTAGGAGCTCAAGCCGAGAAGATCCTAACCCTAGAAACTCCGAGAGAGCTTCAACATCAAGTGAAAGATTAGGCCCAAGTACTCAGGACAAAGGAAAGGGCACTGACCTGACCCAAGTCAGCAGAAGCTAGCGAAGATGAAGATGGAGCTAGCCAAACTACAAGAGATGATGAGATGACCAACACACCCACAGGTTCAATGTGTGTATTGTGGTAGGAACCACTTGCCAACTAAGTATCACGATCCTAGGTCCCGATCTTATGCAAATTGCAGTATGTTCGGCCACGATGCCATGCATTGCAGACTACCAAGGAGACTTTCGTACTCGCAACCTTACAATCAACCTTACCTAGCGAATAGGTCACCAAACTTCTTCGGAAGGGGGGCCCCATTGGCTCTCTCGGCACACAACGATGCTAAACCAGCCATTCCTAGGATGGAGATAAACCCCACAGGAATACCTAAACCACCTAGACCCTACGTAACTCATCCACGGAACAATGCTTTAGTCCACTATGTGGAGGAGCCAAACAACGAATAACCTTATGTTAACCCTTATGTCTCATATGACAAAGAGGGTAATCTGATCATTATGGATTACAGACCAATACCGGTGATGGAATTAGGTAGAGGTAGAGGTAGAGGTGTAGGAGGGCAGACCCAAGAGCCAACTTGTAGTCACCCAAGACATATCTCCTCGCGCTACCCCAAGAGGGAGCAAGCCAACCACTAGACAAGGAAAATCTTAGATGCGGGGAGTGTGGAATCACTCATCTCTTTGTCGATTTCCCTAGATAAAAACCATCCAGTAGTTCGGCAATCATGCCATCAGTCCCATTGGGGTTGTTTGGTATCAAGACACTCAACGGAGAGGAAGCCACGTCCATCCCATTGCATGTCATAACCCGCACACAGACAAAGCAGGCCCCGGCATGCCACGGGCCTAGCAACTTAGATGTAGCCTCAATCGAAAAAAGAGTCGTAGGAGGCAAAGGAAAAAGAAACCAGATGCAAAGGTCATGCTAAAAATGAACAGTGTCACAACGTTGCTTGCTACCTGCTCGAAAAAAGGTGACAGACGTAGAGGTAGAAACATCGGCTCTAAAGACAGCTGAGAAGGGAAGTGCGAAGGTCAGGAAGTACCCCAACCCAAAGCACCAACTCAAAGCCATCAAAAAAGTAAAGGAGTGGGTGAAAGAGGCCCAAGAACACTTAAAAGATGCTAAGCCCATATTGGAAGATGAGATCGATGATCTCTCAAGCATAAGCACACCAGACTCATCACCACAACCAAAATTGAGAGACGCTATCGCACCACAAGCAGTGCCGCTTAGACAGAGCTCAAACTCTATGTGCTAGTGAAGCATTCAAGGTCATTGGCCTAAAAATGCAAGATTTGGAGAAAAGAAAATAGGCAGCAACCTCCTCACCACACTAGTGACCACCCCTATGATGCTAAGCCTGGGAGACTTGCTTAGGCAAAATCCGATGCTGTGGCAAGAGTTGAAATAGTGGGTTGAAGGTTCCATGGAGCAAGCTACCCATTGACTTGCACAAACATGATGCAAAAATGCAAATGTCAAGCCTGATGCTGCACTCAATGTCCAAATTCTTACACCTCAATGCTTTATGGGAAGGCATGGAAATGCTTGTCTTATCGGTCTTAGCTCTCGGATATACCACAAGAAAGAGAATTGTAGACACGGGGGTAGGAGTTAGTATGCTTAGCCACATAGTAATCCATGCTTGGGGTAACCTTCTTGTTGAGAATGATAGGTTTAATGTCACACCAGCTAACAAAATGAAGGTAAGGCCATTCGGAGTGCTAAATAATTGGCCCTTGAAGATCATTCTCCATCGACTTTATAGTCATGAAGGGGATGGACTATGACATCCTGCTAGGCTGTCCCTGGTGGATGTGCAATGCATGGGTCATAGAGGACTAGGGTAATGGTCTAATCTTCTTAGGCAATAGAATGGAAACAGTGAGGGTAGAGATGGACACTTGGAAGACAACACCAATCGACCTATTGCGATTGACTAAGTATATCCCTTGTCCAAAAGATGAGCGAGATTGGATGCACGTGCTAGCCACTATCGGTCTGCCATTCTCGAATGGTGAGGAGTACGAGCAGGCTGCTAAGGCAATCAGTAAGCCCAGAGATGAAATTTTAGTGCAAGTCTGCATGGTGGCTAAAAGCTCAAACACACTATTGAACCCTATCAAATTCCATATCCCCAACAACAAGCAAGAACTCCTTGAGATCCTAGAGCATATGACAAACAAGCTAGCAGGCAACCCAGCCTCACTAACCTTAAACCTCTCCAAGATCTCTTGGACAATCCTAAGTGGCGATGGACCAATGTGCATGAATTAAACGTGATGACCAAGTAGTCGAATGAAGATAGATCTTACGATGAATACGAGGACTATTATTCCTTTAGTGACCAAAGCAAAGGAGAGATGGATACCATAGACTATGACACTGAGGGACGAGTGATAGAACAGATACGAGCAAACTCCAAATCAAGAAAGAGGAATGTTTTTAGGATCGAGAAAGGAGTCATGCACATGGATTGCGATCACACATGGTTGGAGCACATAGGAGCGATAGCAACATCCAAAGCACATAATGTATTTGTGATTTTAACATTTTGTCTATCAATTTGGGGCTAAGTTCAAAGTTTTCTACCCTCTCAAAAAATTGATCTCACCGTTATTAAAGCAAAGGAGAATTTATTGTATCTAATGTCTTGATGGCAGCTTTTAGTGAGAGCTAAGCATGTCATGAAGTGAACATTGATTTTGTCATGGCTCAGATGTAGTCAAGCAAGCCATATTTGGCTATAAGCATTCTAGTGGCCTAGTATGTATTTACCAAGCTATCTAGGCTAGTTAGGAGTTGGAGCCATAGAAGTCATATTCCTTACATGCTTACTTGCAAATCAAAATCCATCCTCTATACTGTGTGGTAAATACTAGCTTGTCCTTGTTGAGAAGGTCTTTGTGATCAATGTCAAAATGGGTAACATTAGAGGGAAAATGACTTGTTGAGCTACCACCTTATAATGATAATTAGAATCATACATTGAATAAAGAATAAAATACATTCCATTGACCACTTCTTTACTTGATTAATATTTTACCACAAAAAGTGATTGAGGATAGGTCAAGGTCTCCTTGATGGTCAATTTTCCTTATAAGGAGAAGTTGGAAGAATAGGAGCATGGCTTGAAGCTCTCCCCCCTACAAAAACGAATATAAGCTTTGGAGCCCATGGACATGGGTGCTTTGTGTATGGACTTTTTGAGTTTTTAAGTTGAAGGTTACAATCTTATTGTGATTTACATCAAGAATAGTTTTAATTATCTACAATAGTGGTTTTAGGGACACAACAACTTTTTGGATTATGCTCAACTTCAATGAGGGTGTTCAAGTTTGTAGGTTGAACCATGAGGATGCACAAATAGAGTGTAATGTTAGCGAGCAAAGACGATCCATTAAAATGACTAATGATATAGATCTCATCTTTGATCAAGGACTTTTCCAGGAGTGGATGATGTAGCAACTCTTTTAGTGTGTCTAGTTTGTGGGACACGAGGATAGATATTAAGTATGTAGAATCACAATGTGTGGGGTCATTATTTACAAAATTGATTGCATGATGTTGTTCAGATAATGTGAATAGGGACTACTGCACAATTAATACCAACCCCATGCAAAGTGACTACATGAGATACATTATCATTTGAGCTGTGGAGTTCACTTTGGAGTTGCTCTTGGACAGGAAATCTTATGTGGTATGAAAGTGTTATTCTTCCCACATGGGGTGCCACTAAGATGTGAGCGTAATCATGTTGTCATAGCTAGATCATGGTGGGGAATTTTGCATATGTGCCAAAAGTGAAGCCTTGCTGTAAGAAGCATTATGTGTGGGATCGCTTGATATGGTTGGTTGATTCTTCCACCACTTTGTACATTGAGTAGCAATACTGACTCCTTTTTAAATGGCCAAGGGCAAGGGGCTTGTGGCCATCTCATTGATCTTGTAAGGGATACATGCTAAGTTCTTGCTCGGAGAGTAGAGTAGTTAAGGGCAATGGTGAAGCGTGAGGGATTTTGTGAAGTGTTGGGTGGTCCTATACGTATACAAATTCAAGTGGTATAAATACCTTATAAATAACTAAGGGGTTTATGGTGATGTGCTTGCATCAATAGACCATGATGGGCCTAGGGTCTTTATGGGTGGCAATAGTGGTGGATGATCTATCCAATATCTAGTGCAATGGGCTCTATAGCTTAGAAGGAAAGGTTGGCTTAGCTCGATCATCTTGCAACATTTTGTTACATAAAGCAATGGCACAAGGCTATTGCTATTGTGGTTCTTGGTTCTAAGTGTTTGACTAGGGCAAGACAATGGCTCCTAATGGTAAAAGTGTACACACATGGTTTCTTAGGAAGCCACATGTATTTATAGCCTTGATAGTGTAAACGCCCCGAACAACGTAGTATGCTTAACAATTATGATATTCGCTTGTTTTCGAGATTTAATATAAAAGAGAATGAACACTTAAAGCTGAAAATGAAAATTACTCACAAAATTACAGCCATGAAAATGTAAAAGTAATGGAGACAAGATTGAGGGTTGAAGATGGGCAACCCCCCCCCCCCCCCGAAGGAATGCATTTCTGCTCAACCCAAGTCCCTTAGGGAAGAGCTCAGTTACAATCAACCTGAGAGTGAGAAGAAGTAATTCTCACTCTCACAAGATCATGCAAAGATGTATAAACACACATGCATTATCTATTATGCAATGATAAGAACTGATTTCTTTATAGTATGAGAGAAGAAAAAGGAGAATTCAGCCTTTCTCCATTGTTGATCATCAGCAGTACATGGATAGGGCTTGCTTCTTGTAGCTAAAATGGAAGAAAGAGCTCGAGAAGGAGGTGCTGTAATGAATTTACAGGCTTGCTGTCCTGTAAAACAACAGTGATAGAAGAGGGAATATGGAGGAATTTGATAATGGAGAAGTGGGGGATGATGATGGGGATGGATGGGGCCAGTTTCTGGCTATCTGTGGGTGCTGTACATGAGTTTACAGCAAAGAAAAATGATGTTGAATGAAGAAAAACGAGCTCTTATTTATAGGAGAGGGGAGAGGTACAAAAGGGAAAAGTGGAGTAGCACAAGACAAGTGTCCAGCCACATGTCATGAGATGTGACAAGTGGTGGGACACTTGGAAACTTGTGTGACAAGTGTCTTGACACTTGTCTCTTCTCTATGGCCTTCCTTTTTGGGTTGAATACTGTTAAGAATAGAAACAACCAAATTTAGTAAGCACAGTCAGAGTACAGAACTTACTATTTTTAGAATGACATCCCTATTTTTTAGGACTAGCATTTTAGGCTAATTCGAGGCTCCTAAATTTTAGGGACCTCCTAAATTTAGGGATCTCCTAAAATTTAGGGACCCCCCAATATGGGTGTCATATGAAAGCTTTTTTCGTGTACATCACAAAAATGGTATCCGAATCTTCATGTGACTTTCCTATGCAAAGAAATGTGCATTTCAAGCTTTCAGCCCACACATGCACATTATACAAGCATTTCATGATCATGCCATCTTGTTGATTGTAACTGTCTGTTCTGGTGGATCTAGCCCGCACTTCAAGGCATCAATCCTTTCGGTGTGCGAGTCTAACCCTGATATGCGTGAGTTCTAGTCACATGCGCCCAATCGGGCCATATAGATGGAAGTGTGAACTATCTTTTCTCTAACCCACTGCGTGGGTCCACCATAACCTGTGACCACTCATCAGTGGCCAACTCCAATGCACTTTTCTTTATATCTAATTAATGCAAAGGAAATAAATTTAATAAATCATTATATAGACAAATTAATGAAAAAGGATACAAATTCTGTTTCTATAGAGTTGTGACAGGCCTTTGGCTTTTATTCAGCTGTCCTCAGCTGAAAAGCTTCTTGATATTGCTGTAGAATATTTGGGTAATCCTTCATGAATTTTTCATCTACCCACTGTGCATCTGTTGTGGGTAGATTCTTGAATTTTAGTAAGAATTTTCGTGTCACAAGGCCACTTCTCGTGGTTCGATCCTTGAGAAACAAAATCTTTTCAGGTTCGAAGAGTTGCTTTGTTTCTTCAACTTCTGGGGGATCTTCAGTAATAATGAGTTCCTTTGGTTCTGGTCCTATGTAAGGTTTTAGCAAACTTACATGAAAAGCGTTGTGTATTTTCCAATGAGTAGGAAGCTCAAGTCAATAAGAAACTTCATTTATTTTCTCAATCACTTTGAAGGGTCCAAAGTATCTACTGGAGAGCTTTGGAAAATATGAATTTTGACCAGAACCTTGTTTGAGCCTGCTTTTATCAAACTTTAGCAAGACATATTGACCTTTTTCAAAAGCCAAATGTCTTCTTCGTTTATCTGCTTGCTTCTTTTGTCGCTCTTGGGCAACTTTGATAGTGGCTCAAACTTGATCCATTGCGGTTTTTAAATCTGAAGCAAACTCATCAGCAGCAAAAATCTTATCTTTAGTGCGAATAATTGGAGGAGGAATCACTTTACCCTGTACTATTTCATTTGGAGCTTTCCCTGTGGATGAGTGCACTGTATTGTTGTAAGCAAACTCCAATAATGGAAGATATTTCTCCCATCGTGACTTATGTTCACTAACATAAGCTTTCAACATATCCAAAAGAGTGAGATTCATCACCTCTGTTTGGCCGTCAGTTTGAGGATGAAAAGCTGAGGAGAACTTTAAAGTGGTTCCCAAATTCTCAAATAAAGCACGCCAAAAGTTACTTGTGAATTTGGAGTCTCTATCTGAAATGATCTCAGAAGGCATACCATGTAATCTGAAGATATGTTGAATGAAAAGTCTTGCAGCTTGTGCGGATTTCAATGTTTTATGACATGGAATAAAATGTGATTGTTTGCTGAATCTATCAATTATGACCCAAATCATATCATGACCTTGAGGTGTTCTTGGAATACCTGAGATGAAATCCATTGTGATAGATTCCCATGGATCTTTGGGCACTGGAAGAGGTTGCAACAATCCTGGAATCTTCTGCCTATCATATTTGGATTTTTGGCATACCAGACAAGCCTCAATGAAGTTATGTGTATCTTTTCGTAATGTTGGCCAATAAAAGTAGCGCTCGATTGCACTTAGAGTGGCTGCCCTCCCTCTATGCCCTGCATAAGGGGGTTCATGACTTTCTTTAAGCACCTTTTGTCGAACAGGAAGAGTGACACAAAGGCGATTGTTCATGAGAAGGTAACCGTCTTTGATGGAATAATCTGGATGAGAACCTCCTTGCTGTAAATTTGACCAAATTGCTGCAAAATCAGTATCTTCATCATAAGTATTCTTCATCGTTTGAAAATCTTCATGATGAGCCACTGTAATAGTTGCAATGCGAGGCACTCTAGAAAGTGCATCAACAACTACATTTTGTTTCCCTGGAGTGTACATAATTTGAAAATGAAACATAGACAAGAAATTTTTCCATCTTGCATGTTTCTCCTGCAAATGCTTTTGAGTCTTGAAATACTTCAAGCTTTGATGATCGGTTTTAATAAGGAATTCATTGCCTAAAAGATAATGTTTCCATATCTTTAAAGCATGAACCACTGCTAAGAGCTCCTTTTCATAAATGTCATACCTTTTCTCCACATCATTTAGACGGCGGCTTTCAAAGGCTACGGCATGGCCTTCTTGATTTAGCACTGCACCAATACAATCACCGCAAGCATCTGCTTCCACCACAAATGGTTTTACCAGATCTGGAATGATAAGAACAGGTCCAGAAGTAAGAGCTGTTTTCAGCCTTGTGAAGGCTGCCTCCTCTTTTTCCTTCCATTGGAAAGAGATCTTCTTCTTTGTAAGGTCATGAAGTGGAGAAGCCATATGTGCAAAATGCTTGATGAAGCGGCGGTAATAAGAACATAAGCCAAGAAACGATCGCACCTCATGTACATCACGAAGATGAGGCCATTCTTGGATTATCCTGATCTTTTCAGGATCCATCTGAATCCCTTCAGAAGAGATGACATGCCCAAGGTAATTTATTTTATGCATGAAAAATTCACTCTTTTTACCATTTACCAAGAGTTGATTTTGTTGTAGTAATTGTAGAACAATTTCCAAGTGTTGATGATGCTCCTCTTCATTCTTGCTAAAGACAAGAATATCATCAAAGAAAGTATCGACATATTGTCGATGCTCTCTAAAGATACGCTCCATCATTCGATTAAAGGTGGCTGGTGCATTGGTTAATCCGAAAGGAACCACCAAGAATTCATAAAGACCGTATGAAGTGCGGAAAGCAGTTTTGTGTACATCTTGTGGTATTACCCTAATTTGATGATAACCACTCTTTAGATCAATGCGGCTGAAAACCTTTGAGCCTCCTAGATGATCCAAAATGTCGTCAATTCTGGGAATAGGAAACCGATTCTTCACAGTGATTTTGTTGAGGGCTCGATAATCAATGCACATCCTGAATGTGCCATCTTTCTTTTGAACAAGAAGAACCGGTGAACAAAACGGTGAGCTACTTGGCCTAATTAGCCCACGGTTGAGTAGGTCTTCGACTTGCTTTTTGATTTCTTCTTGTTGAGGACGGCTCACACAGTATGGTGCTATATTAGGAGGAGAACTGCCCGAGATAATATCAATATGATGGTCTTCTGGCCTTTCTGGGGGAAGCTGATAAGGAAGATCTTCCGAAAAATAATATTTATACTTTTCCAAGAGCTGAAGTTGCTCTTGGTTTTCAGCATTCATATTATCTTTTACATCAGTGACATAAAGCAGACAACATTGAACACAATCCTTAATTGCTCTAGAGACTTGCATATGGCTTACCATAGGTATGGTGTCTCCAGAAACTCCAGCTTGGATCTCGTACTTCTTGCCTTTGTTGGTGAGTTCTACCTTCTTTTTCTGAGTAAAGATGGTTGAATCTACTCTATGATTCCAGGGCATGCCAAGAATCACATCGCAACCATCAAGGTCTCCGATATAGAAGGTATCTTCGTCACTGTAGCCTTGAATTTGAAACTTGAGCTTGCCAATGTAGGGTATCACAGTCTTCACTGTGTCACCTTCATCAGCATTTAAAGCTTGGCGAACTTCTGTCGGAGTGTCCATCTCTTCATTCTTTAATCCAAGCTCTTTAGCTAATTGCAAGGAAATGATATTTTCATTCGCCCCAAGATCTATCAAGAATAGTGCTTGCTTACCTTGCAACTGTCCCCAAGCTTTTAATAATTTGCGCGTCTCTGGAGTGTGAGTTGTGTTTGCAACTACATCACTGATAACATTGATTTTCACTGGCGACTTAGGCTTGTTGTCAGAAACCTTGCTTTGTCCCTTGTTTGGACATTGCTTCGCTATGTGGCCTGTTTGTCCACATTTAAAGCACTTCCCTTCTTTCATGAAGCATTGCTTTTCTTCTTCGGAAAATTGCTTTGCTTGTGGGTATAGATTGGAGCGAAATTGAGGAGCATTAGGAGGTGCATAGGGCTTCATCTTCTTTTGATTTGATGGCTGCTTTTGCCACTGTTTTTGTCCTTCATTTGGGGCTGAATACTCTTCATCATCAGCTACTCTCTTCTTATCATTCTTTTGGAATGTTTTGTTGCCATTGTGCTCAATTTCCCATGTCTGAGCATGGTCAATGAGTTCCCTAAGACTAGAACAATGATAATGATTAAGAGCAGTACGAAGTTTAAAATGCAAACCTCCTTGAAACTTCCTAAGCTTTTCCGAACTGTTGATCTTCTTGAAATGCTGGACCTTCAAAAGTAGCTCCCAAAATCTCCTGGTATAGTCACCAAGTGACTCATTTTTCCTTTGCCAAAGCCGATCCCATTCCATTTTTACATCTCTTTTGAAATGAACAGGAAGAAATTGGCTTTGTATCAGGCGAACAAAGGACTGCCATGATTTTGGGGCAGCATGATCATATTCCAACCCCGTCCACCAAGTATGGGCTAAGTCGGTTAAATGTAAAGCTGCAAACTTAATCTTTTCTTTTTCTTTATACTTGTCACAACCATACAAAATTTGAAATTGACGAATAAACTTCAGAAGAAGATCAGGATTTCGGGAACCATCATACATACTGAACTTGATCTTCTTTTCAAGTTGAGATAGTGACTTAGTCTTCTTCTTCTTCTTATGCCTTCATCCATGCTCGGATCTTGAGGTTGAAGATGATGAAGTGCTTGATGGGGATGAAGATGAAGATGAGGGTGAAGAATGTCGACACCTTTGATGATGATGAGGTCTTCCACGAGAAGGGTGTGACTCTTCATTACTAGAAGAGGATCCATCAAAATAGGTGCCAGATGACTTTGAAGAAGAGGATGAGATTCGACGCGATCTCTTTCTTTGTCTTGAAGTAGAATGGGACTGCCTCTTAGAAGTAGTTGGACTTCTTGATCGGCTCCTTTCATTGGTATGGCTTTGTCTCCTTGAAGTAGATGTGCTTCTTTCCTTGAATTCTTTGGGATTCTCAACTTTTTCTAGTTTGAGAAGTTGCTCATGAATTTGCTGATTCTTCTCTCTAAGACTTTGAATGGCTTGAAGGATAGCACTCGATTGATCCATTGAGACTAAAGAAAAAAAATATGCTCAAGCACTCAATGCAAGGGCTGAAAACAAACAAACTTATAGTTGTAAGCACTACCAGTGTTGGGGGTGAGGACCAAGCCAAAGCTCTGATACCACTGTAAACGCCCCAAACAACGTAGTATGCTTAACAATTATGATATTCGCTTGTTTTTTAGATTTAATATAAAAGAGAATGAACACTTAAAGCTGAAAATGAAAATTACTCACAAAATTAAAGCCATGAAAATGTAAAAGTAATGGAGACAAGATTGAGGGTTGAAGATGGGCAACAAACCCCCCCCCCCCGCCCCCCCCTCCCCCCCCCCACCCCCCCCCCCCCCCACCCCCCCCGCGCCCCCCGAAGGAATGTATTTCTGCTCAACCCAAGTCCCTTAGGGAAGAGCTCAGTTACAATCAACCTGAGAGTGAGAAGAAGTAATTCTCACTCTTACAAGATCATGCAAAGATGCATAAACACACATGGATTATCTATTATGCAATGATAAGAACTGATTTCTTTACAGTATGAGAGAAGAAAAAGGAGAATTCAGCCTTTCTCCATCGTTGATCATCAGTAGTACATGGATAGGGCTTGCTTCTTGTAGCTAAAATGGAAGAAAGAGCTCGAGAAGGAGGTGCTGTAATGAATTTACAGGCTTGTTGTCCTGTAAAACAACAGTGATAGAAGAGGGAATATGGAGGAATTTGATAATGGAGAAATGGGGGATGATGATGGGGATGGATGGGGCCAGTTTCTGGCTATCTGTGGGTGCTGTACGTGAGTTTACAGCAAAGAAAAATGATGTTGAATGAAGAAAAACGAGCTCTTATTTATAGGAGAGGGGAGAGCTAGTACAAAAGGGGAAAGTGGAGTAGCACAAGACAAGTGTCCAGCCACATGTCATGAGATGTGACAAGTGGTGGGACACTTGGAAACTTGTGTGACAAGTGTCTTGACACTTGTCTCTTCTCTATGGCCTTCCTTTTTGGGTTGAATACTGTCAAGAATAGAAACAACCAAATTTAGTAAGCACAGTCAGAGTACAGAACTTACTATTTTTAGAATGACATCCCTATTTTTTAGGACTAGCATTTTTAGGCTAATTCGAGGCTCCTAAATTTTAGGGACCTCCTAAAATTTAGAGACCCCCCAATATGGGTGTCATATGAAAGCTTTTTCCGTGTACATCGCAAAAATGGTATCCGAATCTTCATGTGGCTTTCCTATGCAAAGAAATGTGCATTTCAAGCTTTCAGCCCACACATGCACATTATACAAGCATTTCATGATCATGCCATCTTGTTGATTGTAACTGTCTGTTCTGGTGGATCTAGCCCACACTTCAAGGCATCAATCCTTTCGGTGTGCGAGTCTAACCCTGATATGCGTGAGTTCTAGTCACAGGCGCCCAATCGGGCCATATAGATGGAAGTGTGAACTATCTTTTCTCTAACCCACCGCGTGGGTCCACCATAACCTGTGACCACTCATCAGTGGCCAACTCCAATGCACTTTTCTTTATATCTAATTAATGCAAAGGAAATAAATTTAATAAATCATTATATAGACAAATTAATGAAAAAGGATACAAATTCTGTTTCTATAGAGTTGTGACAGATAGTACCCTTGGGCACATAATAGAGCCTTGGGCACCCAACATGTAATGATGAAGATAGCATTCATGGCATGTCTATAGAACTTATAATGGTCCTAGAAGATTTGGAAGTTGCTTGAGGATGTGACTTAGGCCTCTGGTGGATTTGAGGTGGTGGAGCATTGATGCTCACACATTGTTGATTCTAACTTTGTGTGATTAAAAGCAATGAGAGGAGAGCCGTGTTGATTTTGGGAGTGGTTTGTTGGGTGGTAGGTTGGGAACATTGATTGGGGTGGCTGTAAGTTAGAACCCCAATGGCTAAAGAGGCCGAGATAATCCTTGTGCCAAGGAATTTCAAGTGGATGTGTTTATCAACATGGTTGACATGAGAACCTATAAGGAATTTGAATGAACAATGGTTCCAATTTCTTCTCTGCTCATTAGAACTAAGAAGGATATTAAAATGGTTTAAATCTCTACTATCAATCACACTCTGCACTTGCCCAACAATGAATATGGCTGGCCTCCATAGGGATGTAGTTTGATATTACAATGCTACAATGGTGATTGACTTAATTTTAGTCACATCCTTAATTGCAATTAACTAGATGTGGAGATAAGTGGGTGGAATTATCAAGTCATCCTTAGAGCCTATGTTGCTAACAATTAATTGCTATAACATTGAACATTTTGGGGAAAAGGCTGGTTTAAGGTTGATTTTTGTGTTGCTATGTTACTCCATTTGTTCATGCCAGGTTTTCTCAATCATCATGATGGATCATATAGGAATGTTGGGATCCTTCATGGGTGGCTCATGTAAGTAGTGTCCTAAATGGTAGTAGCACTTAATGTTACTATTGTCAAAGTTGCTAACCGCCAAAGGTTTCTAACTCTACATTGCATGTCTTACTAATGGCATAGACACGGTAGGATCCAAGGACTCAAAGTTAGAGTTTCTCTTTATGAAATTCGGTTGAGTATAGTAGCAATATGTCATCTTTCTTGGAGGATTATCGCTTAACATGTTTATCAAACCAGACCAAGCTTTCTCAATAAAGCTTGGCATGAGTTGTGAGTACTCAAGTTTTGTCAAGGTGTTCAAGTTTTGTAAGGCATTTTATCCAAGCTTTAGTATCTTCCCAATGTTCCTATATTGCAATATAGAGACTTGAGACAAGGAACTCATGTCGGTTCTGTAAGTGAGCCTGAAGGGAGTTCGGGCTAGTTTAAGGTAACCACAAAATGTTTCACCCTTGAAAAGTTGCATTTCACCCTAAAACATTTCACCTTTGGGCAAGTCCCAAGTTAAATGCTATGTGAAATAGTTGAATAATATACCACATAGTGTTCTTTATAATCAATGAGTTGCAACTTACACATTTATACCATGCAAATCCTTTCATGTCAACAAGTGATATCTATCATATATGCACTATGGCTAAAAACTCTCAAAAAGGTACGAAAAAACAACTGTTCTTCATTTTAAAACACTCTTTCATTTAACTATTTCATTGAGGGTGTTTCGCATTTTAGGGAAATGTTTCAGGCATTTTAAGTGTTTCGCATTTTAATGCCACTGAAATGTGTTTCATAGTTATCATGAGCTAGTTTGGAAAGAAGTTGCACCAAATACTCCTATCTAATTTGATGCTGAAAAAGAAAATTGTGAGTCATAGTCGACATTGCAGTGTGCTTGCTTCTTGAATGCATGCCCTAGCAATGATTCCTCACCAGTGGCCTTGGTGTTGGGCAGCATGTAAAAGATCATTGGTAGGCTTTCAAACTCGATAGAGCTTCCTTGCAAATTTCCCAGTAATGAATAAGATTTCCCCCAAAATGGGTTGAGTTTAGCAATAGGTTACAATTGGGGTTGAGCAAAGAGGGTCCAATGATTGTGTATAAGGATATTACAGTCATCTCCCTCAACAATGAGTGCATCAAAGGCATGTGTCTTGTGGCCAATGATCATATGTGCAAGTATGCAAGGCCACTGCTTCCTCATCCTTGTCCTTTATCTTAGTGATGCTGGCTACTCTTACATTCACAGGTGGGTCCATCATTGGAGGCTCGTGTAGTGGGTGCATTTGAGGGTAGTGCTTCTTGAGGAAACTACCATTAAAGAAGCATATGCTCTCTCCTTCTAGAGTCTCGAGCTCTATGTTGTCGGCTCAACTAATGTTGTGGACCTTGAAAGGTTCAAAACCCCTGAACTTCATCTTTTGCTTATGGCCCTTCATGGAGTACAGGAGCACCAGGTCACCTTGCCCAAAGTCATGCTGTTTGATATATTTCTCAAACCAATTTTTGTGCCTTGCCTTCTTGTAGATCAATGCATGGGTTTCCAAGAGTCAAGATTTAGAGAGGCATTCTAACTCCACCAAGCGTTTTGCCCATGCTTCCTTTCCATCCCATCTCTCTTGTACTGACAATCTCAGGCTTGGAACAAAGAGCTCCACTAGAAGGATTGCTTTGGTCCCATAGGCCCATATAGCCCCGCCATAATCTTATTGTCCTAGTCAGTGCGTGAGGTGGAGACTACCTTAGTTAGGACATTCACTAGGATCTTGTTTGTAGATTCTACTTGACCGTTAGCTTGAGGGTAATATGGTGAGGATTTCCTATGGATGATCAATAAGGTGGATAGCAAATGGGCAATCACTTAATTAATAAAGTGTGTGCCTTGATCACTAACTAGTTTGATGGGGCAATCAAATCACGAGATCACTTGCTTCCAAAGGAGCTTAGCCATGATGGCTAGAGCTTTAGCCCATTTCATGAGATAATCCATCACCACAATTATTACTTTGCCTAGAGTACTGTGCTGTGGGAGTGATTGGCCCAATGAAGTCAATTCCCTACTTTTCAAAGGGTTGTCATGCTATTACTAGGGTCAAATCCATCTTTTCCTTATGAATGTGGACTTTGGTTCTCTGGCACTCATTGCAATGCTTCACAAAATTAGCTACATCAAAAAATAAGGTGGGCCACCACAACTTAGATTGCAACACCTTACATACTGTAGTATCTCCATCGATGTGTCCTCTAGTAATTCCACCATGTGCTTCAGCAAGCGCATCATGCATCTCGTGTTCACATACACATTTTCATAATAACCCATCCTATCCTAGTCTGCAGAACTAGCAGAATATTCATTGATAGGGCTGAACCTTGAGTATAAGGCACTTTAACCTAGCCTTCTCTATAGGTCTCTCTGTTGATTCATGCTCTAGGATTTGGACTATGTCATGTGTCCAATATGGTGCTAGATTGGCCCCCTGAATAGGTCTCTCTCACTAGTCATGCTAAAAAGATGTGCATATGGTAAGTTGTCTATGATGCCCCGATTAGCAAATTCTCCTGTGGATATGTAGAACATATGTTCTGCCATGTAGTGCTCTTACCCTTGCATACAACCATGGAGAAGTCAAACTCTAGAAGTAGAAGTAGCCATCTAGTTATGTGTTCTGTAGAGCAAGATTTGTTTACTAAATAAAGCAAAGCTTGATGGTCAATGAAGAAGGTGAAGGGCATAACTAATATAACTAAAAGATGATGATGGAACTTCTTCACAAAATGGACACCATAGCTAGGCCTTCCCTCTCCGTCTCATTGAATAATTCATCTCTGTATTTGTGAGTTGTCTGCTAGCAAAGCTCACGGGATAATCAAGATTATGTTCACCAGGTTGGCACAAAATTTTTCCCATGGTGAAATTTGATGCATCAATGTGTACATTGGGGCTTGTAGGATCGAGCCTTCTTTAGTTCCTTGTAAGCATGTTGGCATTCCTCGGTCCACTCAAATGCAATTAGTAATTTGTAAAGGTCTAACAAACAATGCGAACGAATCACTGATAGTACCCTATGTGTCCCATGAAGCACTGAACTCCCTTATAGTTCGTGGGTGGTGATAAATCAACAATGACCCTGAATTTGGAGAAGTCGGTGGCAATGCTGTTCTTAGACACTATGTGCCCCAAGATACATCCATGTTTTACCTAGAACAATTGGCACTTGAGGGGGTTCAAGGAGAGATTGTATAGCATACACTGCTCAAAGATTTCATGAAGTTTATCTAGGTGTTCCCTCCAATTGGAGTGGACACATAGATCGTTAACGAATACCTCCAATTCTTGCCAAAGTATGTCTTTGAAGATGGCACACATGAGACACTAAAAGATAGCTAGTGTATTCATTAGCCAAAATATCATGACTATTAGGCAAATACACCCCATTTGATCGAAAATGATGTCTTATGTCTGTCACTAGGGTATGCTTACACTTGGTTGTAGCCTGAGAAGCTAGAAATTGTAGGCATCATTTCCCACTACTCTTTCGAGCATGTGCTCCATATAGGGAAGTGGATAGTTGTCCCTCTTTGTTGCAACATTGACCTTTTTATAATTCACACACACTGGAATCTTCCCGTTCTTCTTCAGGACAATCACTATAGGTGACACCTAGTATGTGTCCTCAAATTTGTGGATGAATTGGGCCTTCAACAGCTTATCTATCTCCTCCTTAAAATGGCATGTGTATGCTTTGGATTTATAAGGACCAAGCAAACACATCTATGTACTCTTGTATGAGAGCGACAAGATTAGCCTCCTGTTGCTTAGTTAGATCCTTAGCTATGAATATAGGTCGAGGATTTTCATCTTCCTTGCTAAGTTGGCCTCCTTGACCTTAGCGGGCCCTTCTATCGATTCGCTTGATTTTCCTTGCCTCTGAGATCCCAGCAAGATCACTACTCTATCACCCTTTTTGAACTTCGTGAAGTGCTTCAGTAGATCCTGGGGCTTTCTTTGCTCTTCGGCTTTTGAACCCTTTGACTACCTCTTCTTTTCCTCCTTCAACCACATGTGCCTTAGGTGTATTGATAGGTTCCTTTTTGGTGTGTTTGGTCTTAGTTGGTCAAGATATCTTTGGATCACTCTTAGAGCTCACTTCTGATTGTGAGTTAAACTCACAACCCTTGCTAGAGAAAGGAGTTTTACCTAATGGTCATAGCTCCAAGGCAAATTTGGTTCTAAAGAGTGGTGCAGTACTTGATTGAACTAATCCAGCTTGCTCATAGTCCATTACATCTAGGTGGTCCAACTAAGTACGATTGCATTTCATTTTGATGAATCCTATTTTAATCCTAAAGACATTGGCTTTTCATGGCTTGGAGTCTACTCATATCTGTTCGATCCCGTCTGTATCATACTCTATTGTATCGGCCTCTCTCACTTTCCTCATTTGTTGAGTAGCAATCTTTGTACTTGTTGCCCAAGTCATCATATTTTGATTGCTCATCATCTCCTAGGCTTTTGCTCTTAGCCTTCCTTTTGTCCATGATTAGTATCCAATCGTACAATAGGTTCAAGTCATGCACTTTGGTCAATCGGCACATTGGCTCATCCATGAGGTCCTTAAAATGTTTGAGATTGGCAGCTGGGTTAGCAGCTAGCTCTCTTGTCAAGTATTCAAGAATCCCCTAGAGTTTGAGTTTGTTAGATAGGACATGGAGGGGGATAGGTGTTGGTCAACTACTAGAGCACTTGGCCATCATGGAGAGTGGTACTGATGGTGGGACCCTACTCTTCGGCATAGCAAAGATTGTGTGACTTTGTGGGACTCACTGACTGCTCTAGTAGCCTACATATAATCCTCCTTTTATCTGAGAACAATAGGTCAATGGTGGCTAGCACATGCATCTGATCCCACTCTTATTTTGGGCAAGAGATATACTTTGTTAGTAGCCTTAGGATGTCATAGTCCATTCCAACTATGTTCAAGCACCAGTCTTTTAATACTCCAAGTGGTTTAACCTTCATCTCATTAGCCAGCATGACATTAAACCTAGTGGTCTCCAGAGGTGGGTTACCCCAAGCTTGCAGGATTTCATGGCTGAGCACACTAAGTCCCATTCATGTACCTAAAATTCCCTTCCTTGTAGAATCTCCTAATGCATTGATAGGTAAGACTGTGTGCATCTCTGTGCCTTCCCAAAAAGCATTCATGTGCAAAGACTTAGGCGCTGAGTTCAAGGCTCCAAGATCATCAAGTCTTTCTACCCAATGCTTCAACACTTGCCATAATGTTGGATTTTGCCTAAGTAGCTCTCCCAGAGGTAGAGTCACATGGAATGATATCAATGTTGTGAGTAGGTTGCTAATCGCTTGCTTTCCATTAGGCTGTATGCCCTTTTGCTAGTAATCTCGGCCGTCTACTTGCCTATGGTGTCTAGGTTTCATCTATGCAGTGCTACATGGGTTGTAGACACATCTCTCGATCTTACCCACGTTGGCGAGACTAGTGCGCTCATGCTAGAGACCTCATTGATTTCATATTCTATGATAAGTTTAGCATCTTTGAGGTGCTCTTGGGATTCTCTCATCCACTCCTTGAACTTATCCACTACTTTTAATTGGTGCCTCTGGTCGGGATACTCCCCAATCTTGGCACTCCCCTTTCTACCATCTTGGGAGTAGATGTTTCCACTTTTGTATTTATGACTTGCTTCCCCTTGGATAATGTGGTGGCACTATCTATCTTCAGCATAACCTTCATCTTAGCCCTCTTTCTCCTTCTCCTATGGCTCTTCTTCCCTATTGAAGCTGTGTCAAGGTTGCTAGGTCCAGGCAATGAGATACTAGCGTGCTTTATTTGTGCTCAGGTCATGACATTTCATGGAATTGGGGTGGCCTCACCATCAAGTGTCTCGACTCTGAACAACCCCAAGGGTATGGATGGCATTGCTGAACTAGTGGAAGGTTTTCGCCTAGGGAACTTGATGTACAAGTGTGTGATCCCACACTCTGGACATATCAGGTTGACTTTGTCTCGACTGACTTTCTCTCTTTTAGGGCAGTGAGAGGAGGTATGTCCTGGGTAACCACAAGTCTAGCACGTGATGGGTTAGTTTTTTCCTCCTAGACCTCTACCTCTTCTCCTACCTAATGCTTGTTAAGAGAGACGGAGAGAGACATATAGAGGAAAACCAAGAGAAAGCTCAGTCATGCTCTCATCCTTCTATTCATTATTCCATTACACAAGTGTAAGTCATACACAAGGTTTCAACTAACCATGACTAACTCTAGTTAGGTCACATAGACTAACCTAACTTATTAAATGTCCCACACATGTTGATATAGTTGGACACAGCTAAGACATTGTCAATCACACACAAGAGCTTGAAGTTTCAACACTCACCTTCAAGCCATAAGCTTGAGCAACCATAAAATCTCACATGCTGCCAATGTAGCACTCCTATACTCTACCTCAGTGCTAGATAATGCAACCGTAGGTTGCTTCTTACTGCTCCTACTAGTCATTCCGCTTCCAAATCTAAAGGCATAACCACTTGTAGATCTATAGTCATATAAGCATCCTACCCAATTAGCATTCGTGTATCCAACCAATGTCAAGGGCTTAGCTTTCACATAAAACAACCCATAATCTACAGTGGACTTTAAATATCTCATAATCCATCTAACAACATCCAAATGTGGCTTTTTGGGCTTTTGCATGAACTGACTTATGAGCCCAACAACATAACTCAAGTCAAACGACCTGGTGATGGTCAAGTAGATCAAACTTCCAACCATATGCCTGTACATAGTCACATAATCAATTTCAGCTCCAGTGCTAATGTCCAACTTGACATTCTGATCAAGAGGTGTATCTAGTGGTTTACATTCAGCCATGCCATATTTCTTTAGCATTTACATGACATAGTGTTTTTGCATTAGCCATAAATCATTTTTAGCCTTAATCACCTCAACACCTAAGAAATACTTTAGTTCACCTAAGTCTTTCATATCAAATTCACATTTCAACATCTGCATAACATGATGTATCCCCAAGTCATCATCACTTGTGATTATCAAATCATCAACATAGATAACCGGTACTACCAAATCTTTGTTTGTCTTTTTTGTAAACAGACTATGATTAGCTCTGCCAACAGAGAATCCCAAACTCTACAAGTAATTATTACTGATCCTTGCATGCCACGCTCTCGAAGCCTACTTCAGCCCATACAATGCTTTTTTCAATTTACATACATAACGTTGAAAATCAGGGTGTACATACCCTTCAAGCTGATCCATATAAACATCCTATGCTAAATCACCATTGAGAAACACATTCTTAACATCCATCTATTGCAATTTCCAGCCTTTAGCAGCAGCCAATACAATCAATGTTCATATGGTTGCCATCTTGGCAATAGGGCTGAATGTTTCCTCATAGTCTAACCCATAATATTGGGCATAACCCTTAGCAACTAGCCTAGCTTTGTACCTCTCTACACTGCCACCCATCAGACTTGCATTTAATATTATAGACCCATTTGTAGCCAATTTTGTATTCTTTCCTTCTAGTAATGGTACAAGATCCCATGTTCTATTTTCAGCCAAGGTAGATATTTCCTCATCCATAGTTGTGCACCAAGCTCACTATCTAGACTGTTAGTTGAGTCAGTGTGTGAAGTCATCATGCCAAGTGTCATCACACCAGATGTATCATTAGAAGCTTGCTCTTTCCCTTTACTGTCCACCACATCATTTCTCCCCCTCACTAACATAGTGGTGTCAGTGGGACGGTGAGCCAGAGCTCTACAATCTCCCTATCCATGGAGATACTGTCATACCACTAGGGCCTGTCAATGTAGTACTCTATTGCAAGTCAATTGTAGAAACATGTGTAGAAGGCATATCCGATGGCACTACAGCTGGTGATGCATACAAAGAGGCCATCTCATAAAAAATAACATCTCTACTAACTAGTGTCTCCCGAGTGGAGGGATCATATCATTCATATGCCTTTTTCTCTTGTGAATAACCAATAAAGACACACTTATGTGCTTTCGGATCTAGCTTCTTCCTCTTCTCTCATCAAGGATGTGCACATAAGCAAGACAACTAAATACTTTCATGTGACTGATATCAGGCTTGTAGCCATACAACTTCTCAAATGGTGTCATATCATGAATACCTACAATGGGAGTCCTGTTCAAGATATACATGGTTGTCATAACAACCTCAACCCAATAATAGAGCGACATCTTCTTCTCATTCATCATTACACGTGCAGCTTTTATTAAGACCCTATTCTTTCGTTCAGCTACCCCATTCTGTTGTGGAGTGTAGTTGCATGTAAGCGGCCTATGTATGCCATGTTCAGCCAAAAAGATGTCAAACTCATTTGACACATACTCCCCACCAATGTCAGATCTCAAACAAGAGATATAGAAATCAAATTCCTTTTCAACATGCTGCTTAAATTGCTGAAAAACAACATACACCTCATCCTTTTTTTTTAGTATATAAACCCAAGTATAGAGATTAAAGTCATCAATGAATGGCACATAATACTTAGAGCCTCCCATAGATGCATTATGGGCTGTCCCCCACATATCAGAGTGAACCAACTGCAATGGTCTCTTACTATTTCTTATATGCTTGACAAATGGAAACCTTGACTATTTACCAAATTGACAAGCATCACATACATGGCTAGTAGACCTATAACAAGCTGTTTTTTTCACATCATTTGCAGCCGTTGAAGATTAACATGCCCCACTCTTTTATGCCATATATTTGAATCTCTAACTATGCTAGAGCTATGGGCAAACATGGCTGATTTCAATTGTGGCAAAGTGGCATCAAGAGTAAACATCTTGCCATTCCTATGACCTTGAGCAATGAATTTGCAGCCATTACCAAATTCCTCAATGAAGCAACCATGCTTATTAAACCTAACCTGCAAATTTTGTTCAATCATTTGGTCCATAGACAATATATTTTTAGTAATTGATGGGACATGCAAAACATCATGTAAGTTCTTCTTGTTGCCATCATGGATTACCAGAGGCCCTTTACCTTTATGTTCAATGCTATGCTACATGTCATCCCCTGTGCATACATAGTCGTTCCTCTCAGACACCATGTCAATAAACCAGTCACCAATGAGGGGTCATATGATTCAATGCCCCCGAATCAATATATCAAAAAACATCCTCAGTAGATTTCTCAATAGCCGTGTCTTTCACATATGTCATGGCAAATAGTCTATCCCCAGAAGCATAATCTGTTTGACTAGAAAATGCATAATGTCCATGATGCTTGCCCTTTTGATTGCCCTGCTTCTTCCAGCAGCCCTTGGCAATATGACCATACTTTCCACATTAGTGACAATCTTTATCCTTATTAGGATTGTTAGATGGACGGTGTTGTTGCCAAAAGCCTCTACCTCTAGGGCTAGATCTCCCCCTGCCTCTAAAATTTCCACCTCCTCTTGCATTTGAACCTTGCTAGTTATTATTGCCATAATATATATTTTGATGGCCTCCACTGCCAGAACCATAACCTCTACCACGATTGCCACGGTTGCATTGATGAGAATAAAAGATAGCATCCTTGCTCTTGGAGCTGTTAGAGCCTATAATCAAGCCAAGTTTAACTTCCTCATGAATAAGCAATGCAACCAGCTCATTGAAATCCAGCATTTCAACCTGCATAGAGATGAAAGTATCAAATGACTTATATTTAGATCCCAAACCATTTAATGTCACTGCAACCATGTCTTCATCCTCAACCTGTGTGCCAATGGATGCCAGCTAATCTGCAATAGTCTTAATCTCTGTGGCATAATCATGTATAGATTTGCCTTTTCTCTCCATGTTGTTGAATTTATGCTTTAACTGTATCTTCCTGGAAATGGTAGTTGTGCCATAATACCTGATCAATATGTTCCATGCATCTACTAGTGACTTGTAGTTCATGATCTGCATTACCATAGCATTCAAGATACACAAGGATAACCAATGTAGCACCCTGTTACCTCTTTCCAACCAAGATCGATGCGCTCGTCTTTGATCAGCTGTAGGATTCCTCTCTAGGATTTCATGTTCAGCTTCAACACATGTCACCAAGTCCCAATATCCTTTACCTATCAAGAAATTCTCCATGTGGAACTTCCATATGGCATAATTATTGCTATCAAGCTTTTCTCCCACTATCTGGGTTATGTTGTCGATTCTGTTTGCATTTGCCATATTGTAACAGACAATGGCTAGTCAATGCTGACTTCTTGCAAACCAACAAGTCTAATTGACCTACTGCAACCTTTGACTATTTATGAAAGTTTTTTGCAATTAACTGTTTGCTGTAACTAGGGTCTTTCAGCCCATTAACATCTCAAATCCATCCACAAACATGTGGCATAACCTGTAGATACATCAGTCAACACAAAGACCATGTAGTTGATGTAACTTTGTTTTATGCAACCTTTGAAAGGTGAGAAGAATCGAAGCTTGCTTGGAAGTGAGCTACGACAGAGAGCAACAATAAGAAGAGAGAGAGACACAAATGGGAACTCCAACAGCCACAATGTGTGGCCGGGCCTTCCTTTATTCAAACTGTCACTAAAAGAATAAAGAATAAGTGAGTATGACGGGCACCCGCCACCTACACTGTGCAGTGGCGAGTACTGTCAGTGTAGTAATACATGGGCAGCTAGTGGGGGACGCCTTTACCCCCAACAACCTCCCACTTAAAGGCGAATCTGCCCCAATGAGAGAGAAAAAGAAATGACAGTACAACATGTACACATGTACAACAAGATGAGGAAAAATGCGTCATCTCATCCAATGCCCATCAATCTCTTGAGGAAGGCAAACACTTAGTACCGAGGCTTTTTGTGAGCAAGTCAGTAGGATTCTGCTCAGTCAGAATCTTGACAAGGTCAACAGACTTGTCCTCAACGACCTCGTGAATGAAGTGATACCTCACCTCAATATGTTTCGTCTTCACATGGAAGACCGGATTCTTGGCCAACTGAATGGCATTCATAGAATGCGAATGTAGTGTAGGCATAGCATCTGTCAGACCAAGGTCTGCAATCAAACGGCCTAATAAAATAGCCTCCTTGCAAGCCTCTGTGGTTGCAATATACTCGGCCTCTGTAGTGGAAAGAGACGTACACTTCTGTGCGCTGGACATCCAGGAGATAGCCCCTCCAGCATAAGTGAAGACATAGCCAGAAGTGGACTTCCTACTATTTGCGTATCCTGTATAATCAGAGTCAGTGTACCCCATGACTCCTGTATCATGGTTGCCATAACAAAGACACATATCTGTTGTGCCCTTCAGGTGCCTCATGATACCCTTCACAGCATCCCAATGTTTATTTCCAGATGTAGCCATATAACATGCCACAACCCCAACTACAAAAGAAATATTTGGATGGGTGCCTATCATGGCATACATAAGACTGCCCACGGCTGATGCATAGGGAATCTTGGCCATCTCAGCCCTCTGCTCATCTGTCTGCGGACAATCGGCCTATGAAATGTTCACATGAGAAGGTAATGGACAGCCAATAGGCTTAACATCCTGCATGCGGAAGCGCTCAAGGACTTTATGAATGTACTCCCTCTGTGACAAATAGAGTAGTCCCTGAGATCTATCACGCGTAATGCGCATACCAAGTATATGGAAGGCATGTCCCAGATCTTTCATCTCAAAGTTCTTCTTGAGCTAAGCCTTAAGAGCATCTAGCTCCTCATGAGGTGTCCCTGCTAAAAGCATGTCATCCACATAGAGTACCAAAATTAGTAAAGAACTATCACATGCTTTCTTTATGTACAAGCACGGATCCATAGCATTGCAGATGTAGCCCTGTGACTACATGAATGCATCAAACTTATGGTATCATTCCCTAGGTGCCTGCTTCAAGCCATATAGACTCTTCTTGAGCTTACACACTAGGTGTTCCCTGCCAGGGTCTGCAAAGCCCTTAGGATTCTCCATGTAAATCTCATCATGCAAGTCCCCATGTAGAAAAGCCGTCTTGACATCCATCTGGTACAAGTCCAGGTCAAGCTATGCAACCAAGGCCAAGACTAGGCGTAGGGTGGTCATCTTGACCAGAGGTGAAAAGACTTCATCAAAGTCAAAACCATGCTCTTGCTTAAGACCCTTAGCAACCAATCGAGCCTTGTATGCCGGCTTGGGGTGTCCAGGGGTACTTTTCAGCTTGTACACCCACTTGCATGGCAAAGCCTTCTTACACTGAGGCAAGGAAACCAGATCCCAAGTCTTATTATTATGCAATGAGTCAAGCTCAGACTGCATAGCCCTCTCCCAAAGTGACAATCACCCCTGCACATAGCCTCATCATAAGTAAGAGGCTCTCCTACATCTGCTACTAGTACATAATCCATAGAGGGCGCAAAACGGTCAAGAGGTCATCTATCTCTAGTAGAACGCCTCAACCCAGGCTCTGTTGCGTGACCGAGAATAGCAACATGTCTAGCATCGGGGCCATGAGCATCAGGTGATGCCGCATGTTGTCTAGTTGGCCATGGAGCGGGCTAAACGGGTGGCTCCTCCTGAAAGATAAGTCTACGTACCTGAACCACTTTCTCAGGCTGCATATGCATTTTTTCCTCATGAAAGATGACATCATAGCTGCGGATCACTTTCCGTGCCTGCGGATCCCATAGACAGTAATCCATCTCTCATGCATCTCCATAGCCAATGAAAATGCATTCGACACTTTTAGGATCCAGCTTATTGCGTTTGTCCTTGGGAACATGGAAGACTACCTCACATCCAAAGACATGCAAATAATCATAAGAGGGGGGCTTGCCTGCCCATACCTCCTCTGCAACCTGAAAGTCAATGCCACTGCTAGGCAACCTATTAATGAGATGCACTGCAGTAGTAACTGCTTTAGTCCAAAAGTGCTGCGGTAAGCTAGCTTGGCTAAGCATGCTATGGACCCTTTCCTGAATGGTCCTATCCATGCATTCAGCCATACCATTCTGGGGTGGGGTGTAAAGGGGTGGTTAATTGATGCTTAATACCCCGCTCATCACAAAACTACTCAAAAGCACATGATACATACTCACCCCCATTATCTAACCTTAGGCATTTGAGCCTTTTCCCAGACTGGTTCTCTGCCAATGCAAGCCAACACTGAAATGTGTCTAAGACATTAGATTTTCTTTTTATGGATAAGCCCAAACCTTATGTGAGTAATAATCTATGAAAGAAACAAAGTACTTTGCCCCACCAAGTGATTGACAGGGCATGGGTCCACATACATTTGAGTGCACAAGAGCCAAGGGCTCACCCATGTGTTTCTTACCAGACTTTTTATGCACATTTCTAGTCTGCCTGCCATACAAACAATGATCACAAGAATCAAAATGCAAAGAGTCAAAAGGCAGAAGATATTGCAAAGCATGGAGCATTTTCATTCCTTTAAGAGACATATGCCCCCCCAAACGAGCATGCCAAAGGGATACATGGGGAATAGAACCCATAGACAAAACATGATCCAATATAGCTCCTGATACAAGTAAGGGATAGAGGCTGCCGGACTTGGCACCTCTTGCAAGTACAAGCCTGCCATGAGTAATCTTCCATGCAGAGTTTCCAAAAGACACAAAATACCCTGCATCATCAAGCTATCCAGTTGACATAAGGCTGCAAGTCAACGCACGTACATGGCGTACATCATGAAAAACAAAAGAACTACCAAAAGGAAACTACAACCTAACATCTCCAATGCCCACAATGTCAAGAGACCTGTGATCACCAAGACATACAGAACCAGACATGGTACAATAGGTATAAAACCAATCTTGACAAGGTGTCACATGAAAGGACGCACCCGAATCCAAGATCCAGTATTGCGCATACATAGAATGTATCTCAGAACCCTGTAAGGCATTGCATGAAGAAACTAAAAGTATGTAATCATCATGTGAATCAGTGGCCTACATGACATTAACCTCTTCTATCTTCACACTGGACTTTGCATGTACAATATTGCGCTCAGAAGATTTTTCCTGCACTTTTTCTTTTCCCTTTTCCTTTCGCTTATCATTGCACACTTTATGGCACTACGGCCTAATATGTCCTGCTTTCCCACAATAATGACAGGTAAGATCAAACTTCCATCCACGGGACTTACTGTGACCACGTGACTTGGACCCGGACTTTTGAGAGTCCCTGCCCTCATGATCATTATCATGCCTGCCATTTTTGCCACCTCTAAAATTCAATGCATGTGAAGAGCCGGAAGCATCATTGTTTCTCCTGTTGATTTTCCCAGTCAATAAAGCACTCTCAACATCTTTGATTTTCAACCCATCAAGCTTGTTCGTGCATATGGTAGTACGGAATACATCCCATGATTCAGGCAAGGTGCCAAGTAGAAACAACGTGTGAAATTCGTCTTTGAACTCAATGCCCTGTGACAACAGAGTCTTCATGATAGCATGAAATTGACTGAAATGAGATGAAAGGGAGGTCCCCTCCATGCGAAGGTCCATTAACTGCTTCAGCCAATACATTTGTGATGTAGAACTCTGCTGCGCATAAAGCTCCTGAATTTTCTCCCATAAATCCCATGCACTCTAATTCTCATCTTCAACAACATTATGATGGACCTCTTTTGAGAGTGACAAAATAATGGTAGACTTGCATAGCTCATCAACTTCCATCCAAACATCATCATCCATATCCTCAGGTTTAACACGCTTGAAACGCAAGGGTTTAATCTGCAACTTCTGCACCAAAATCTGCCATATTTGGGACTTCCAATATCCATGGTTGGTACCATCCTACTTGGCAATGTTAAAGAGGGCTGTATCTTTCAAATGACCAGCCATACTATCCCAAATCAAAGCAAAAAGTTAAAATTTTAGGTTGCTGTAATTAGCAGAAAATGCACTAAAACCACTGCTAAAACTGGTTGAAAGGGTGGATTTCACCAAGAGAAGCACCTGTCCACCAAAATATGACCAAGATAACATCAAATGGTAAGCATGACCCTCATAGAAGTGCTCAAAATTTGTAGATTTCAGCTTGTTGTAATAAATGACAGTAGTAAGTAAAACTGTCCCAAAAATGAAGCAATCACTGATATATATGTCACTGCAACTGCTAGGTAATAAGATACATCCAACAGTGAGTTTCCAGGGGCAAGAAGGTACCAAGAACTATCAAACCAATAACCTGTCAGGCAAGAGACATCTCATAGATCCAGAAGTCATGCATGTAATGGGTCTCTAGGTAAGAGAAGAGACCAAGCACAAGCACAACTGATAGAGCAAGAAGCTCAATACATAAGCATCCAAGATGCATACAAAAATGACAAACTTGTGACAGAGATAGGTGCCTGCCTCAATAGTTGTATCAAATCAGCCCACTACAGACAAACTACAGACATAAAGCTCTTAAGAGAGTAAATGCATGTAACTGTCTCACAAGCTCAAGCTCATTTGTAAATAAGACTTTGTGTACATCCAAATATACCAAGAGGCTCCCACTAGAAGTGAAGTCAGATGCAAAGAGAGAAAGCAATGCTCTAATACATCAAATACATAGCATCAGACATGCCAAATCCCAGTAGGGTACATCCTGAGCATAAATCCCAAGCTGTCTTAGACCCGTAAAGCATAAGCCTGAAAGCATTCAAAGAGCATGTAATTGACAACCAAATATAATGCCCAATAGATCCAAAATACTCAAATACATCTGAAGATGAAGCTCCAAGTAATTGTCAAGCATGGGCAAACTAAGTGGCATCCATATCTGACCAAAGCATAAATGCAAGAGGCCTAAATGTCAAGCAGTGACAATAGGCATAGACCGGTCCAAAGCATGCCAATTGAAGCCAAATGCCAGTGAAGAACAACCAAGTCGGAGCTTAATACAAGCTCAAAACCATTCCAGAACCAAAGACAAGCTTGATGTTGTACCCCGAAGGCCAATACTTCATTGCATATCCCAAAGACATAGCCCGAGACCAATAGGCATAACCAAACATGAGATAATAGGGTTCAGCCCACTGTGGTACAATAGTGATTTACTATTCAAAGTTAAGTATTTTTAGCAAGAAAATCAGTCCAAAATGATGGCATAACATGTGCCTTGCATCCCCCAAACAATCGGGCATCAATAGGTACCAAACCAGTTAAGTAGAAGTGCCTAATAAGCATAGCATTAGATGACAATGTTACTTCTGCATAACATGACAATGGGACTGCTGTAAACAATCATGGGAATGTACAGATCAGACCCAAAACTGAAGCCAATGATCAAGGAGGCTTCAACCAAAGTTAGAGACCATTGCCAAGTCCATTTCCAAGCCTGAAGAAGAATGACATAGCCATCAATGAGGAGTAGGTGAGCTCCTATAGTGTGTTGTCCAGAATAGCCAAAAAAATGGTGCAAATTTGCTGACCCCTTCTTCTGCTCCTGTGCATCCACGTGGCCTCAATGGTAGTGGTTGGAGGCTTTGTGGGGTGCCCAGGGAGGCCCACAACAAGCATCAAGTGCTCAAATGCAAGAGGGAGCAAGTTCCAAGCTCCAAGGGTTTGAGCTATGGCTGCCCTGTTTGACTGCAACCTGAGAACTGAAGAAAAACACGAAAATAGTACTTCAATACCTCTGTAGCAATGCCATGAGGGTACCTCAATAGGCCAGGAAGGTGCTCAGGAAGCTGGGGAGTGATGGGAGCTCAGGAAGATCGGCTATGGTTGCTGGGAAGGAGACCCAATGATGTCAGTATTTGAATGGAAGCTAAGAATGCCACGAACCAAGCTTGGGAAGTTGGGAAGCCTCGCTCTGAAAGGTGAGAATGATTGAAGCTTGCTTGGAAGTGAGCTATGGCAGAGAGCAAAAGCAAGAAGAGAGAGAGACACAAATGGGAACTCCAACAACCACAATGTGTAGTGGGCCTTCCTTTATTCAAACTGTCACTAAAAGAATAAAGAATAAGTGACTGTGTAACAGATGCCTACCACCTATAGTGTGCAGTAGCAGGTACTGTCAGTGTAGTAATACACGGGTGGGTAGGTGGAGGCGCCTTTACCCCCAACAACCTCATTGTAGTCAACCAAACATGCAGTATGAAATTTGCATACTGTCCATGAGCAACAGCTCTTTCAAGGCCAAAACTAAGATGTATACATGTCATACATGCTCCAAAGACTCTTAGACATCTACTAGTACATGTAGGAGTCCATACCAAGAGACAAGTTGAATCCAAGAGCTGCTAGTCATTTATGATAACCATTGTAGTGATGCTTGAAGGAGATTAGTCCATATCTCAATGTACTTTAATCTTTAGTAATGCAAGTCAAATAATTACCGCAAGGGATACCAATTGTTGGGGCCCATTAGGTGTTAGCTGTCCAAGATCAATATAGTAAAGCCTATTTTTCGTTATATATATTTTGTTGTGTATTGTAATTTGTGGCAAATCAAGTCATCTAGTACCCTTATTGAGAAGAATGCTAGTTTCATGGTTCCATTCCTAGGATACATCAACTCCCTTGAGTAGGTGGGCTTGAGATCGGGCTTGAGGCACTTGTGTGTGAGCAAAAGAATTTGCATTCTTACTAAAGTTCTGATTTTTAACAGTGTATCATAATAAGCATGTAATCATACAATGATTTAAGTCATGATGGTGCCTCACAATTTGAGGGTACACAAAGCAATAGGGGAAATGCAATACCTAATCTTGGAATATGAATATATGGGGAACAAGTTGAGAATGTGGGTTTAGACTAAGAAGTGGATCCTCAAGGCCACAAAATGATGACCAATTTAAGGCTTGGTTGAGGATAGCAACTTTGATATCTTCGCCTAATTGGCTAAGGATCCTTTGTTCACATGATTCTTGAGCTCTTTGAAGAAGGATAGAAAGGGAAAGAAGAAGATATCATCCTCTAGATATTTGAGATAGTAATAAAAAGCTTCTAAAGAAGAGCCATCATAGCCTCAAGATGTATCAAATGTCAGTGATGAAAAAAAACAACATATGCAAGGTATGCATGCTAATATGGGGCTTGGGGATGCACTACTTGTTAACCCTCAATATCACATGTGTTCAAGGCCTATTTAAAATCACTTAATTTGTACATTTTTCATAAAACACACACACCTCTTTTCTATTCAATTAATGAGCAACAAAATAGGGGAGATGCAATATCTAATCTTGGAATAGGAACAAACGTGGGGGAAAAGTGTAGAATGTGGGTTTAGATCAAGAAGTGGATCCTCAAGGCCACAAAATGATGACCAATTTAAGGCTTGGTTGAGGATAGCAACTCTAACATCTTTTCCTAATTTGCTAAGGATCCTCAGTTCACACGATTCTTGAATTTTTCAAAGAAGGACAATAAGGGCAAGAAGAAGATGCCATCCTCTAGATCTTCTAGATAGTAAGAAACTCCCAAAGAAGAGCCACCATAGTCTCAAGTTGCACCAAATGTTGGTGACGATGCAAAACAACCTATGCACCAAATGTCAATATGCAAATGCAAGGCCATCGTGGTAGTGAAAATCCAATGGGTTTTGGAAAGCAAGGTACGCATGCTAATATGGGGCTTGGGGGATGCACTACATGTAAACCCTATATATCATATGCATTTAAAGCCTATTTAAAAATACCAGTATCTGCAAATTTTTCCAACACAACATACCTTTTTTTCTATTAAATTAGTGAGTAACCTTTTTGTATATAGCACTCTTTTGTATGTAAAAAATATGTAAAAAACATATTTAAAAACTACCTTCTTTTGACAAATGTAATATGCTTATATATTTATGAGTGACACTATACATATTTTATTACTTGTAATTTGTGGTAAATCAAGTCATTTAGCACCCTTGCCAAGAAGAAGGCTAGTTTCATGGTTCCATTGTTGGGATACATCAACTCCCTTTAGTATGTTGGCTCAAGGAACTTGTATGTGAGCAAAATAATTTGCATTCTTACTAAAATTGTGATTAGCTAAGTGTATTACAACAAGCATGCCATCATAGAATGGCTTGGGTCATGACGATTCCTCATAATTTAAGGGTAAACAAAGCAATAGGGGAAATGCAATACCTAATCTTGGAACATGAATACATGGGTAAGTTGAAAATGTGGGTTTAGATCAAGAAGTGGGTCTTCGAGGCCATAAATGATGACCATTTTAAGGCTTGGTTGAGGATAGAAACTTTGATATCTTTGCCAAATTGCCCAAGGATTCTTAGTTCACACAAAACTTGAACTCTTTGAAGAAGGATAGTAAGGGCAATAAGAAGATGCCATCCTCTAGATCTTCTAGATAGTAAGAAGCTCCCATAGAAGAGGCACCATAGCCTCAAGATGCACCAAATGTTAGTAATGATGAAAAACAAATTATGCACCAAATGTTAACATGCAAATTCAAGGTGATCTTGGTAGTGCAAATCCAATGGGTTTTGGATAGCAAGGTATGCATGCTAATATGGGTCTTGAGAGGTGCGCTACATGTGAACACTCTACATCACATGTGTACAAGGCCTATTTAGAAATACACTTATTTGTAAAAAATTTCAAAAAAACACACACCCCTTTTCTATTCAATGAATAAGTAACCTTTATATGGCACTCATTTGTATGTAAAAAATGCGTAAAAAATGTATTTTTAAAAATCCTTTCTTTTGAGCAATGAAACATGCCTATATTTATTAGTTATGTTGCACATCCCCCTTCCCCCCCTTTCCCAAGCCCCCCATGGGAATGCATGTAGGAACTAATGCATGGAATGTAAGGCCCAATGTATTTGGGTATGGTCATGTGGTATGCAAGCAAAACTCCATGTATGGTAATGTTGTCATGGTGTTTGGCCACAAAGTGACATGTATAGTAATGCATTTGGGAATGTAAGGCCCAATGAATTTAGGTATGGCCATAGGGTATGCAAAACTCCATGTATGGGAATGTTAGCATGATGTTTGGCCACAAAGTGGCATGTATACTAATGCATATGTACCACTTGATGTGTCTCAAGGAATGAATTTTGGTCATGCAAATGCTTCATATGATGCTCATCATAATGCCAATACAACAAATGCACCCTTTTTACAGCCACCTATTTTTGATAACTTGACTCCAAAGGGTCTAGCAAACAACCATGGTGAGGGTGGTAAAGTGAAGTTTGAGATTTTCAATGGTGCACAAGATAGTTTGAAAGCATTAACTTTCATTCAGTAATCCAAAATGAAGCCACATTTTTGAAAGGGAATGCATTGCAATAGTGATCTACACTTTTTGATGCAAGGTAGATCACCGCTAATGTGGGCTCAATTTAAGCAATTGTTTGCTTTCAGTTGGTTGATGAGTATCTCTTAAGTGTATATTATGATGGCTTGAAATAAGGTGGATGCATTGCAATGCAAGGACTAGGAACAATACGATAAAAGGTTTTGGGATGCATTGTTGCATGTTACTTCTTATCATGCTATCCCCCTTTTGAAGAAAATTAAGAGGTATTGTGGTTGATTTCTCAAGGAAATTAGGGATCTTTGCATAAAGACCACTATGACTAGCATGCCACAATTCATAGAAACAACATGTAGATGATATTGTAGTTGGGTGAAAAGTCTACATGCTTTAAGGATGATGACGATAAATTTTCCAAGAAGTTTTCTAAGATTGAGAAAAGGGGTAGAAATGAAAATTAGATCGAGAAAGGAAAAACAACAAGGAAAGTCATGGAAATTGGTTACCTAACTCAAAAAATTGGTGGTGATCAATTTTTGCTCTGTATGTGAATAGGACAAGCACATGGAGAGGGACTATCCCAATACTAGCTCACAAGGCAAAAAGGTTGAAAATAAGGGAGATCCTAAGGGTAAAAATCCCAAAACCTTGGGTGGTTTAATCCTCAAGATGGTTGCAAATCAATCCAATGATGAAGCTACAATGAAGGTAATGGAGCACCTGTTCTTTTGGTAATCTTTGAGACATGATATAAAGTAGTTTGTTCACACGTCCACTATGTGTAAAAAAGTGAAATATAATAGGAAAAAGGTTCCAAGCTTATTGCATCCTCTATCTATACCTAATAGGCCTCTGTAGTCCATTGCTGTGGATCTCATCGTTTACCTTTCGAGGACTCCTACAAGGAATGATGGAATTTGGGCTATTATTTGTAGGTTCAATAACCATTTCTATTTCATTCTTATATATAGGTGAAGTTCAAGGCTGATCATATGGTATGGTTGTCCATGCAACATATCTTTGAGTACCATGCCATTGAGTGATCAAGACCCGTGGATGACTAGGTTGCCTTGGAAGGGGCTATTTGATAATATGGGTACCATGCTTAAAGTTTTCTCATCCTTCCCTTTGTAGACAAACAATCAATTCAAAGAGGCTAATTCTAAAGTTTTGGATCCTTGGTTGAGTTTGCATACGACAATATAACATGGTGCATAGTTCCATTGGCAAGGCTCCTTTTGAGGTTGTTGAAGGTGGAAAGAAAGTTCCATTGATCTTGCATACCAAGGATAAGTTTTTTGAGGCTGATCGATACATTGAAAACATGGATGTTGCTTATTGAAAGGTTAAGCAACTACTTTCAATGTCACAAGAAAAGTAAAAAAGTGTAGTTGATCACCATAAAGGTGCTGGATTTTGAAAAGGCTTGGCTAAAAAGGATGGAAGGCAAAGAGCACTTGTATCCAAAGTTGAATATACATTATTATGGATCCTTCTAGGTGTTGGAAAATATTAGTGATGTGGCATATAGTTTGAAATTTCCTCCACATTGGCACATGCTAATGCCTTTCATGTGAGTTTGTTGTATTTTTAGGGTGATATACCATAGGATATGTCATGAAATTCAGTCAGAGGTTGAGGAGTTGGATGAGATATTGGTACTTGAGTAGATTTTGATACGTAAGGAAATAAAAATTAGAGGCAAAGTTTCCAAAAGGTATTTGATGAAGTTTTAGAAGCACTTACCGATGGATGCCAAATATATGGAAAAGGTTGACTTGGTAGACCACTCTCAATTGTTGTAGCTTTATCTTGAGGTTTTCAGCTAGAACCAAATTTTGATTGTTTGTTGACACTATGTTTGCTATGAGGTCATTATTCAACATATTGGTCACTTGCTACAATTGATAAGTGTCAAGAATCGTGTGGTGGGGGGACTTTCTTGAGCTGTTGCACCAAACACACACTGTATACACAAGAGGAAGCTCACTCAAGAACACAAGAAGAGAGATGGAGGCCAAAACGTTTTCTTCCTGGTTTCTTCTTCTTCTTCCACACACTATACAATGTACACAAAGTATAGATAAGATACAACATAAAGGAAAGTTGCCTTCTAAGTCAAACAGTGTGCATAACCAACTATACTAATCGACTGGTGTTATATCTTTGCCAGCTGTAGGTAGGTGTAACAAACTAAATATAATAAGTGATAAGTCAGTGGCCATGTGAGTATCATAATGACCACCAATGTGCTAAGTGTAGATGTGTGGACTCATCTAGCTAGGCGGTCCATCATTAATGTCCGCACGTGTTGAGCTTGCCATCTAAACACTCCCCCTCAAGCTCAATTCTATCTCTGCAACTCCAAGTAAGCTTCAAAACTTTGGAAGCTTCTCTGCACCCAATGACTTTGTGAAAATGTCAGCTATTTGATCCTGTGCGTTGACATATACCAAGTCAATCTCTCCTGCAAGTACCTTCTCCCTCACAAAGTGGTAGTGCACCTTAATGTGTTTTGTCCTAGCATGGAACACTGGATTCCTAGCTAGCTGTATGCTGCTCATGTTGTCACAATGAATGAAAATTGGACCATCTCCCTACACGTCCAATTCACCTAATAACTTTTGCAGCCATACCACCTCACATGCTGCCATAGCAACACCTCTATACTCAGCCTTTGTACTCAATAAAGCAACGGTAGGTTGCTTTTTGCTGCTCCATGTAACTACTGCACTACCAAGGGAAGACATGAATCCACTTGTAGATCTTTTGTTTGACATGCTACCAGCCCAATCTGCATTTGTGTATCCAAAGACCTGTACGTCCTTACCTACCTCATAAAAAAGTCCATAATGTAAAGTGGACTTCACATACCTCAATATATGTCTAACTGCATCCAAATGAGGCTTTCTAGGCATTTGCATAAACTGACTGACAAGACCAACAACATAACTCAAGTCTGGCCTTGTGATAGTCATGTAAATCAAATTCCCTACTATCCTCCTGAACATAGTAGGGTCTTTTATCTCATCTCTAACATCAGCACTGAGCTTCACATTTTGCTCCAATGGTACTGAAAGAGGCTTATATGCTGTCATACCATACTTGGATAACATATCCAAGCCATACTACCTTTGGGATAGCCATATACCATCATCACATTTGATCACCTCAATACCAAGAAAGTATCTCAGCTCACCCAAATCTTTCATCTCAAACTTCTTCTTTAAGAAGTCCTTAACTTCAGCAATCCCATTGTCATTGTCACCTGTAATAATCAAGTCATCCACATAGATGACTATGATGACCAAACCTGTATCTCCCTTTCCCACATAAAGTGAGTGATCAACATCAAAAATACAAAATCCAATATTGACAAGATACTCTCCAATCTTGTCAGACCATGCTCTAGGTGCTTGCTTCAGCCCATAGAGTGCATTCTTTAACTTGCACACATATGTGGGATGCTCTAAATCCTCATAACCTACTGCTTGCTCCATATACACTTCTTCTCGCAATTCACCATGCAAGAAGGCATTCTTAACATCCATTTGCTGCAAACTCCAACCTTTGGCTGCTGCTAAGGCAATCACACACCTAACAGTTTCCATCCTAGCAATTGGACTGAATGTCTTGTCATAATCTATGCCATATGTTTGAGTATAGCCTTTTGCAACCAGCCTAGCCTTATATCTACTAATTGAACCATCTACATTATGCTTGACTTTGTAAATCCACTTACAGCCAATAGCTTTCTTACCCTTAGGTAAGGGTATCAAATCCCAAGTCTTATTGGCTTCTAATGCATCCAGCTCCTCATCCATTGCTGCATCCCAATGAGCATGACCAAGAGCATCCTCAAAACAAGTGGGCTCAACATCCTCAACTAGTTTCACCATATAAACATAATGGTGAGTTGCATAACCTTCAAAACCAAATCTTTTAATAAGGTATTTGACCCTGCTAGATTTGCATACCACCGAATCACCAATGGAGCCTTTACATTACTATGAGCTCTCTGTACACCTAGCATCCTGATTGAAGGAATGCCAGGCTCATCATCCAAACTCTCTGAACCACTAGAATCTCCATCAAATCCCAAATGATTGGTAGATGCATCATTACCATCCAGCACTTTCTTCTTTCCTTTGTCCTTCCCTGCAACACTTATAGATCCACCTGAAGATGTGGGGCTACTCCTTAGTCTCCCAGACCAAGGGCTTATTGTAGGTGTAGTACCAGATGATGTTTCTGGTCCACTAAGACTCCGTGATTTTTGTTTATCTTTCTGCATATAGCTGCCCTCACCATTATCATCATCTAAAACATCACCAGGAGGTGTATACCAACTTTCTATCTCATCAAAGATAACATCCCTGCTCACTCTGAACTCACCTGTGACAGGGTTATAACAATGATACCCTTTCTGATCTAAAGAGTATCCAATAAAAACACATTTTTTTGCCTTTGGATCAAGCTTCTTCCGTAGCTCATCTGGCACATGAACATATGCAACACATCCAAATACCTTCAAGTGCGATACATCGGGGCTTCTTGCCAGTAAAGCACTCTTTAGGAGTCATCCCATGAACTGCAGATGTGGGATTTCTGTTCATAATGTAGACAGTAGTATGGACACCCTCAGACCAAGGCATATTCTTTTCAGCCCTTTAATGCCTGTGCACCTTCTGCAATATGCCTGTTTTTTCTTTCTGCAACAGCATTTTGCTATGGCATATACCTACAAGTAAATTGCCTCTTTACCCCATGAGTCCTCAAGAAACCATTGAACTCACTAGAGAGGTACTCTCCCCCTCCATCTGATCTCAAGCACTTTACTTTTAAGCATGTTTCTGTTTCAACAGCTACCTTAAAAGATTTGAAGTGCTCAAACACATCACTTTTTTTCTTCATGAAGTATACCCATAACTTCCTTGAATAGTCATCAATAAATGTGACAAAGTATTTGTTGCTACCAAGAGATACATTCTGTGTAGGACCCCAAACATCTGTATGCACTACATCAAGTATTTTTCTACTCACTTCTCTATCATGTGAGAAGGGTTGTCTTGCCTGCTTACCAAACTAACATGCTTCACAGACCTTATGCAATTTAGCAACTTTAAAAGAATGCAACCCTGTAACCAATCCTTTGGACTGTATTAATTTTAGTCTTTGCACATTTGCATGTCCAATATGTTTATGCCATATTTCAATATCTACAACTACTCCTTTTCCTTTAGCATACATAGCAGCATCCATTGCAGGAATTCCAACATCTAAAGTGAACATTCGGCCAACTCTACTTCCTTTTGCGACCAACCTGCACTTATCATTAAAGTCTTCTTCAAAACAACCTTTTGCATTGAATCGGACCTGCAATCCCTGCTCTACCATTTGGCCAATAGACACTAGATTCTTTGTAATTGATGGCACATGTAATACATCTGTCAAACTCTTTGTCTGGCCATCATACAAGGACAAGGGAACCTTTCCAATGTGTGAAATTGGGTGGCATGAATCATCACGTGTTTGCACATAACCTGGGTTTTGTAATTCTTGCATCTCTCCAAACCATTCAACATGACTGGTCATATGATTAGATGCACCTGAATCAACATACCATACATTATCATGTGTCCCCTTTCCTGTAACTACATTCATCATATGCTACATTACAAACATACGCTCATTTTTTCCTTCATTTTGTCATGAAGATGATGCATAGTTTCCTTGTTGCAATTTACCACTGCGAATATCATCCTTCTTTGCATAGCAATGGATTGCAATATGGCATGTCTTGCTACAATAATGGCAAACAATAGCATAATTTCCAGAACCTCTATTCTGCCATCCACCTCTTCCTCTAGAGCTCCGCTTGCCTCTAAAGTTTCCTCTGCCTCCAAAACCTCCATTTCACCAAATTATTGATTGAACCTGTTTTGCTGGCTATCGCCAGTACGTCCCATACCACGGCCTCTGAAAGAGGATCTACCATGTCTCCTTCTTGAACTCGAGTAAAATACTTTGACTTGTTCACCATTTCTTTCAGACGAATCACCTTGCATATTGATCTCTTCAGTAATCATGAGAGAGATTAGCTCATTAGAATCTGGAAATGGCTTCCGTACATATAGTGAAGTAACAAATGATTTCCATGCCTTCTCATTGTTAAGACCACTCAGAGTGGATGAAACCAAATCATCATCATCCGGCATTGCATCAATTGCTGCTAAAGCATCTCCAATACTCCTCACCTTCAACACATACTCATTGGCAGACATTTTCCCTTTCTTCAAGGCATTCAACTCTTGCTTGAGTTGAATCTTTCATGCCTTTGTATTTACTGAAAACATGCTCTCAAAAATTGTCCAAGCTGCATGTGAAGTTTTTGCATTCCTGATATGTCCTAGCATAGTATTATCAATGACTGCAGATAGCCAATACATCACCTTTTTGTCTTTTGCATTCCACTCTTTCCATGCTTTTAACTCATCTGCAGTCGGAGGGATACCCAGCTCTGGCTCCTTTTCTTCACCTAAAACAAATTCATAAAGGTCCTTTCCAATGAGGAAGTTCGTCACACGAAACTTCCATGAAGGGTATTTGTTCTTGTCGAGATTCTCAATAATGGGATTTCCACTGTTCTTTACCATTATCACAAACAAGGATACAACACAGCAAGCTAGTCTTCTACAATCTTTTACAACACGTGCACAACAATACACCAAGCAGCCTTTTTCACTGATTGCTCAATAGTACATGTAATCTGCAACTTGTTTGTAGATAAACCTTATGTTTGCTTCCTGCAAACACCTCAAAAAGTACAGATTCGCAATCTGCGCACCCACTTTCAGTCAATACAGCTGAAATCTCAGTGTACCCTGAAACTGTTGTCCACAACCTTGCATCTCTAAAACGGGGCCTGAAACGGCCTTAGACGCCCAAAATAACTGCGGGCGAGCCTTGAAGGGCATATTTGCAAAATATATAGTGATATGCTTGCACACCAAATCTCATAGTAATCTAAGATTTTTGGTCGACCTGCCTCCGGTGCCTCCATAGGCATTATCCAAGAGAGAGAGTAGAAGAATGGAAAAGCTTCTTACCCGCTGCTTGCTTGCTTGAACCTTTCTTCTTCTCCTTCACTTCAGCCTTCAAAATCAACCTCTCTCAGTGGTGTGGCTTTGATACCATGTCAAGAATCGCGTGGTGGGGGGACTTGCTTGAGCTGCTGCGCCAAACACACACTGTATACACAAGACGAAGCTCACTCAAGAACACCAGAAGAGAGATGGAGGCCAAAACGTTTTCTTCCTGGTTTCTTCTTCTTCTTCCACACACTATACAATGTACACAAAGTATAGATAAGATACAACATAAAGGAAAGTGGCCTTCTAAGTCAAACAGTGCATAACTGACTACACTAATCGACTTGCATTATATCTTTGCGAGTTATAGGTAGGTGTAACAAACTAAATATAATAAGTGATAAGTCAGTGGCCATGTGAGTATCATAATGACCACCAATATGCTAAGTGTAGATGTGCAGACTCATCTAGCTAGGCAATCCACCATCAATGTCCGCACATGTTGAGCTTGCCATCTCAACAATAAGCATATGAATATAGTTTTTACTACACCTATAAGATGATATATTTGCATAAGTTATATTAGCGGTTTTCATTTTAGTTTTATTGGATAGCAACGTTATATAATACCATTGACATAAGGGCTATTCAACCATGGTTTATGCTCGATTTATGCTCTGTTATGGTTGTTTGGTTAGAAGGATATTGAACTAAAGTGAATGGATGTATCCCATGTGGTTTTGAGAACATTTTGGTCAGTCATTACTTAGTTACCTATTTTAGAAATTATGGCATGTGTTTGACAAGAGCATAATAAATATTAGTTGGTAATGTTTTCTGACTATGATTCTAATGTTTTTGCTAGTTAAGTACTTTTCTTATGTCACATTGTAGCAGAATCAGGGACGATTGCAAGGATTTCAAGGGGGAGGTCTGTTATGGGGATGTATATTTTTAATGCTTAGCTTTGTCATTATTAAGTTGTACACATGTGAGATGCACATGCGAAGTCTAAGTCAATTAAGTCATGGTGATGGCCTAAGTGCCTAAAGTAAGCAATGATAGAGATGACATTGGCAAAAGTTGTATAAAGTTACACTAGAAAGATACTTGTAGGTACCTAGTTTCAATTTGGATCTAAGCCTTGATTAAAGATACAAATTACTGTTAGAAGGTTGTCAAGTGGAAAATTCTTCCATGGAAGATTGAGAGAGGGCTGTTGGTGTTAGTTGAGACTAATGGTAGTCATTTTGGAGTGGATGGAGGTTGAGAGAGACATGAGAGTGGATGTAGACAACAAAGCACTAGTTGGGGGAGGACATTTGCATCCACCATATGGTGTAGCAGTAGCTAAAGACAAGGAATTTCTAATGATTCGAGTGGTGAGATCTTTCTCCACTTATTGTGGCCTGCATGCAAAGTATTGAAGTCCCAATTGTGCATTGATTGTGGATAATCAAGGGACAAATTGAATCCAAGAGTTGTTAGTCATACAACAGTTATTGACACGTCCTAGTGTGCATGGATTGTGGACAATCAAAGAACAAATTGAATCCAAGAGTTACTAGACATCATTTATGACAACCATCGAATTAAAGATTGAAGGAGATCAATCCATATCTTAGTGTACTTGAAACTTTAGAAATACAAGTCAAAGTGATACCACAAAGGGCACTAATTTTTGGGACCAATCATGTGTGCTAGCTACCCAAATTAACATGGTGAGGTCTATTTTCAATTTCGTGAATTTTGTTGCTTGTTGCAATAAATGTATAGACTCGAGATTGGCTTGTGGCTTGTCTTGATACTTTGAATCTTCAACCACACAGAGAGAGAGAGAGAGAGAGAGAGAGAGAGAGAGAGAGAGAGAGAGAGAGAGAGAGAGAGAGAGAGAGAGAGAGAGAGAGAGAGAGAGAGAGAGAGAGAGAGAGAGAGAGAGAGAGAGAGATTAGTGTGTGCACATTAGGCAATGGAGATGGGTGAACATGTAGTAGAAGGAGTGTGACACAAGAAAAAATAAAAAACTAAGAAACACCTATATAGGGAGTAGTAGTGACTCTGAGCCCTGCTTGGTTTCCACTCTATGTGTGATTCCTTATGCCTAGTGGTGAACCCTCACATCTCTGTGGTGTCATGAGGGTGTAGTCTTAGATGTTCCTATGTTGTACCATTTCTTCCATTGAAATATACAAGAGTATACCTTACTCTCACATATCATGTTACCTTTTTTGTGTCATGTCGAGTGAGTGATTGAGTGCAATTGCATCACAAGGGGGAGTATTGGGGGGCTTGGTGAGTGGGTGGGTAGGTCGTGCAGGGGGTACTACCAAAACTAGGCTTCCTTCTTTGCAAGGGTAGTTTTGGTCCACTTAGGCATAGCTCTTGAGATATTATTCAATGCCTTGGTTCACTCTTTTTGTTTGGCCATCTATTTGGGGTGGAAGGATGATGAGAATCTCAACTGTGTTTCTAGAGTCTTGAAGAGTTCCTTTCACATGTCACTAATGAATTGATCATCTCTATCTAAGACAATGGCTAAGGGTAAGCCATGTAACTTGAAAACATGCATAGAGAAAAGACAAGCTACCTCCTTGGCATTCAATGGTGGCTTGGCAGGTATAAAGTGGGCTTTCTTGGAGAAATAGTAAACCAATACAAAGATGATGGTATAACCATGGGATTTTGGGAGTTCCACACAATAAAATCCATGCTAATGATGTCTCATGGCTAGCTAGGTACTAGCATTGGGGCTGAAGTAAACCTACTAACTTGGAGCGTGGTGCCTTCACTAGTTGGCAAGTGGGACAAGTCTTAATATAGTCTATGACTTCTTCCTTCATGGTTGACCAAAAGAACTATTTTCGGAGGGCTTCTAGTGTCTTGCTTTGTCCCTTATGTATTCCTAACTTCCCATTGTACACTTCATATAGTATGACTTTCTTCAGATCCAAATTGTTGAGAATGTAAAATCTCTTGCCTACAAACATAATTCCCTCCTCCATGGTAATATATGCCATGAGGCACCCTTTCAACTCTCACTTATTCGATAATCTTATGCATTTCTTGGTCATGTTCCAAATCCTCTTTCACTAACTCAAGGAAGTTGCTATTGATCACACTAATAGCCTTTAAATTGGCCTTGCGACTTAGGGCATCTACTTTTTTTTTGAGGATCTTGGCTTGTGTTTGATCTCTAAGTTGAAATCGGCTAGGAAGTGAAGCCACCTAGATTGCTTGGCAGACAACTTGGGCTGAGACTAGAAGTATTTGAGTGATATGTTGTCTATGAATACAACTATGTGTTTGTCTTGTACATAATGCTTCCATTTTCTAAGGTAGTGAATCACTGGTAGCATTTCCTTCTCATTTGTGCTCCATCTAATTTCCATATCTATGAACTTCTTGTATTCATAAGCTATGGGGTGCACATCTTGCAGCAACACTCCCCCAATGCCACAATTTGATGCGTTTGTGGAGATTTTGAAGGGGTTGGTAAAGTTTGGCACTTTGAGTACAAGGGTTTCTCATACATTTTTTCATTTGCTCAAAAGCAGCTTGTTGCTCACATCCCCAAGTAAAATTTCCATCTCCTTTGGTTAGGTGGGATAGTGGGGTAGTTACCATGCTATAATCCTTGATGAATCTTCTACAAAACCCCATGAACCCTAGGAATTCTCAAACTTTGCTCATGGCCTTTAGCACACACCAATTCATCTCACTGCCTCTACTTTCTTGGGTTCTACTTTGATGCCTTCCTCACCTACGATGAACCCTAGAAATTCCAACTTTTTCACTGCAAAGCCAAATGTTTCAAGTTTGGCATACAGTTTGTGTTGTCTCAACTTCTCAAAGACTAATCTTAAGTGTTTCTTGTGTGTTCCTCTAAGGTTTTGCTATACACTAGGAGATCATCTATGTAGATAATGATAAAGATATCTATCTCGGGCCAAAATACTCCATCCATTAGGCCACAAAAGGTACTCGACCCATTGCTCAATCCAAACCCTAGGACGAGCCACTCAAAGCTTCCATAACAAGTATGAAAGGCTATTTTGGGAATGTCTTCTTCCACTATATGGTTAAATGGTATAAGGCTGAAATATTTGGCTCCATGCAGTCTATCTAAGAGCTCTTCAACCAAGGGCATGTGATACTTATTCTTGATGGTGATCTTATTAAGAGCCCTATAGTCTACACATAATTGGAGCCCCCATCCTTCTTCTTGACAAACAACACTCGAGAGCCAAATGAGGATTTCCCTTGGGATTAGCTCGATCATGTGATCTACCTCTCTTTTGGGTGGTAAACCTTTGGGTAGTTCAGTTGGCATCACATCCGCATATTCCTCAAGTATCATGTCCACTTCTTTGTTGCCAACTTATGGTTTGGGCTTCTTAGTGACCTCCTACTTGATAGGTCGGATCATGCATAAATACACCATGTCACCCTGCTCCACTAATTTATCCACTTATTTGACACTATAGATCATGATGTGAGACAAATATTCTTAACTTGTTGAGGTGGTACTTGACTTGGTGCTCTTGGTTTATCAGGTGCTTGCTTTGTAGTTTGGCATGAAGGTTTGCTCTCCTTCATATGCACTTTGATTGATGTCGTGCCTAGGAGTTGCATTCTTTCACATGGTACTCGTATGCCCTCTCCTTGCATATCTATCATCATTTCATTAACTCCTTTTTGAAACATTGCAATGATGTATTTGTCCTAGAACTCTAGGCCTAGAATGACTTCAAAATCATCCATGGATATGACTAGAAAGATGATTCTGGCCTTCCATTTGCCTTCTCCCACTTGCATTGCAAAGACTTGTTTGACCTCCTTGGCTTCTCCTTGCACAAAGGTTATTTCTAGTCCTTTTGGAGCCTTAAATTGTTTGAGTCCATGTTTAGCTACACAATCTAGTCTGATAAAGCATGTCATCAAGGCATCCATGGATCTCTATGACTTGTCCAACAAAGATGTACCATGAGAGTCATTTTGTTGCTAATACTCCTTTCTATGCTTTATGAGCTAAATGCCAAAGTAATTGTGCTTTGAGAATGCTAGCATGTCATGGATTCTTATGCCACATGGATCCAGTTGATGTTTTGAGCACCCACTTCCTACGTCTCCCCATGTAGTTGGTTCAGGTACAAATAACTTAGCCTTCATTGTCAAATTTTTGTAGGTTTTCATTCACTAATGGAAAGTGGCTTATTGTTAGGCTTATTGATGACATCAAATGAGGATAAGATTGCACAAATAGGCCAACTTGTTGATCAAACACTCTTCAAACATGCTAGGTATTGTCTATGACAATTCTTGGGATTGACCTAATGTAGATGTTTGTCCAACAAGTAAAGGTGTCAAAGTCACAACTATCCCATTCACTTACTATGTTGCAACCTAGCGATGATGGATTTGGGAATTGTCTAGCTAGGGCATGGCAATTCTTTGAGTTAGGTTGTCAAAAGAAGGTTTTGAGACAAAAAAGGAAGTTGAGGAAGCTCCCCTCTTTTTGAAAGCCTCCTTAAAAAATTAAGGTGGCAATGCATGAAGGCAAATTAGGCAAAACATATGAGGGGGTGAAGGAAGAGGGAAGGCTTCAAGTTGGTCAAGGTTTTGCTTACTTTGACATGTATGATGGAAAAATCTTTTTATGACATTGACAATATTCTTACCCTTGTCCAAAACTTTGGCTCTTGAGAATTCAAAGCATGTGATTGTTGCATATGTGATATTTTATGTCACCATGTGAGAATATTGAAACAAAATAGCTCTATTTCTATGTGGTATAAGCTCAAATGTGATTTTTTGGCTACTTCTATTGCATTATGTAATTGGGATAGTGAACTTAACGGTGTTCAAAAAGCTTCACTATCTACATGTAGCTCCTTTGTTATGCAACTCATTGGCTTATGTATATTATTTGGGTAGTAGACTTGGATTGGTTTTAATACATATAAGGGGCTATAAAAGGTGATATGTGTCTACTCTTCTTTCATTTCAAACTTTTGGTTTTTTTTTTTGTGTGGTAGCAAGCCACATTCGCATGCTTATCTCGACATCCTCCATCATTATGTCTTTGATTTGCATATGAGGTTCATTTAGAAATACATGAGAGGGAAAACACAAGAAAATAGAAAGGCAAGGAACATATGACTTACCTTAATAGCTTATCACACTGATACTAATATGTTTGTTGGATAATTTGCATAATTTTTGTTGGTTAGTTTATGCATATTGTAGGTTGGTCTTTTTTTAAAAATGTGTTTGAGGGACCCATGAGCCACAAATTTTCTAGAATTGGGTACGGATGAAGTCAAAGGCTTTAGTAGTTGGATCATCTAGTTGCATATGTACTATATGCTTGCATATGAAAATAAGAAACCCCTTTCTTGTAGTGTCTATTCTAGCTTTGAACAACCATACTCAGCTATTGCATTGCAAATAAGTAACACATACACATATATCCAAGATCAAGTACACTAGAAAGACTAAAGTACATTAAGAGGCTCAAATTTTCTAATAATCTTAGCTAGAACCTATATTGCAAGGGTTCCGAACACTTTAAGGCTTATTAATTACCCAAGCAACTAGCAATTTGCATCTCTAGTAAGATGCACATGTCTTTTGATGTGAGGGCTCTAATTAAATACAAATTGTATTGCAATGGCTCTAATTAGAAATAAATTATCATTGTGAGGGCTCCGAACATCATGATGAGTTTAGACACAACTATTTCTTTTTGATGCAATAAACCACAGTCAAAGCATTCACTACATTATTCTCTAATTTGTTTAAAGAGCATGTAGAAATTCACTTGAATAAATCATAGATCAACTCCTTATAGTTGAATTGCTTGAAATTAAATACATGTTAGACAGATAAATAAAGAAATTTTAAATTACAATGAATGAATCTTGAGTAGATGATGTAGGGGATTTAATAGGATGTTGTTGGGGATTCAACAACAAGAACAACACTCTGCTGGCTAGATAAAAATTAACTGGCATCCATAGGCTAGAACTAACTAACAATGCATTTTTGGTCCTTCAATAAGAGGAAGGAGAAGCCATAATCAATTGATCATCTAGCATTGTAGGTGCTCCATTTGAGGTGGAGGAGCTATAACATTAGATGTGGATGTACTAAAGTGGGTGAGAATGAGGTGTTGTACCATCGGATGCATGCATACCAAATTGAAAGACTCAGAAAACCTGGGCCTTGAATAGGCATGGGGCCTAGGACAATGAGCATGGAGGCTATGACCTGCACCTCCAACACCAGTTTGCAACTCGAGAAGAGTAGGCTTGAGAATGTGAATGAGAAGCATGTTGAGGAGCATGCACAACCCCATATGTGTCCATGTGAACTATCTATATGATCAACCATCAAATATTTAGAGAAGTGTGGAGCATGAAAAAGTGGCCACAATCTTCCATATAAATCAATTGATGTGATGTCTAGTATTCAAGAAAAGCTCTAAATTTACATACAAATTTGAAAATCATGTAGAAAAAATATATTTTGAGTAACACTTTTTTGTGAATCTAGAAACATGTTATTGATGAACTTTATGAACAAAAATTTGAGTGGAATTGAATGTGCTTCCCATCTTTGTACATTAATTTCCATAAACCGTGTAAGTGTATGTGTGTGTGCATATATATATATATATATATATATGTATATATAGAGAGAGAGAGAGAGAGAGAGGGGGAGAGAGGGGGAGAGAGAAAGAAAGAAAGAAAGTTATATTAACATCTTCTAAAGACCAAAACTGGCCTATGAGACAAACTGTGATACAACTGATGAGGTCCAGCTATCCAAAATAAAAGTGCTGAATGAAAAGCTAAAAACTGGAAACTGAAAATATGGTGCTGTGAGTGTGATAAGTGTCGTGTATGTGTATGTGCGTATGTAGTTCTGGTACTCCAGATAATGACCACAAAAGGGGAACAAATGTCGGCTGTGATAGGGGAACAACTGTCGGCTGTGATAAAGTGGTGCGATGTGTATATGTAACAGATGCAGGGAGATATACTATCCTGGGATGTAGAAGCAGTCGTCGAAGTCGCTAATAGCAGGTGATCCCTCCTGGATGCAGGATGTGGTACATCGGCGGTGGAGAAAGAGCAAACTGGAGATCTGAGATCCAATGTGTCGAGTGTCGTCGGATCTCAGTCTGCTGTCGATGTAGATCAAGAATCCTTTGGATCTCCTGTCGGTGTGGCTGTGGGGTCCGAAACCCACGGATCCTCATGCGGCGTCGGATACACTGGTCCTCAGCCTGCTGTAGTGTGAGCCCGGAGGTCTGGCTGGAGGCTGGTACAGTAGCTCTCACTCTGTCTGTCTGAAAGAACTGTGTAATAGTCGTCTGGGTGGGCCCCTCTCTGACTGGGACCCGCTGTGTGCTCTGCTCTCTGATGTGCCATGCCTCTCCTAGAAAATGGCCAAATGATCTCTGATCCATATCAGTCATACATCCCTGAAGTGAGCTGCTCAATGTGTATCTAGATCTCAACTCTGAGTATGGCCCCGCACCAAGGGGTAGCTCTTTGATACTCTAGTCACTCCAGCATTGATGTATGGAGCAGCTATATGGGGGCCAGGCCTTGCCGATTATGTATGGACATTGATGGAGAGACCTCAGGTGATCATGATATCTAGATTGATTCGCAGCAAGCGAGCAGAGCTTGCCACACCGCCCATGCTAGTCGAGGTATTATTTCAGACAGTATGCTTCCTACACAGATTTCAGGATATGGACAGAGATCACATTGCATACAGAGCATATATGGCATCTCAGGAGATGGCTCGAGCGGGGGATACCACATCATGGTATGCACAAACTAGAGCTTGGTTTGACAGACATGGGCTGGACATTGATAGACTCCCACCTCTTTTATATGATACTCAGGCTCCCACTTACACCCTCTCTCTCTCTAAGAGGAATAGAGTCATCAGACAGGAGATATGGCATATTTATATACAGAGGACATGGGTCAGCCCTTCACTGCCATCGAAGATGGCACATTATTATACACAGTTCTTGAGCATATCAGAGCAGGGATTCATAGAGATTCTTGTGCAACCTCAAGATAAATATTGGAGTCAATATAGATGATGAGTCTAAAAAAGGAAAGTGACCACTCAAAATAAGTATCTCATTTTCAGTATTCATAGTACAGTATATTTGATATGCATAATAAGACAAAAGACATTTCAGATGAGTGTAAAGATGCAGTAGTATTTGTTACAATCGACTTCTACAAATCAAAAATAATAATTATAGGTATCTTTTTGAATAAAAATAAATGACTTCATGAAGATATCAACTTTTGCTTTTTTTAAAGGCTCTTGATGATATATGTCATGAAGGTGGCGAAAAGGATCTCACTCCTATGCAAAAAGTAAGATTTTTTATATAAGTTTATTCTTTTAATATTCTAATAATCCAAATAGTTGATAGCATGATTTGTATCTGAGCTGATGTATGGAATATAAGAACCTTGGTTTTACCGAGGTTCACTGTCATGCCTCTCTGTATGCAAAAATCATCCAATGCTAATAAATGCTGTTGTAATCCCTGAGCTGAATCTGAGACCAACACAATGTCATCTGCATATAGTAAGATATGAACTGTGGCTCCACTGAGATCTATACCTCCACCGGCTCGCTGTTGAATAAACTCTGCTATCTCATCAATGTATAGCCCAAATAGAGTCGGTGAGAGTAGGCATCCTTGTTTCACACCAATGGTGCTCACAAGGGGATCTGATATACCTCCTGGACATCTGACTCTGCCAGTAACCCGCTCATATAGTGCATAAATACCCCACATCATGTCATCATCCACCCCCAGATCAAGTAGGCGTCCGAAAAGCCTCTCTCTCGGAACCATGTCAAAGGCTTTGAGGAAATCCACAAAGCAACAATACAATCTCTGTTTCTTCACTCGTGTCTGGTCGATCAAACAACGGAGAGTGAAGATGTGGTCTATGGTAGAAAATGCCCGTCTAAACCCTGCATGTCCGGGTGTGCGCATGCACTCTCTCTTTGCCAGCGTGCTGAGCTCCTCCTCCATCACCGTGCCATAAAGTTTGGCCAAAACTGGCCCAATCATGATGGTCCTATATGTGTTAGGATCCATGGGATCCCTTGACTTGTGGATAGGTACAATGGTGTGCTCTGTCCACGAGTCAGGGAACCCCTCAGACAATGCACGGTTGAAGAGGTGAGCAATGAGTGGAGCCAATGTGTCTCTGCCATATATAATATGCTCTACCTGAAGATCAAACTGGTCTCGAGCGCGGCCATGCTGTAACCGTGAGATAGCATGTTTTACCATACTAGTGGCGCAAAAGGATGAAATACCCAGTCTCGGTGTACATGGTGTGGGTATCAGCGGCTGTGCGGGTACATGATATAAACTCTGTGCGTATCCATGCCATACTGCAGGGTCATGTATCGGTGTGGGTGAGCGTGGTTCTCTGATCTGCCTCCATGCCTCTGCACAATCTCTGCTCATAAGAAGGTGGTATATATCCCAATATCTCTCCTCCTCCCATTCCCGCTTTTTACAGCGGGTCAAGCAGTGCATGCGTCTCTGCGCCTGTCTGTGTGTGATCTCTCCTCTGGCCTCTAAATCGCGTAGCTGTCGACGTAGATCTTTGCACTTATCATCATACCACCTATTCTATGGCACACAGAGAGAGAGAGAGAGAGAGAGAGAGAGAGAGAGAGAGAGAGAGAGAGAGAGAGAGAGAGAGAGAGAGAGAGAGAGAGAGAGAGAGAGAGAGAGAGAGAGAGAGAGAGAGAGAGAGAGAGAGAGAGAGAGAGAGAGAGAGCACTTGAAATTTATCACAAGCTTGTGATACATTTCAAGTGGGTTATTTCACTATATGTCTAGGTAAGCAACAAGAAGTTGTAAGGCAAGCCCCACATGCAAAGTGAAACTAAGATTTGATGATCTCATAACCCATTCAAAGTTGAGATTTCCTGGGGTCATGATGGTGGCTATTTAAACCTCATATTTCAGTGAGACCCTCTCACCCCTATTAATTGGGTTGTTGTTAAAACAATTTTAAAAACTCAAATTAATTAATACCCCTCTTCCCATTTGGTACCCCTTCCACATTCACATTTAGCAAGACAAGGACCTTTGTTTCTCCTAATCAATTATTTCCTCCTCCTCTCAAAACATTACCCTCTTCTTCTCCTTCTCCATTCCCCTTCATTCATCAATGTAGCTCATTTGATTCCTCAAACCTTGAATGAGAGGCACATACCAATCCATCAATGGGAGGCACATGCCAACCCATCATCAAAATATGGGGTAGAAATGGTATATATCCCATGGGAGTAGGACAATTTCATATGCGATGAATCTCAAAGAAAGGATGCACCAAAAGGGTTTTGCAACCAATGGACGTCAAAGAATGCACCATGCAAACTATTGCATTTGATGGCTGATAGTCATGCATAGCTCATCAGGTAAACCCATACTTCCAAAGCCCACTATGGCATACTCTAATCAAGTGGTTTTTTCTCAATATAGAGTACTATATTGGATGCTCTATTTTATTCTATAGGTATTGGTGCAACTTTGGCCCAATTCATGCTCCTAATAATCCACTATCAATGAAAACCCAAAAGAAGGTCAGCAAACTAAGTGTTGAGTCCCAAACCTATGGTGCGGGATGTCACTATCATTTCATGGCAGCTCAACTATACCTTTGGCCCACAATTTTCCATTTGAATGATATACTATATGAGCATGTGAATGCTAAAGGAAACGTATGTCATGGTGCACTGTACACTAGACAATCCAATGCAAGGATGGTCTTTGCATCCTGATTGTCAATGAGAATAAGATCATCAATTTATGACATGCTTCACAAAGGTTTTATCCCACCACAAGTATTGCAAAATCACATACACACAGTGTAAAGGGGTGCCAAAGATGGTAGTTTGAAGGCCTCAAGATATGCTTTTCTTATGTTGTGGGATATTTTGAATATTATAAAGCAAGTTGGAAACCATTCACCTTGAAAATGGACCAAGATGATGCACACATCATGTACAATTGGGTCCTTGTGGATAAGAGCTAAACCTTTTTTACTTAGTTCTTTGATGTTGCAAAAGGGCATGCATTTGTGGGTGGTGTGCAAATCAATTGGCACAGATAGAGATGGCAAAAATACATGGGGACAATGGATGCCATCTCTCATATAAATAAATATAAGGTGGAGCATTACAAAAGACATGCATGACCATTCTTTTGTGCATTGAAACATATTTATTGAATGGAGATCACAATAATTTTGCAGTTTCATCTACATACCATCTTGGTATTTGACTCTCATCAGAATGGTATCCCTATTGCTTGGATCATTACATCTTCAAGCACCATGGTTGACATCTCAGTGTGGCTAGTGGCCTTCGGGGACTATTTGCTTGATGTAAAAAAATCATGGTAGTATAATGAGTTTATGGTAGATGATACCTATGTGGAAAATATATACTATTAGGTAAGCCATATATATAAAATAATTTTGCTACATTACTTGTTATGTTATGGTAATTTGTTCTACGTTGTGCTCATTGTAATTTGTTAGTTGTTGTAGGGAGGTCTTTGGCATTCCAGTGTATCTTTGCATTTGGGATGCCCAATGAGCTTCATTAAAGAAATTAATCAAGAAGGTTTTTGATATGTAAAAATGGGCAAAAATGTTCAAAAAGTTAGGTCAAATAATGAAGATGCAAAGTCAAGTGAACACTGCTTAGGTGAGCATGGAGGGAGAAACCATGGACATGGTGGATGATTCCTTGCATATGTACAAGAAAAGGACTTTGTCAAGTACTTTAAGGACCAATAGATGGCATCAATTATAGGTGAGTTTTGCAACTTGAACTTTTTTGTCTCTTATTTGCCTTAATTTTACTTTTCACTTTCCAAGGAATGTGGATTTGAGCATCTCATAATTCGCCACCCTTAAGTAGAAAACTCATGGTAGCACCAACTCCTATCATGGTATTCTAAAATCATGATTTCTTATTGGGCACAAGACATCATGGTCATTTGGCTCCTAGAAAATATGTTGGGCACTTGTCATTCCCATTTTTGGTATCATGATATGTTGAAGGAGGTCAGGCTCAAAGAAAACCTAGATATATTTGATGTTGTTGTGAATTATGTATAATGTGTGAAAGGAATCCCTAATGATAGTGTGAGGCTCTTTGATGTTGAGCACAAGGTTGCTTTGAAGAGCCAAATCAAAAATGGCCTATGGCACAAAATAGAGAATGCAAATTGTGAGTGGTCATGTTGCTCTTGTGAATGGGCCATGTGTGGCAACCTTTGCAAACATCATTGTGTTGATGTTTGGTGGTTTGCACTTTTCACATGTCGTCAAGGCATCCATGGACTTGTACGATGACTCGTTCAACAAAGATGTACTACACGAGTCATTTTGTTGTTAACATCCCTTGTGCTTTATAAAAGCTAACATGTTGAGTAATTGTGCTTTGAAAATGGTGGCATGCCATGGATTATTATGCGACATGGATCCAATCAATGCTGAGAACCACTTCCCATGTCTCCCCATGTGCTTAGTGTAGGTACAAATAACTTAGCCTTCATTGTCAAATTGTTGTAAGTTTGCATTAAATAATGGAAAGTGTCTTATTATTAGGCTTATCGATGACATCAAATGAGGATAAGATTGCAAAATATGTCAACTTGTTGATCAAACACTCTTCTAGTGTGGTAGGTGTTGGTTATGACCATTCTTGGCATTGTTGACCTACTATGGGTGTTTTAAAGTTGTGTGTGCTTTGCAATGGTATCTAGAACTATTGGAATTTTCTCATTGTCTTTCTTTTCAAATGCAAATTTTTGTTCTGCAAGCAAAGATTTCAAAGTCACAATAGCCCATCCACTTAGTAGGTTGCAACCTATTGACAATGGCTTTGAGAATTCGCTAGCTAGAGCACAACCATTCTTTGAGTTAGGTTGCTGAAAGAATGTTTTGAGACAAAAGGCAAAGTCGAGGAAGCTCCCCTCTTTCCCAAACCCTCAAAAAATTAAGGTGACAATGCAAAGAAAATTAGACAAAGAATGTGAGGTGGTGAAGCAGGAGGAAATGCTTCAAGTTGTTTATCAATTTGCTTACTTTTGACACATACAATGAAAAAATCTTTTTGTGACATTGAAAATGTTTACATCCTTGTCCAAAACATGGGCTTTTGGAAATTCAAAGATGGTGGTTATTGCATATGTGATATTTTATGTCACCATGTTAGTGTTGAGATTCAAGCTCATGATCACCGTCTGATGCCATGAGGCATATTACACGGTGGATTCCGTGCCATGGTAGATTTCGTGAGGTTTTACAGTGGATTCCGTAAACTTTTATTATCGGGGCTCATACACAAAGTGGATTCTTTGTGCGAGAAGTTGATGGGGACGCCTATCCTTTTCGAGCGTTTCGTTAATTTAGTGTGTACATGGGTGATTCCATAGCGGGTTACATATTAAATTAATAAACATTTATGAGTTTAGAGTGCGCACTCGTGATAAATTAAGGTTAGGATTGATTTCTAACCAATTGATTTATTTATGTAGCTGAAGACTGCTAGGTATTCACTTTTGTCAGTTTAATTGTATTATTTTACTAACGATTGTGAATGCTTCAGTTGATGTGTAGAGATAGCAGCAGTGGCGGTGGAAAGCATTGGAGGATAGTGTGTATTCGAGTTATCATCTATATTTTGATGGGCGCATACCTTAGGCATGGTGTCTATATCTTGTCGCACCTATTTATCAAGGCGTTGGATATTTATTTATTATTTTTGTATGCGCATGGGCACACAAATTAGATATTTGTATTTGGACATTGTATTGGGTATGCTTGACTTCTTGGGCGCCTGCCCATTAGCTTTATTTCTATTTGGCAGAAAAGTAAACTCAAAAGCCAAAAGCGTGCTATTTTGTAATTTGGGCTATTATTTGAGCTTGGAGATGATTAATACATAAAATACATGCTTTGTGGAGCGCTCACACAAGGCATGGGGGGAGATTGCACCCAATTGGTCTCTTGTTCATGTCGTGCATGCTTTCTACATTGATTTGTGTGCAAAAGTAGAGTTCTTTTGTTCTTGGGGACCTTCTAACGCTCACTACGCGCGCTTATGGCATCCGATCTGTACACTAGTGGTATCAGAGCGAAGCTGAGATTGAGAGCTTCCAATTGTCGCTACCCATCTTGCGCGAAGGCGGAGCTCTTGGAACGATCGAGTTCTACAGTGAGTTTCATCACGAACGGTCGATATGGGTGGATTCCTGGCGGTCAAGAACCTCTGTCTGTAGCCTCTGATCGTGAAGGACCGGCCTGAGGAGGCGAAGAACCACGCCAACATCTCCTTCATCAAGTCGTTTTTTCCACAGAGAATACAATACAGTAAGCTTCATCATAATCAAGTCGTTTTTTTCCACAGAATACAATACAGTAAGCTTCATCATGATCAAAAGTTCTTAAGCTTTAAAATAAAGCTTGGTAAGCTTTATAAGAAGCTTAAGAAGCCTCAACTCTAAAATTTGGCGACGGGCGGCGACAAATCTGTCGAGGACATATTCATGTCCTAAATTTCCACGACGGCTTCAGAAGCTTAAAGCTTCTTAGCCTTACAAGTTTACTAAGGCTCTCTAATCTACCAAGTTCAAACTTACTTACTCTGCAAGTCCTGCAAGTCCACAGAAGTCAAAACAGACTTATCTCGATTACTCCCATAAAGACTGTTCCTGTGTAGAAGCCTAGAACCACAAAATTGCTCCCTGGAGGACTCTGTTCACATACGCAGACTTGTTGAACCAGTTTCAGCACACGCAGAAGGTCATATACAGTTTCTACGAAGACTATGAACACTGCAACCACAAAAGACAAAGACCGTATAAGCCAAACAAAAATCTATAAGCCTTGTATACCCGACTTTGAGCTACACTCATCCCGCTAATCAAATTTCGAGAGTGTGAGGTCTTTTGGATTTTTACAGGATGACGGAACAAAATATGGATGATTTAATGGCTGAAGGTGATCTTCCCGAACCTACGATGGAACAAAAATTGGATTTAATTATGATGCAGCTCGATGAAGAACGAAGAGCCCGACAAGCTTTGCAAGTTCAAATGGCTAATTTGCAACGATCTACTACCGACAAAGATGGACCACAACCCGAAGATCTTATTCGACGTACCATTGATGTGACACTCGAAGCTCAATCCATCCGCAAAGAAACAAAGATAAGTAAAACAAATTTCAAATTTCATACTTTCAATGGAACTCGAGATAGAAAGACTGTACTTGCATCTATCAGTCAGTTTGATGATTACTTTCATGAAGAAACATATGCTGAAAAAGACAAAATTAAATGTGTCACTAATTATTCAATTGATCAAGCATCTCTATGGTGGACTGTGGTTCGCAAGAGCATTGATTGTCCCACTACATGGGAGAGTTTCCAAAATAAGTTTTTGCAGAATTTCCTTCCTCCTCAATTCCATGAAAAAGCCATAAAGCAATGGGATCTTCTACAGCAAAGAGATTGTGAGCCTATTTCCCAATACACCGAATGTTTTTGGAATGCCCTATTGCAACTACGCATGCTAGAAGACATACCTGAAACGACTCACAAATGCAAGTTTATGTCTAGCTTACTTGGACATTACTATGCTGAAGTCAATATGTTCAAGCCAACAACCCTTGAAGATGCAATTTCTTTGTCTCATGACACTAAAGACAAGATTCGAGGAAGAGATAAGCGTCCACAACAATTTCAAGCAAATGGTAACTATGGTTCCAAGCAATTCAATTCAAATTTTAGAAGATTCAATCAAAGTCACTTTCTTCCATCGTCATTCGGAAAGTCTTGGACACGACCACCTGTTTTGCCATCAAATAGCAATCAAAACCCTAAGTCATCCTCACAGCCAAATCCCAATATTCCTAGACTTCCTGCCATTGCCAACAATGTATCTAAAGCCAAACCTATAGTTTGTTACAAATGCCATCAACCTGGACATCTAGCAGCCAATTGTCAATCGAAGAAACCACCTGTCCATATCAATGATCTTGGAGCAATGGAAGATGAAGAATGTGAGGAAATGCCTGACTTTACGGAAGATGATGACGACATTGCCACTACTTTGGATACTTTGCCAGGTATGCCAACTCCACATTCTTTGTTAACAATGAAATGTTTAGTGTATGGTAAAGAAAAGATTATTTTGCATGATGATGATAGTACACATGATTTTATTTCTGCAAAGTTAGTGAAAGAATTGAAATTACAAACTATTTCTACACATTATCGCATTAAAGAAGCATTCCTAGGCACAAGATACAATGGAACACAAGAGGTGCATAACTTAGAAAGTAAAATTGGTGAATACACTGAACGTAGAAATTTCCTAGTTGTACCTTTGCAGTCTAGTGATATTATCCTAGGTATACCTTGGCATCATCAGTGTGACCCTGACATAGATTATTCTATGCATTCAATTAAAATTTATTTTCAAGGAAAACAAATAACATTGAATGGTATGCACGCTTCTAATAAATTTCCACTGCTTACTCATACTCAAGCTAAACGTGCATTACGTAAAAGTAGCAAATCTTATTTAATTTGGGTCAATGAACTTCAGCTAAAGAAAAACATATGCATCCTAAGCATAAACAATTTCTTACTCAATTTAAAGATTGTTTTGCTGATGATTTACCACCTAGACTACCACCTTCACATCCTGAAGATCACAAAATAGATTTAATTCCTGGAATACAACCACCATGTAAAGCACCATATAGGCATAATCAAATTGAACAGAAAGAAATTCAAAATCAAGTAGAAGAATTGCTTAACAGAGGATTAATTAGGCCTAGTAGTTCTCCATTTGGCACCCTGTTTTACTGATAAAGAAGAATAATAATACTTATCATATGTGCATTGATTATCGTGCCTTGAATAACATTACAGTTAAGAATAGATATCCGATTCCTAGGGTAGATGATCTTATGGATAAACTACAAGGTTTTGCCATATTCAGTAAGATAGATCTTAAATCTGGTTATCATCAAGTGAGATTGGATACATCTGATATATTCAAAACTACATTTAGAACACAATTTGGACATTATGAATTTCTAGTGATGCATTTTGGATTGACTAATGCACCTGCTATATTTAGTCGAATGATAAATCGCATATTTCTGAAATATCAGCATTGTGTTATAGTATTCTTTGATGATAACTTAGTATTCAGTATAAACGAGAAAGAGCATTATGAACATCTGTCTTTAGTTTTCAAGTTGTTGAAAGATAATCAATTGTATGCTAATCCGGAAAAGAGTGAATTCTTTCAAACAGAAATTGAATATCTAGGTCATATTGTGTCATCAGAAGGTATTAAGGTTGACCCTAAAAAGATAGAAGCAATATTGAATTGGTCCATACCCAAAAAATGTGCATGAGTTATGTTCTTTTTTAGGTCTTGCTAGTTTTTACCGAAAGTTTGTGCGAAATTTCTCATTACTTGCATTGCCTTTGACTAAACTTTTAAAGAAGGGTATTGTTTATAACTGGACTGATAATCAACAAAAATCTTTTGATTTATTGAAACATGCATTAACCCATGCTCCTGTATTACAGCTACCTGATTTCAATAGACCATTCTTTTTAGTAGTTACTGATGCTAGTGGATCTGGCATAGGAGCCGTACTTATGCAAGATAATCATCCCATAGCCTACTCTAGCTGTAAACTGAAACCATCCGAACTTAAATATTCTACATATGATAAGGAATTGCTAGCTGTAGTACAAGCTTTACGTCAATGGAAACATTACTTAATGGGTTCTGATTTTATGATTAAGACTGACCAACAAAGTATTAGACATCTCCTTAGTCAATCCCAAATATTTGACCGACATATCAAATGGGCAGCTTTCATTCAAAGTTTTCATCCCCTTATACAATATCAACCAGGAAAAGAGAATGTAGTAGCTGACGCTTTAAGTAGAAGACCAACAATTCATAATATTTCTGTCATATCATTTGATTCTCTAATCCCTATGAAAGATACTTATCATCAGGATCTTACTTTTCAAGCTGATTGGAATAAATTAGTTGCAAATAACTGGATTCCTATTGATTCACTATCTTACAATGATGGATACATGTTTTATGAAAAGAGATTATGTGTTACAGTTCCATTTAGATCTTTTGTTTTGAATGAGATTCATTGTCCTCCATATCAAGGTCATAGAGGTATTATATCTACTTTGCGTACATTGACTGAAGATTTTTATTGGCCACATATGGATACTAATGTATCTAACTTTGTTTCTGAATGTTTAGTGTGTCAAAGAGACACCATGGTAAACAGTATGGTTTACTGATGCCTTTATCTATTCCATCACGACCATGGGAACAGATTTCTATGGATTTTATTACTGGTTTACCTAACACTAAAGCTAACCATGATATGATTTGGACTGTTGTAGATAGGTTTACCAAACAAGCATATTTCATTCCATGCAAGAAAACTTTAACTGCATCTCAAGTAGCTCAGTTATTTTTTAACATTGTTTTTACTAACCATGGTTTACCAAAAGTTATTATTTCTGATCGTGATTCTAGATTTTGCAATAATTTTTGGATTACTCTATTTGCTAACTTAGATAGATTTTTCATATGCATTTCATCCTGAAACTAATGGTCAAACAGAAGCTACTAACAATACTATTTTAGATCTTTTACGTGCTTACACTATTTCTAAACCACACACATGGGATACACATCTACATTTAATTCAGTTTGCATATAAGAATACACCACACACAGCTACAAAGAAAGCATAGTTTGAAGTTATTTATGGTTATAGATTGCCTACACCTGTTGCATCTTTATCAAATAAAATTCAGACTGCTGATGATATTGCTAACATGCACGCTACTATTTTTTATGAAGTTAAAGATATGATTGCCAAAGCCCAGCAATCATATACAAAACAAGTAAATAAGAAAAGACAGGCCATGAATTTTAAAGTTGATGACTATGTTTGGTTATGAATAGAAAAACGTAGATTACAAAGTGTAGATAAACACCCAGTTGTGAAATTATCACCTAGATTCTATGGACCATTCAAGATCATTCACAAAATCAATGACAATGCATTTAAACTAGAACTACCACCACATTGGAAAATTCACAACACCTTTCACATTAGTTTATTATGACCCTTTAAAGGCCAATTACTTGTACACCCTGTCTATGAAAACCCACCTTTGCTAGATGAAGAGACTGAAATCCTTGAGCCTAAAGTGAGACTCAACCATAGTTAGTGACATAGTCAGTTAGTGACCTAGAATTTTATGTAGTGTGTGACTAGACTTTATAGGTTCTAAATAATGAAGGTGTTGAGTGTTGAAATGACTTGTTTTTTGGCTGATTTTTGTTGTTTTTGAGAGCTGAATGGTTGCTTTTATGAGATGATTGATTGATTTGGAAGTGGTTTGAGAGTGTTTTGGATGATAATGATGGTGTTTTGGAAGATCATGATGTTTGTTGGTGGTTCTGTGATGTTCTGATAGATTCTGATTGGTTCTGTATACCTTCTGTTTTGCTTTGTTTTGCTCTGTTTTGTTCTGATTGTCTTCTGTAAGGAGGGATGGAGTATTGATTGATGAAGATTGAGATCATGTGAAAGTTTATTGAATGGTTTGTGAGAGTTTGGAATGATTTGAGAATGAGTTATGTGGTTTTGATAACCTTCTGTAACCTTCTGTAGGTCTTTTGTAGAGCTTCTGCTTCTGTTCTGTTTCTGTTCTGTTCTGTACTGTAGCTGTTCTGGTGCTGTTCTGGTACTGTTCTGTAGACTGTTCTGTATGCTTATGTAAGTGTTCTGTGGAATGTATGTGTGACTTTGGGAAAGTTTTCTAGCCTTGGAAAGAGGTGAATACAAGTGCAAAAGAGCTGAAAGAAGTGGAAGAAGTAGCTGCCAAATACTAAAGTGAAGACTAGAGTGAAGTGACAGTAGTGAGCTATGAAAGGACACTGTAGTGGCTCTGGTGACTCTTCATATCAGACATACCTCTTGGGAGGGGTATCCACGACCTAAGAGTGATTATTGAGGGTGATTTTGAGAGATTGTAGTGAGGATATGATGTATTATTGATAGAGAGAGAGAGAGAGAGTCAGAGATAGCCAATTCTACTGAAATAAAGTGATTGTATATGAGAGATTGAGAGAGAAGACTATGAAGATATTGAAGATGAATACTACATGATGTATTTCCATTCAAAGATGGTGTACTTCTTTGCTTTCTTTGTTCTATTGATGGATTTTGTGAAGATGTTGAAGAATATGGTTGATTCTATTAAAACCCGTGGAAGATCTACATGATGCTGCATGAAGATTTGTTGTGCCTGGTGTTCCTTTCTTTATTGTGATCATATGAAACATGATAAACAAGCTTGTTGATGTTACAAGATAGATTTTCTTGCAAGAGAATTCCCTTTTCCTTGGTGTTCCTCTCGGGGCTCCATATTTTTGGTGCGCAGTCGGGGAAACTTGCCATCAACAAGCACCAGAAGAGGCTGAAAATGAAGGAAATGGCATTGCCAAGAAGAGAAGAATTCAATGGATGTTTGTAAAGTTCCTTCTTCCACTGAAGAGTTGGAATTCCTCATAATCAAAGCCACTTTCTACAAGAAGTTCATCCCACAATGGCGGAAACACATCACCATCATGATGCATGCTCTATGTGGTGGACAGTTTCCTCTTCTTATTGAAGCAGCAGAAACTTGCATCTTGGTGGCAAACTGTTTGGGAACAAACTGAAGAGCAGAAACAGAGAGAATGACCATCCATGGAAGATTTGGCATTCATTGAGAAGTTTCCAGACAACATCAAGTGGGAGATTGTGAAGAAGCTTCAAGAGTCTTGGTCTATAGTGTTGGGGGTAAAGGCGCCTCCGCCGTGCCGCCCCGTGTATTACTACACTGACAGTACCCGCCACTGCACACTGTAGGTGGCGGGCGCCCGTCACGTCACTTTATTCTTTATTCTTTTAGTGACAGTTTGAATAAAGGAAGGCCCGGTCACACATTGTGACTGTTGGAGTTCCCATTTCTTGTCTCTCTCTTTCTTGCTCTTGCTCTCCCGCCATAGCTCGCATGCAAGCTTCGATCCTTCTCACCTTTCAACTGGTATCAGAGCTTGGCATTCTCTTGCTCGAGCTCGACTCGGTGCTTCCCGACCTTCGCATCGACTCGCTTCACGCATTGGGTCTCCATCCCGGCAGCCATAGCCGACCTCTTGAGCTCCCGACTCTCCTCGGCTTCCCGAGCTCCATCCTGGCCTTCTTGAGCTTCATTAGGGCCTTGCCCTTGAGGTATTGCTTCAGCATTTGCAGGCATTTGAGTGTATTCTCAGATTGAAACAGGGCAGGAACAAAGGGCAGCCACTCTTCTTGAGCTCCATAGCTCATATCTTCCCTCCCCTTTGCATTGGGCCTTCATGGCTTGGTATGTGCCTACCTTGGGCCATCATTGAGCCCCCCATTACCCCCTTTTCAGCCCATGTGGAGTAGCAGCAAGTTCAGCACCAACAGGGCAGATTGCATCATTTTTTCCAGGCTGTGAGCACTCATCTACTTCAGCTCCACACTTGGCCATTGCTTCTTGCTCTCTACCTTGATCAAGAGGGCTATAGACTTCATGTTTGATGTCATTAAAGCTTTGGGCATTGGTCTTGATCTTTTGGGGCTGATTTCTTCAGATTTGGGACTGTCATAAACTGTCATAACAGGCTGAAAACAGGGCAGCACCATTGGCATTAGCATTTGTTGCTTATACTCCATTCCGGTTGTGCTATTTGATGCCCGTATGCGGTCTACATGATGCCTAGTGCCTTGGGAATGTATGCACATGATTATGCCATGATTTTGGCTTGAAATATTGGCTGATTTGGGACTGTTATTTACTGTTATACAGTGCTGGAAACAGGGCAGCCACACTTGGCATTGGCATTTAATGCTTATACTCTACTCCGGTTACCTTGTTTGATGCCCGTATGCGGTCTACTTCCTACCCGGATGTATTGGGGATGTATGCATTTGGTTTGACCATGATTTTGGCTTGAATTTGGGGCTGAAATCTACTGTTTAGAATAGTAAATACATGCTGGAATAACAGTGGGCTGAAGGTACTTTACATGCTTTGGCACTTACCTACCGCTACCGGATGTATGCTTTGAGCTTTGGCATGATATCTCTGACATTTGGGGACGACTTGGAGCATATGTATGAGATTATGGGATGCTTTTGAGCTTCGCATTAGCTCCGTCTTCACTGGCATTTGGACCGACTCGCCATGCTCGTGGACCGCCTATGCCTCATGTCTCTGCTTGACAGTTAGGCTTTTGCATTACATGCTTTGGTTCGTGACATATGCTATTTGGTTCGTGTATGCCATACCGACATTTGGAGCTTGGATTTGGATGTATTTGAGCATTCCCGGCTTACTTGATCACTGATCTTGGTTGCTATTTGGATGTCATTGAGTTGACCGAGAGCTTATTTGGGCTTATGTATTGCTTCATGGTTAATACGACCGGTGCTTCATGTATGTCATGCTCTCTCGGATGCGCTTGATGCATTGACAGGGTCACTTATCACTGGTGCTTTCTCTTGGGTTGTTTGAGCTTCTGAGCTCGCTTTGTACGCCTTTTGTGCCAGTGGGAGCATTTTACATGCTTTCTTGACCTTTGACAGTTGCATGCTATTGGAGCACTTACATGTATTTGGAGCAGTTTATGTCTTGAGCAGCTACATACACATTGAGACTTTGGGATCATACTCCGATCTTTATGGATATGCATTGATGTACTCTTGGTTCACAGGATGCTTATGAGCTGAGTCTCATATTTGGATCTTTCTCTTTGAGCAGATACCTATTTGTGTCAGGTTTTGGCAGTTACAGGAACACTTTGCCTAGAGTGTCTGGGGGTGTGCCTTTCACTAGCAGATGTTATTTTGACATGCTTGGTGTTGAGCTCATGTTCTTTTCACTGTCATTGGCCTTGCTTATGTCCGTTTCATGCCGGCTTTGGACCTAGCATTGTTTGCTTGACATTGGATCCTATTTTGGGATAGTTTGCTCTCTAGACTGCATACATGCAATTTATTACAGCAAGCAGTTATTGGTGGACTGAGGTGTACTTTTCATGCTGAAATATCCTGATTTGGTGTACCGCACCGAGTACTAAGTGGGCAGCAACTTTTGGCACACTTTGCTCACCCTTTGGACCCCGTTTTGGTCATTTTTGGGCAGTTTCTGCAGTAAAACAGCAAGCAGTTTTGGACTGTTTGGGCATTTCCAGCCTGCATAATGGCGTCATCTTCGCATGATAGTGCCATCTTTAACATTACAAAGTTGGATGGTACCAACTACTCTTACTGGAAGAGTCAAATATGGCAGGTTTTGGTGCAGAAATCTCAGATTAAGCCACTTCGGTTGAGTGGGGAGCAGCCTGAAACTATGGACATTGACGACTGGCTTGAACTTGATGAGCTATGCAAGTCCACGATTGTATTGTCTCTCACTGAACAGGTACATTATAATGTATTTGAGGAAGCACAGAGTGCATGGGATCTATGGAATAAGATCAAGAATCTTTATGATAAGAAAAGTCCGGCGAGTCAGATGTACTGGTTGAAGCAGCTTATGGATCTGCGCATGAAGGATAATGCGACTATGTCTGCTCACTTGAGCCAGTTCCATGCTATACTGAAGAACCTGACTTCGCAGGATATCACCTTTGGAGAGGAAGTAACTCCTCTTTTCTTGCTTGGAACTCTGAATGAGTCATGGGATGTATTCCACACTGCTCTTTGTGCCTCTAGTGCTACTCTAAAATTGGCAGATGTTGAGAGTGCTCTTCTTCAGGAAGAGGTGAATCGCAAAAACTTGGATGCCTCTCGTGGTAGTCATGCTTTGACAGTTAGAGGCAGGAATGACAGGTATGACCGTGGTAATGGCTGAGGCCGTGACTCGCAGAAGGGTCGGTCTAAATCTCGTGGTGGCAAGTCGCGTAGTAAGTCGCGTGGACGCAATGCAAATGTCACTTGTCATCATTGTGGGAAAAAGGGCCATATTAGACCACAGTGTCATGAGTTGCGTAATGAGAAGCGCAAGGATAAGGGGAAAGATAAAGTGCAAGAGAAGTCCTCTGATCGTAGCATAGTACCTGCGAAGTCCAACGTCAAGATTGAGGAAATTAATGTCACGCAGACTGAGGAGTCCGATGGTGGTGATGAGTTTATACTTGCAGCTAGTTCTTCTGATGCTTCACACTTGACTGAGACACCTAGTATGTATGCACAGTGCTGGTTATTGGATTCAGGTGCATCCTTCCATGTGACGCCTTACCGTGAGTGGTTTCACTCTTACCGTACTGTATCTGGATCAGTCAGACTTGGAGATGACAGGTCTCTTGACATTGTGGGCATGGGTGATATTCAGTTGCAGTTTTCCACTGGCAGTTCATTTTTGCTTAGGGATGTACGTCATGTACCTGCGCTTACGCGCAGTCTTATGTCTGCAGGACAATTGGATGATACAGGATTTCATGTCTGTTTTGGGGATTCTACCTGGAAGATTACCAAAGGCAGACTTGTGCTTGCTAGAGGCGCCAAGGCTGGCAGCCTCTATCCTCTTGTTGTATCTGGGTCTTCTGTAGACCATGTTTTGGCAGTGGGCTCTATCCCACATGTATCACTTCGGCATGCCCGTTTGGGGCATATGTCTTTGAAAGGAATGAAAATGTCATCTGGTTTGCAGTATCTTCCGCCTTTGGACTATGCACGTTTTGACTCGTGTGATCATTGTCTTTATGGTAAGCAGAATAGGTCTACGCATAAGAAATTGGGTAGGCCACGCATGAGTGAGCCCTTGGCATTGGTGCATTCCGATGTTTGTGGGCCTATGCCTTGCATGTCTATGGGTGGCGCGAAGTACTTCGTTACCTTCATTGATGATTTTTCTAGGAAAGTGTGGGCTTATCCCATAAAGCAGAAGTCTGATGTCTTGGCAGTTTTTCAGAGATGGCTTGCTCTTGTTGAGAACCAGACTGGGTATAGGCTAAAATGCCTTAGGACAGATAATGGGGGAGAATATGTCTCGCATGCTTTTGAGCAGTTTTGTGATGACAGGGGTATTAAGCGTCAGTTGACCGCCCCTTACACCCCACCCCAGAATGGTTTGGCTGAGCGCATGAACAGGACTATTCAGGAGCGTGTGCGCTCTATGCTTAGCCATGCAGGCCTACCCCAGAGTTTTTGGGCTGAGGCAGTTAGTACGGCAGTGCATGTCATAAACCGATCGCCTTCTAGTGGATTGGATTTCCAGGTTGTAGAGGAAGTTTGGGCTGGTAAGCCACCCTCTTATGCGCATCTCCGTGTCTTTGGATGTGAGGCATTCTGCCATGTGCCCAAGGACAAGAGGAGTAAATTGGATCCAAAGAGCATTAAATGCATATTCCTTGGCTATGGTGAGTCAGGAGAGATGGGCTATCGCCTATGGGATCCGCAGGCGCGGAAAATAGTACGCAGCCATGATGTTGTCTTCCATGAAGACAAGATGCACAGGCAGCCTGAGAAGGTGGTTGAGATCCGCAGAGTGATCTTTCAGGAGGAGCCTAGAGCTCCAGCACAGCCAGTAGTACAGCCTGCAGCAGTTCCTCCACATGGCCAGGATGTTGGACAGGCAGTTAGAGAGGCAGCAGAGCCTGCGGTGAGACGGTCTACTAGAGACAGACGTCCACCTGACAGATTTCAGCCCTCTATGCATTATGTTTTGGTTACAGATGCAGGAGAGCCTTTCACTTATGATGAGGCTATGCACAGGGGTGACAGTCACTCCTGGGAGAGGGCTATGCAGTCTGAGATAGACTCCCTGCATAAGAATGAGACTTGGGATTTGGTTGCCTTGCCTAAGGGCAAAAAGTCTTTGCCATGCAAGTGGGTGTACAAGCTGAAAAGTACCCCTGGACACCCCAAGCCGGCATACAAGGCTAGATTGGTAGCAAAGGGTTTTAAGCAGGAACATGGTGTGGACTTTGATGAGGTCTTCTCTCCTGTGGTTAAGATGACCACCCTACACTTAGTCTTGGCTTTGGTTGCACAGCTTGACTTAGATCTATATCAGATGGATGTCAAGACGGCTTTTCTACATGGGGACTTGCATGATGAGATCTATATGGATCAGCCTAAGGGCTTTGCAGAACCTGGCAGGGAGCACCTAGTGTGCAAGTTGAAGAAGAGCTTGTATGGCTTGAAGCAGGCACCTAGGGAATGGTATCATAAGTTTGATGCCTTTATGCAGTCACAGGGCTACAGCAGGAGTGCTATGGATCCGTGTCTTTACACGAAGAAAGCCCGTGATGGCAGTTTGCTTATCTTGGTACTCTATGTTGATGATATGCTGATAGCAGGGAAAGCTCATGATGAGCTAGATGCTCTTAAATCTCAGCTGAAGAAGAGCTTTGAGATGAAGGATTTGGGACAGGCCTCACATATACTTGGGATGCGCATTAAGCGCGATAGGTATCAGGGGCTTTTGTATCTCTCACAGCGGGAGTACATTCATAAAGTCCTTGAGCGCTTCCGCATGCAGGACGTAAAGCCTATTGGCTGTCCATTACCTTCTTATGTAAAGGTATCACAGGCCGATTGTCCGCAGACAGATGAGCAGAGGGCCGAGATGGCCAAGATCCCTTATGCTTCAGCCGTGGGCAGTTTGATGTATGCCATGATAGCCACTCGTCCAGATATTGCGCATGCAGTTGGTGTTGTGGCACGCTATATGGCTACACCTGGCAGCAGACATTGGGATGCCGTGAAGGGTATCATGAAGTACCTGAAGGACACAACACATATGTGTATTTGCTATAACAGCCAGGATACAGGGGTCGTGGGGTACACTGACTCCGATTATGCAGGACATGCAGATAGTAGGAAGTCCACTTCTGGCTATGTATTCACCTATGCTGGAGGGGCTGTCTCTTGGATGTCCAGGGTTAAGAAGTATACGGCTTTGTCTACCACTGAGGCCGAGTATGTTGCAGCCACTGAGGCTTGCAAGGAGGCCATATGGTTAGGCCGTCTAGTTGCTGACCTTGGGATTGATGCTACACCTACACTGCATTCGGATTCTATGAGTGCCATTCAGTTGGCTAAGAATCCGGTCTTCCATGCGAAGACAAAACACATTGAGGTGAGGTATCACTTCATACGTGGTGTCATGGAGGACAAGTCTGTTGACCTTGTCAAGATCTCCACTGACGAGAATCCTGCAGATCTGCTCACGAAGAGCCTCACTACTGAGCGCTTTGCCTTCCTTAGGAGGTTGATGGGCGTTGGATGAGATGTCACCTTTCCTCATCCCTTGTACCTATGTACATTTGTACTGTCTTTTCTTTTTCTTTTCTTTCTCACTAGGGCAGATTCGCCTTTAAGTGGGAGGTTGTTGGGCGTAAAGGCGCCTCCGCCGTGCCGCCCCGTGTATTACTACACTGACAGTACCCGCCACTGCACACTGCAGGTGGCGGGCGCCCGTCACGTCACTTTATTCTTTATTCTTTTAGTGACAGTTTGAATAAAGGAAGGCCCGATCACACATTGTGACTGTTGGAGTTCCCATTTCTTGTCTCTCTCTTTCTTGCTCTTGCTCTCCCGCCATAGCTCGCGTGCAAGCTTCGATCCTTCTCACCTTTCATGTAGAGGTTCACAGGGACAAGAAGGAAAAGAGTTGGAATTTGTTCGTGGACGCTCAACAGCAAGATACATGGGATGCTTGGTGTACTGATAATCTTCTATTTGTTCAATTAGCAACCTACTGGAAGTTGGTAGATAGAGTGTTTTTCACAACATACACTATTGAAACCATCAGAAGCTGGCATTACTATGATGATGGTACCACCACAATGCTCAGACGTATGCATTTTGACACCTTCCGAACTGAATACCTTCCCCTGTGCAGTGGCATGAAAGCAGAATTTAGGGACGTTGAAAAGAAAGAAGTAGAAGAAATGTTGGCAAGAGAGTCCTCCAGAGACTGAAGTCTTCTGTTAACCCTCTGTGGAGCACTAACAACATAGTGGAGCCAACCCCCTGATGAATGACGCAATAAAGAGGCAAGCGTTAGAACGAGTCCAGAGGTACGTGAGAAGAGAGAAAGCAAGAATCAGAGCCAAGAGCGAGCTCGCAGCAGAAGCCGCCTTTGACACCCTTGCGGAACTCCTTACAGAAGTCCCAATGGCACATCAAGCCCTTCCTCCTGCTGCTGGAGGTCCACTTCCAAGCCAGATCCGTCCTGGAAATATTGATGACAGGCCAGCGAATGTAGTCCCATTGCCAGTTTTTAAGGGAGAGTACAATGAAGACCCCGATCTTCATGTAGCAGAGTTTATGGTAGCATGTGTGGCTAACAATGCCAGAACCCCTGAGCATTGGTTAGCAATATTCCCCGCCACTTTCAAGGGCGCGGCGTTTCAGTGGTATGAGAGACAAGCAGCAGGAACTTTTGGCACATGGGACGACCTGAAGTTGGCCTTCCTCACTAAATTCAGGCGTGAAGGTTTTGAAGAGAGGATGCGAGAGGAATTCATGAACCTAAGTCAGTCCTCTGGAGAAAGAGTGGAAGCTTATGTCTCAAGAATGGAATCCATCCTGAAGAGATGGACTAATCATAATCTAGATGATGGCATTCAGAAGGGAGTGTTTCTCAGAGGATTACAACCAGAAGTCCGTAAGTTTGTGGAGCTGCAAAGACCAGCCACCCTGCAAGCTGCAACAGAAGGTGCAAGACTGTACGATGAAGTGGAAGCTCGATTAGCGATGAATACAGGAAGAGGAGTCCTACCTCCTCTGATGCCAGGAATGATGTATCCACCAAATGCAGTTCCAGGGACTGTTCCCTATCCCTACCAACAGATGCCCCCGGTATCACAGTACAGTGCACCAAATCCACAGTGGCCACAATCCATGCCTCAAATGATGGTTCAACCACAACAACAATGGTCCCAACCAATTTCTTCATTATCAAATCAGCAGCAACAGTGGAATCCTACCAACTGGAGCCAACAGCCAACAGTTCAAACAGGAGCACTGAATCAGAACCAGAACAGAGACCCCTCTGTACCAGCCCAACCAGTTTATGCAGTGATTACAGAAACTCCTCAAAACCCTCCTGCCAGTACGTCAGGAGGAGAAAGCTTGAAGGATTATTTATCCAATTCAGTTGCAAACATAAAAAAGGAGTTGATGGATGTGATTACAGAACAACTACAGACGCTGAAAGTGAATACCGCGAGCATATCCAACGTTGCAGGAGCAGGAAGAGATGTGATGCGATCAAATACTTGGTGTGGTAAGTGTCATCAAGCAGGCCATTTAGCCACTGAATGTACACAAAAACCAACCATCCTTGGAGCCTTCTGTTCCTACTGTTTGCGGAAGAATCATACAGAGGACATTTGCTCTCTGAAGGAGATGCATGATAGGAGAAGGAAGGAAGAAGACACAAGATTCAACCTGCTGGAATCCAAAATGACAACACAAGATATTGGACCCAAGCCTAGAGAGTTTGGTCCTAATTTCGGACCCAGATGATTTCCCTCTCAAAGTTACAGAGGAAGACAGTCTGGCGGTGGTCAGAGATCAGAAGTGGAATGCTACAGATGCGGAGAAAAGGGACACATTTCACCAAATTGTCCAAATCCTCGAAGGTCAGTGGATTACAAGCCCTTATGCAGTAGATGCAAAGGAGAAGGCCACACTGCAAAAGACTGTCCAAGCCCAGCCCCAGTAAAAAAACAGTGCTACTGATAGTCCGGTCAAGGCCCAAGAGCCTACCTCCAATTTAGTGGAATTGGAAGTTGCTGCCATCACGCGTGCAAAGCAGAAGGAACCACCTATCCAGAAAGAAAATAACCCTCCTGCCAGAACAGTGAAGTTCAGTCTTCCACCAGAAGAACAGAACAGAACAGAGCCTAACAGTGCCGTACAGAGCACTACAGTGCCACAGAGAGTTACAGAGACAGTTACAGAGACAGGACCAGAGGTCCAGGATACAGAAGAGGAGGAAGCGCCGCAAGTAGTAGAAGAAGTTCCCATGATTCCTCTGTTGGAAGAAAGAGGGAAAATGAAAATGGGTGTTGCCCCATTCCCTAATCGGTTAGAGAAGCCAGTGGATCCTATTAAGGAATACGATCTGGTCAGAGATCTAGATACCTTTAGACCAAACCTCACATTCCGACAATTATTGATGTTGTCTCCAAGTTGCTGGAAAAGGTTCAAAAGTATACTGATAAGAGGACGTGGTTTAAGGATTGCTCCCTCAACAGCAACAAAGCCCAACAAGGCTCCAGAGCCTGTAAAAGAAGTGGATGTGGCTAATGCTTTCCTAGATCCGGGTACCCCAGAGACTGGCGTGTGGGTAGAAGGCTGCTTCATTGCAAATGCACTGATTGATGGTGGTTCATCAGTGAACATTATGACGGATGTGACAATGAAGGATCTATACTTACAAGGTGTGCAACCAACCCAATGGCTCATCAGACTGGCGGATCAGAGTAGAATCAAGCCTTTGGGCATTCTCCCATATGTGAAGACTACAGTGGCTGGAAAAGATTATTGGCTAACCTATCTGGTGGTGAAGCCAAACTCTTATGGTACATCCTATCCTCTGTTACTGGGCAGACCATGGCTTTTTGAAGCCAGATCAAGGACAGATTGGTTTAAAGGAACCTTGACCTTGGGTAGAGGACCCAACAAAGTGGTGCTGAAACTATATGGTTCTCAAAAAGGACATGGATCCACCTCCTTGGAATTATCTTCTGACTCCCCTAATGAGGTTATGGATGGAACATCAGCAGACGAAGATGCTGTCAAACAGATCCTTCCCAAGAAAACAGTGGCACATTCCTTAACAGTGGATACTGTAAGCTGACTTCCAAAAGATGCAAAGCTGTTATCAATGGGTGAATACTTCCTGCCTGAACCAGAAATGACTTCTGAAATCACTTCTGACAGTGAGATAGAAGCATGGATGTACTGCTCTCCCTGTTACATGGCCATAGCAGAGCCAGAGACAGAGGCAGGAGAGGAAACAGAGAATCTGTTCTTCTGTTATAGAGCTCCTACAAAGACAGAGACAGAAGCAGAAGCAGAGACAGAAACAGAAGCAGAGACAGAGACGGAAGAGGATGGATATGATATGGACGAAGAAGATTATGAAAATGAGCCAGAAGAATTTATTCCACCTGAAGAGGATACATTTGGAGAAGAAGTTCCAGAAGCATCAGAAGCCGATGAGCTCATGCTATGGGACAAAATGGTGATGGTACCATTTGGTCTGGTAAATGGATCTTCTCATATGCAAAACCTTTATAAGAAATGCATTAAGAAGAACAAGCCATCTTTCAGTAGTGGCTCATGCCGTCCTAACCCATCCTTGCCGAAGAAAGATGCTGATGATGCACCGTGCCAACCAGCACCAGTCCCACAAACCCAACAGGCATCAGAGGGTCCCTGTTATGTGACGTTCCTGGAGGTGTCATCTTCAGAAGAGGAGTCTTCAAGTCAAGAGGTAATTAATCTTGAAACCAAACCCGAAATGGCTCTTATCCCATTCCAACATCTTAAGGAGCAACCTAAGTCTCCACCAAAAGAAGAAGTTGGTTCTAGTGGGATATCAGAAGAGGATACCACTCCCTTGAAGGAGTCGGATCTGTATCCAGAAGCAGTCCGTGGGACCTTCATCCGTGAAGTAGAAGGTGAAGGGCAGTTAACCTTTGTGGATGCAGATGGCACTGAATGCCACTTGAAGGTGGGTAGCAGTCTCCCAGAAGAGGAGTTGTCAACCTTGTACAACTTGTTGAAAGAAAATTTGGACGTGTTTGCATGGTCTTACAAAGACCTAAAGGGGATTGATCCCACAATATGTCAACATCATATTGACTTGGAGCCTGATGCCAAGCCAGTACGGCAACGACAGAGGCGAATGAACCCGAATTATTCCACATTGGTGAAAGCAGAGCTGTTGAAGCTTCTGGAAGCCGAGTTCATCTATCCAGTGGCAAATAGTGAATGGGTTTCACCCATCGTGGTTGTACCCAAGAATGGCAAATTGCGAATATGTGTGGATTTTCGAAAGCTTAATTCCAAGACGAAGAAGGATCATTTTCCTATTCATTTCACAGACCAACTGTTGGACACAGTGGCAGGACATGAGCTTTATTCCCTTTTGGATGGATTCAACGGATACAACCAAGTCCAAATCGCAGAAGAGGACCAGTCCAAAACAACCTTCACCACAGAATGGGGGACCTACGCTTACCGAGTGATGCCATTTGGGCTCTGCAATGCCCCTGCTACTTTCCAACGAGTCATGATGGCCGCATTTCAAAATCATCTGCACGACTTTATTGAGGTATATTTGGATGACTTCTGTGTCTATAGTTTGATCCGTGAACACTGGGAACACCTGGAACAATGTTTTGACCGATGCCGGGAGTATGGGATTTCCCTCAACCCCGACAAATGCATCTTTGGGGTCTCTTCCGGAGTTCTGTTGGGCCACATTGTCTCTGCACAAGGGATATCAACAGACCCTGCAAAGATCGGAAAGATCGCAGCTCTGACAGCACCCACCAACCTCAAACAGTTGAGGGGATTCTTAGGTCATGTGGGTTACTACAGAAGGTTTATAGCCCATTTTGCGACAAAGGCAACTTCCTTGGACAAGCTTCTGAGGAAAGATACAGAGTTTACTTGGACAGAAGAATGTGACAAAGCCTTTCACACTCTGAAGCAGTGTCTGATAGAGGCACCCATTCTGCAACCTCCTGATTGGACGAAAGAGTTCCATGTACACACTGATGCATCAATTGAAGGTTTAGGTGCTGTCCTCTGCCAAAAGGGCTCCTCGAAGTTAGATCAACCGATCTATTACGCAAGCCGAAAAGTCACTGATAGGGAACGGAACTATACAGTGACAGAGCTTGAGTGCTTGGCAATGGTGTTTGCCTTGGAAAAGTTTCGCCATTACCTCCTATCTACCCCCTTTAAATTTTATGTGGATCATGAGGCCCTGTCCTTCTTGATGAACAAAGCAGATGTGAAAGGACGAATGATGAGATGGCTCCTTCTATTCCAGGAGTTCGACTTTGAGGTGATTACTAAGCCTGGTCGTTCCCATGTTCTGGCTGATCATTTGTCGCGTATCCCACAAACTGCAGACGAGGAGCAGGATGATCTAGACCTCCCTGATGCTTCCCTATTCTTGGTAGAAACTGTAACTCCCTGGTATGCAGACATTGCCAATCTGCTGGCAACCCAACAGTACCCTCCTGGTATTTCTAGTCGGGAAAGGAAGAAGCTTATGCTAGAATCAGCCCCCTATACCCTGCTAGGTGGTGCACTGTACAAGAAAGGCAAAGATGAAGTGCTTAGAAGATGTGTTGCAGGAGAAGAGATTGGGTTTGTTCTGAAGGCTTGCCACGACGAGCCATGTGGAGGTCACTTTGCAGGAGAAGCTACAGCCAGGAAGGCTTTGCTGGCAGGTTATTGGTGGCCTACCATTCACAAGGATGCCTATGATTACTGTAAAAGATGTGATGCTTGTCAAAGAATGGGGAAACCCACGAAGAAAAGTGCCATGCCACTGCAACCTATCCTTTCGTTGAAGTCGTTTGAGAAGTGGGGCATCGACTTCTTAGGTCCGATCGATCCTCCCACTAGAAGGAAATAGAACAGATACATCCTCGTATGTACAGATTATGTCACAAAGTGGTGTGAAGCTAAAGCCCTCAAGCGGGACGATGGTAACAGCGTGGCCCTGTTCATGTACGAGAATATCATCACCCGTTTTGGTAGTCCCTTAGAGCTGGTAAGTGACAAAGGCACTCATTTCCTCAACAAAGTCATGGAAGAGTTGACAGAGTTGTATAAGATCCGCCATCGCAAGTCCACTCCTTATTACCCCAGAGCCAACGGCCAAGTCGAAGTCATGAATCGTATCCTCTGCTCGATTCTGACAAGAACAATCACCGCACATCGTCATGATTGGGACGATCGACTTACAGAGGCCCTCTGGGTGTATAGAACCTCCCATAAAGCAACAACGGGACAGACACCTTTCCAGTTGGTGTATGGTATAGAAGCAGTTTTTCCTGTTGAACTGGAACTACCCTCTTTGAGAGTGGCTATCAAAGAGCGTTTGGGGGATGATGATTCACTGCAACGCCGTCTCCTACACCTGGAATGTTTGGACAAAATTCGTAGGATGGCTCTACAGTGCATGGAAGCCACGCAAGCTCGACGCAAGGCTTACCATGACAGTTTCATCAAGCACAAGGAGTTCAAAGAAGGTGATTTGGTCCTAGCCTATGATTCACGATTTGGCAAGTTTCCTGGCAAGCTCCAGCAGCGGTGGATGGGCCCCTATAAGGTACTTGCCGTCAACCCGAATGGTTCTGTCCAAGTGCAGACCGTTGATGCCTCTGATGATCCCTTTCTGATCAATGGATATCGCCTGAAGAAGTACTTCCCTCCTTGGGGATCTTGACAATTACGGTCACTTGATCTTTTTCCTCGTTGGCGCAGCACTGTACTTGTTATGATGCTACTTTTGATAGCCGTTCTTCAGTCACTCCTGATGAAGTGGACGCAACCCTCTGTCCCCTCAACTCCACCCTCTAGCCTTGATCTCTTATCCTCTATTTTCCACCAGCGACAGTGGCGAGGTTGGTCTTGATACATGGTCTTTCTACCATTCCCTTGCTCAATTTGAAAAAAAAAAGGAAAAAAAACAAACAAAACATATCGGTCATGGGAGAAAAGGACTGAGGTCCCTGTCATGCCGACCTATTCTTCGAGAAAAGGTGGAAACACCCTCGGGAATAGGAGAAAACAAGAGAAAAAAAAAAAGGGAAAAAAAACAAACAAATCTGTCATGAGAGAAAAGGAAGCAATTCCCTGTCATAGCAGGCCTCGTTCCAATAAAAGGTGGTAAACACCCTTGGGCGGGAAGCTGGCTGTGGAAAAGGTGGCAACACCCAACAGTCCAGAAAGAGATTCATTAATTGATATTCCCAGGATCCAATTCCGAAGCTGCCTCCCTTGGTACGCTGTGTCCTGGGTCTCTTTGCAAAGTGACTGCCTGTCCTCTAGCAGATGACATGTCCTATTCAACACAACGTTCGATTTGATGGCTACCTCCCTGGGTACGCCTCTTCAACAACTGATGACACGATCTTCATCGACAAACAATCGAGTGATGTGAGCTTTCATCCTAACCGGATGGGGAAGTGAGTAAGGTTGCCCTCTTGTATCTATCACCAGAGAGTGAGACAGAGGGTGGGGCGAGAGACCAGTCTTTTCCCTTCAAATCAAATGAGAGGTGAGTAGTGTGAATGAAATGTTGCACACACGGGATGGGCCTCTCAATGCACAAAGCACAATTTGTTTCTGTGCACTGCACCATAAGGCTCCCTGGCCTTCCTTCTCGCACCGTATGCCGGCACAGGGCGGGATGCACAGTTGCACCATCAAATGCGCACAAGGCATACAATCTTTGCACAAGTGACTGTGAGGATCACATCAATGGGTTTCAAGAAAAGGCTGCCCTCCTGTATCTATCAACAGAGCGTGAGACAGAGGGTGGGATGAGTGTGACTCGAGTTTCTTCAATCACTTACCGAGAGGTGCGTTTGAGGGACGTTACGACACTTGGAGTCAAGTATGTTCCCGTTTCCCTGTGCACCCATGGGATGGGTCTTTACCGTCATCACAAGACATGTCACCCTGTTCTGTACATTGCACCATAAGGCTCCCTTGCCTTCCTCCTTGCACTTATGCCAGACGAGTTGGATGCACTAATGCACCATCAACTGTGCACCCTGGCATACTCCTTCTGCACCATTCCCCCTTGTTGATTCCTCAACCGGGTATGAGATATGGGTTTCAATCCTTCTTCCTCAAGTGATATTAGTCATGGGGCGAGTGACTGTTCTTTCATTTCAATTGAGTGATTGTGAGTTGAGTATAGTATCCCTCATCATCGACAACGCATTTCCTGCGATTCCTTCGATAGCTACCTCCCTGGGTACTGCCGTGTGGTCCCTGCCATGACGAACGTGTGCCGAGAAGATGCCTTGGTCCCTCCAGCGCCGACAACCACACTGGATGTGCCGTCGACACTCAACCTTGATTCTTGACAACATGGGCCAAGTTTTTCTAACCCTACACTTTGGTTTCTTCGTGACGGTCATGTTTTAAGTGTGGGGACGTTAGTGGATGGTCTGTGGCGTGGTCCTAGGTCCCTGTTGCTCGGTTAACCCTATCCGTTAAGGTCTTAAGTGTGGGGACGCGTCCCTGCGCGTCTACATTGTATATCACCTGCATATGCCTTAACCTGTTCATGCATGTATGCCATGCCTTGTTGTTACCATGATGGGTTCCGTTCCCACCCACCCGGTTATGTTCCACCCACCCTTGGGGCTGTTTCCCTGCAGTTTTCCTTCATTCCCTGATTTTGAGGTCCCACTATGTGAATGCACCCTACGTTCCCCAATATCCAAATCCAACCTTATAGCCCTGTTCCTCCCTTTGAATTGATCATTTTTCCTTTTTACCTACCCCTGTTCCGGTGCACGGTTTTTGAGTTATTAATTTTTGAAGCATTTTGTGCAATTTAGCCGGTTTTCCATGTGAACGCACTTTTCTTGCTTTGGAACCGTGATCTGCCATCATAGCCCTGACAACCACTTTCCCCCTGACATTTTTCCTTTTTATTTCGCATCATTCCGATACACGGTTTGTCCATTATAAAATTTTCGGGTTTTTACGACTTTTTCATGCGTATTTTTTGATATTTTTCCATGTGAACCTGCCCTGTTTGCATTGGAATTCCAATTTGATTTGACAGCCATGTCCCCTGTGCCTTCCTCCACCTTTTTCCTTTTTCCTCCACCCTTTTTCGCCTTCCTGATTTTTACTTATTAATTTTTGGAGTTTTTCGAATATGAACCCTTTCCCCTTCCACCGGAACTGCGGTTTAATGTGATAACCCTGTGCCACTCCTTCTTGCGGACATTTTTCCTTCTTACTACATGTCATTCCGGTGTACGGTTCGCCTGATATTAATTTCCGATCCTATTTTCAAGGTTTTTTTTGGGTTTTTCCCATGTGAACACGTCTTATCTCCGTCGGAATTATGTTTTGATGTGATAGGATTGTCGGGCACATCTTTCTGCATAGTTTTCCTTTTTTCTGCACCTCATTCCGCTGCACGGATTTTTTGATATTAATTTTTAATTGCGTTTTTTGGGTTTTTTGCACGTGACCGCCCTTTCCCCCCCGGAACCCCCATCCCGTATTTTCCTTGTTTTTCGCCTGCCGTCCTGCCCACTTTTTGTTTTTATGCTATTTCGTTTTGACGTCCGGATTGGAAGTTATTAATTTTTCTTTATTTTTATGTGTATTCGCGCGCCCGTTTTGCGCGTGAACGCGCCCTTTTTCGATTTTACGAGTCTCCACGCACCCCGGTCGTGTCCGTATGACCCTCCCCGTCATCCCAGCGCCATTTCAATCCCGTCACGGTAAATTTTTTTACCCCGCCCCGCGCATGTGCGCGGGACGGGGGTGCGTACCCTTGTCCCTACCCTACCCTGCCCACCCCCTACCCTACCCAACCACCCAGCCCGCCCATTGCACCTGCCCACCCCACCCTGCCCGCCCCCCCCCAACCACCTCCTTCCCCATCTCCCTTCTCCCAGCGTCCCTCCATCTTCTCCTCTCCCCCCTCCCCTTCATCCTTCCTCCATTCACTTTCCTCCCTCCTCCCCCGCCTTCTACTCTTCCCCCTCCTCCTTTCTCCTCCTTCCCCCCTTCTCCTCCTTCCCCTCTCTCTTCCTCTTCGTCCCTCCTGCCCCGGACTGCCGCCTGTCGCCACGTCGCCGCCGGAAGCGCTCCAGCCAGCCGTCGTCGTGCCTCGGACCGCTGCCACGTGCTCCAGTCGCGGCCGCCTCCTTCTGTGCCGCGCCGCGCCCCCTCCCGCCTCCAGTTGACGGCCGAAGCCGCAGGTCGCCTTCCCCACCTCCTCGCCCGCCTCCCTCTGTGCCGTCATCGCCGTCGAAGCCCCGCGCCTGCCGCCACGACGTCTTGTGCCGCCGCCCCTGGTTGCAGCGTGTCGCCGCCCTGCCGTTTGTAGCCGCCAGCTGTGGCCCTCGCCGCCACCACCACCTCCTCTCGCCACCCCCACCTTCTCTAACCACCTCCTCCCCTAACCATACTAAGGTTAGTCACTAACCTTGGTTAGTTAATCACTAACCTAACTAGGACTAACTAGTTTAACCTAAACCTAACTAGGATTAACTAGGACCCCACTAACCCTAACCCTAGTTACTAACCCTAACCCTAGTTACTAACCCTAACCCTAGCTGACTAACCTAGTTGACTAACCTAGTTGACTAACCTAGTTGACTAACCTAGCTGACTAACCTAGCTGACTAACCTAACTTGACTTGATTTAGTTAGACTAACATGACTTCCCACACTAACCTGACTTAACTGACTTATTTCTAACTAACTTATTTTATTAACATGATTTATGTGATTTAATTAATTTTTCCATAAAAAATTCAGAAAAATTTCTAAAAATTCCTTTTGCTTTTTGCCAATTTTTGGGAGTTTGTCCGCTAGCAATTACCTACCCTATAATTTCTGAAAATTAAATATTTCCTAATTAATCCCCCAAATTGCCAATAAATGTAAAAAAATTCATTTAACAATAGTAAAAAATTTCAAAAAAAAAAATCTAAAAAATTCTAAAAAACTTCCCCTCACCTCCCTTGCTCATTTTTCATTTCTTCAACCATAAATAATCACAACTTAATACCAACAAAAACAAAAAAGAAAAAAAATACAATAAAATTAAAAAAATAAATAAAATAAACCAATAAAAAAATAAACATAAACAACCAACACAAATCAAATCCACCCATCCGCTAAGGTGTTGTCTTTGTTGTTTCATCAGTGCTCTTTACTTTTTCCTTACTGGATTCACTTCTTTTGGGAGACTCTTCCGTGCGCATTTCTGCATTACATACACACCCCTTCCAGGTATTTATTTTATGTATTTTCTTTATTTTCATTTCCCCCTTAATCACAAATTAATTGTTAAAATGAACCCTTTAATTCACCCACAGTTTCCACGCGCATTCGCGCTAAACACACATTCTTTTTAATTAAAATAAACCAGCCATTCACTTAGCACGCGCTACGTGCGCTAAAGAGGCACTTTAATTTTTTATTAAAATGAACCAGCCGTCACATGAGCACGCGCTGGCAAAAAAGCGCTCCACATCACCTTCATTTGTAATCAATGAATTGCATTTAGAGACCCAGTCGGGAATCGAAGTCCGGGAATCGAATAACTGCACCGGCTTCACCTAATAATTGGTAATTTAATTTATAATAAGGAACCGCCGTTTTCTTGCTAAGGTTTATTTGGTTGATTTTATGAGATGATTGATTGATTTGGAAGTGGTTTGAGAGTGTTTTGGATGATAATGATGGTGTTTTGGAAGATCATGATGTTTGTTGGTGGTTCTGTGATGTTCTGATAGATTCTGATTGGTTCTGTATATCTTCTGTTTTGCTCTGTTTTGGTCTGTTTTGTTCTGATTGTCTTCTGTAAGGAGGAATGGAGTATTGATTGATGAAGATTGAGATCTTGTGAAAGTTTATTGAATGGTTTGTGAGAGTTTGGAATGATTTGAGAATGAGTTATGTGGTTTTGATAACCTTCTGTAACCTTCTGTAGGTCTTTTGTAGAGCTTCTGGTTCTGTTCTATTTCTGTTATGTTCTGTACTGTAGCTGTTCTGGTACTGTTCTGTAGACTGTTCTGTATGCTTCTGTAAGTGTTCTGTGGAATGTATGTGTGACTTTGGGAAAGTTTTCTAGCCTTGGAAAGAGGTGAATACAAGTGCAAAAGAGCTGAAAGAAGTGGAAGAAGTAGCTGCCAAAGACTCAAGTGAAGACTAGAGTGAAGTGACAGTAGTGAGCTATGAAAGGACACTGTAGTGGCTCTGGTGACTCTTCATATCAGACATACCTCTTGGGAGGGGTATCCACGACCTAAGAGTGATTATTGAGGGTGATTTTGAGAGATTGTAGTGAGGATATGATGTATTATTGATAGAGAGAGAGAGAGAGAGTCAGAGATAGCCAATTCTATTGAAATAAAGTGATTGTATATGAGAGATTGAGAGAGAAGACTATGAAGATATTGAAGATGAATACTATGTGATGTATTTCCATTCAAAGATGGTGTACTTCTTTGCTTTCTTTGTTCTATTGATGGATTTTGTGAAGATGTTGAAGAATATGGTTGATTCTATTAAAAACCGTGGGAGATCTACATGATGCTGCATGAAGATTTGTTGTGCCTGGTGTTCTTTTCTTTATTGTGATCATATGAAACATGATAAACAAGCTTGTTGATGTTACAAGATAGATTTTCTTGCAAGAGAATTCCCTTTTCCTTGGTGTTCCTCTCGGGGCTCCATGTTTTTTAAAAATGACAGCAACCCTCCCACGGCAGGAAATGAACATGAAACCAAGGTAGAAGCATGCAAAATCTATGCACATGGCTGAGCCATTAATCTCAAAACTGAAAAGAAACCATAAATCTTCCACTTAATAATGAACCAATTCGTTATCTTCATTATCTTCATCCATAGCTTCAACAATTATACAAGAACAAAAAGGAAAAAGAAGAATTTCTGCACAAAAGACAGAGGAGAGAGAAGAGAGAACAACTTTTTGAACCACCAAAAAGGAAAATGTGCCATTGGACAAGAGAGGGAAGGGAAAGAGGCACATAACCACTCGTGCACTCTACCCCACCTCTTCCCCAAAAAGCACACCCCTTCGTATTTTATTATTGCTTTGAAACTTTGATACATTTGATATTAGAAGACCTTTGGCCTTTAATTTTGAGTATTCCTACCCTTCACCAATGTATGCATGTAACACTTTTATGTATACCATTTATTTATGATGGATGTGGATGTGGATGTGGCCCCCTCATGTAAGTGTGTACTTTAGTGATTTTGGAACAATGTAAATATTATCCCCTTTACAAAAGATAAAACTGTTATATGTGCATGGACATTTTTGTGCCTTGTTTTTATGCTTCTTTGAGTGTCATCATATTCCTCCCACACTGAAATGTGAAGTGTCCTCGCGAACCTTGTCAAAGAAGAACCACTGTCTAACACAAACAACTTCCAAAATTGTTTGTAAAACAACTTCGATCATAAGGATGAGGCCTAGCCATGGTAGGGTATGGGACTCCAAATCATGATCACTAGAGTAAGGGAACTCCTGCCTCAAATACTCCCACACTGAAAATATTTACTAGTCTTCAAAGGATAGGGTTTTGTCTTCAACAAGGGATCACAAGCACAACTTTTCCATCCCAATAGGGGAAATAAGGATGACTCCCTATTTATGTAGCTCAAAGGGTGAGGGAAGGAAGAGACTATTGTTGATAAATGAGTCTTCTTAGGTCCTCTCAAATTAGACCTTTGTCTCATCTTTTGAAGGCTAAGGGAAGCCATCAATAAGATAAGCAAGAGCATGGGAATATGTAGTGATAAAAATGATGTATTTTTAATGGACAAATTTTCAGTATTATGTGTCTTTCTTTAAAGGCTCACCTATGTTTTATTTTTGTTTGTGCTGGGGTGCTTGGAGGACTATGAGTATGTCCAATTGAGGAGGAGGTAAGGAGTTAGGTAGGTGTACATAGGAGAGCAAGGGACATGCTTTTTAATTTCATAATATAATTACTTTGTTTAACCTAGACTATTTTAAGGGTTTAAGTGTGTCCATTGCTTTGTGGAGAACGAGAGAAATCGAGGGGATGTAAAGGGATAATGAAAAATGAGATTGGAAGAGGAAGGGAGGCAATGTTGAAAGGTAAGGTAAGGGTGGATGACAAAAGGGGAGAGGAAGACCAGGGAGGAGACGAAGTTAAGAGGAGAAGAAGGCCGTTGTTGATGAAGGACGAAGAGGGAGGGCTGTCTCAACGAGGAAGAAGAGGCTGCCTTGATGCCGTTGGGGTTGTGGCAGCACCCCTGTCTACCTCTTCTTTTCTTATCCTTTAAAACATCCCTCCTCCTTGGAATTCTCCTCTTCATCTTTCTCATTATGGTTAATTGAAGGTCTTGAAGGGAGATTCAAGCTTGATAAATTGATCTCTGCTGCTGCAAGGACCAAACTGAAGGAAACTGATCCATCAATGGCTGCATCCTGCTCTGGAGAGATGTAGAAATCTAGTACCAGTAGCCCCCTCATAAACCCTTCTCTCTCTCTTGTGCCGATAAACAACCTCTCTTTGCCTCCATCGGTAACCATGAGGGTGTGCCTGCAGCCTCCCCCTTTGCCTCGTTGCTCAGTGATGACAACACCTTGTACTTCTTGCTGCTCAAGGGCATTCTGGTTCTCGAGAGGGAGCGTGGGTTAATGAACTCCTGTGCCACCTTTTCTCTGCCTCAAGGCTAACAAGCAGCCACCATCAATGACCCTGTTTTTGGTGTCTTTTTTTGTTTCCTCTCTCTCTCTTTCTCTCTCTCTGTCTCTCTTGCACGGAAGAAATGTGTGTGTGTGTGTTTTCAGAAGTGGACGTGGCGTGGTTTTAGAGCATCCGCTTGCGAATGGCCATGCCTCCTGCTCTCTCTCTGACTGTTTCTCATGGGGGCTACATTGGGATCTTGAAAAGGAGCCGAACATACAAGTTCAAGAACTCCTCTCTCTCTCTTTGATTCTAACAACGCTTATCTGACCGCCTCTGCCTCGCCTTTGCTATCTGCAGACGTCTTCTCGTCCTCGGTTCATTTATTCCTGTCTTCCTGTGGAACGCAGATAGGCCTGCCTTTTTGACCTCGTTATAAACCTCCCCAAACAAGGCTAGGCGAGGGGATGAAACGGCAGAGAGAGCTAACAGGGATGGTGGCCCCAGGAAGGCGAGGAGGAAGCGGAGGATAGGGATCGAGAAGCCAAGGGCAGAGGGGAGCGAAAGCAATGCCATGGCCATGGCAATGGCACTGGTCTATCAAATGGCCAACCCAGCTTGGTTTTTTCTTGAGTTAATTGCTCTGTGTCGACGTGATAGGTATATCGAAACCTGCGAGTAGCGTTTAGGGCAAGCGTGGCGCTCTTCCAGCGCTGGATATCAGAACTGTCCTTAGCAACTTCACTTCCTTGTATTCCCATGGCAAGTCCAATGTCTGCCTCATGAAGGGCTGGTGCATCATTTGTTCCATCTTCTGTAACTGCGACAACATGCCCGAGCTCTTTCAGAGTGCGCACCATCAACAGCTTATTTGATGGTGAAGATCTTGCCATGACAGATATCTTTGGCAGTTCTTGTGTTTCTCTGCTCATCCATGTAATTCCTGAAGGTCACTCCCTCAATTGCAATCAGTGTAGCTGGCAGTGGCATGGGAGTATTGACGGGGAAACCTAATGATCCTGGGGGAAGGAGGAGCCTTAAGTAGGCTTAGACTGGTGGTCCGAGACATGCACACAGAGAGACGGCCCTTCTCTTTCTTCTTCTTTTGGGCATTGCCGCCTTCCTTCTCATTCTGGCATCCCCTCAAAGCAGGGGGCACAACATTACTTGAGTACATGTGTCTCACACTGGACTGTCCACCTCTCACCTAGCAATAAGGATTCTTTGCTTCTCAGCTCTGCTCTACTGATATACAGAGAATTTAATGGCTGCTTACAAGGTCCCTGTGTGTTGCCATGGTGTTCTAGCAAGAATTTGTTAGCATGACCAAACAAATTTAGCTCCCAGACTCCTAGGAGGCAACCAAAGGCGGCGCTTGTTGACTCCCATTGTTGGCCGACTCATGGAGAGCTGAGAATCCTCAGCCTTCACTCAGGCCGGTATTCTGTCACCCCCCAGTTCTTTTAGTGCAATCTTGCAGAGGGGCATGGTTGTACTATCGGGAAGCTTGGCTTCGCCATCCTCTCCTCCAGGACTTCATTCCCCTTCTCCCATATGGCCAATTGCTGCTGCTATTGCTACCGCAGGCGAACCCCTCTTTTCTTTTCCTGTGTTTCTTCTTCTTTTACTACTCTTGACATTTTGTTGTATGTGGCTTCCTTATCGCTACTCTTCTTCTTCTTCGTCTTCTGGCTCGACATTTGTTGTAGGTGCAATTCATATTTGCATGTCTCTCTTAAAGTAACAATAGGCAGCAATGCAGCACGGTAGGGCCTTCTTCAAACTTCTACTCTTTCTACTCAGCATTTTCTTTTTGTTTCTGAATGCTTCTTCTTCTTCTTCAGCAGACATGGCCAGAAGGAAGGAGGATCTTTGATATTGAGGATGCCATGAGCTTGATGGCACATACTTAATCTTGTGCTACTATGGTTGCTTCTTTCTTTCCTTATTCTCCTTCAATGCCTTCACAAGCCCTCCTTCTCTCTCTCTTTCTCTCTACCACTGTCATTTCTTCTTCTCCTTCACATTCCAACTCAGATTTGAGATCAGCTTGTTTCCCCGGCTGCGCACCAAAATGACAGCAACCCTCCCACGGCAGGAAATGAACATGAAACCAAGGTAGAAGCATGCAAAATCTATGCACATGGCTGAGCCATTAATCTCAAAACTGAAAAGAAACCATAAATCTTCCACTTAATAATGAACCAATTCGTTATCTTCATCATCTTCATCCATAGCTTCAACAATTATACAAGAACAAAAAGGAAAAAGAAGAATTTCTGCACAAAAGACAGAGGAGAGAGAAGAGAGAACAACTTTTTGAACCACCAAAAAGGAAAATGTGCCATTGGACAAGAGAGGGAAGGGAAAGAGGCACATAACCACTCGTGCACTCCACCCCACCTCTTCCCCAAAAAGCACACCCCTTCGTATTTTATTATTGCTTTGAAACTTTGATACATTTGATATTATAAGACCTTTGGCCTTTAATTTTGAGTATTCCTACCCTTCACCAATGTATGCATGTAACACTTTTATGTATACCATTTATTTATGATGGATGTGGATGTGGATGTGGCCCCCTCATGTAAGTGTGTACTTTAGTGATTTTGGAACAATGTAAATATTATCCCCTTTACAAAAGATAAAATTGTTATATGTGCATGGACATTTTTGTGCCTTGTTTTTATGCTTCTTTGAGTGTCATCAGAAGGTGAAGAATATGAGAGTACTCTACTCTCTGTGTGTGGGTTTCTCTCAATGTCCGTGTCTTTCTCTCTCCCTCTAAAACTTTGAAATGGTATTAAAGCCATGAAGCAATGAAACCATGAGCCTACAAGCTTGGCATTGGAGTCACAGAAGTCAGAGCTTGAAGAGGAGAAGATTGAAGTGGATGTGCAAGAAAAGGAAGCCATAACCAACATTTGAAAGGTATGCATCAGAGTTGGAGCTCTTGAAAATGTTAGAACTTGTTGAGGCTTGCATAGAGGATCAATGGCATGTGTTAGAGCTTGTTAATGAGCTCATTGATTACCAACATTTGTATAGATTAGAAAATGTGATGCTCATAGATTGTACCTATTTCTCTTGAGGTTGTAATGGGCATCATCAATTATCAAAGGCCGTACTTTATTGCTCAAGAATGAAGAGCAATGCTATGTAGAGCTAGGTAAAATGATCTAAGTGTTAAAACATTGTGGTTTCTGGTTGAAAACCAAATTTGAAGTCATCAATAGGCTGTGTGATCAGGCTTGAACTGTGCCTATATGCTGGCCATTTAGATCTGTTTAGTAGACTCAGACTTGGATAGCCACCAACGCACTCCACTAGCTGGTAAACAAATTGTCAAGGATTAAAGAAGACTCCATAACATTGGTATTGAGGCTCTCAACTCATTTGCGAAATGATTGAGTCAAATATTGGCTATAAAATAGAGCAGGTTTGTTGCAGTTACATAGGGACATCATACAACTACTTGGCTATAGATCATTAGGAACTATATTGAACTCTAGTGTGCCTACTAATGGTTGACAATGTATATGCCCTTAATCTCATGCATTTTGGTATGGTTCTTGAGTGCTTAATGCTCAGTTTTAAGAATTATTAATAGGCTAAAATCTATCCTAAAATTGGATAGCACATATTTAGTGGTTGCTAAAGCCTCTTGGAGCATTGGTTGGGACCTGTAGGTGCTTGGATGTTGATGCATACATGTCAGAAGGTTTATGAACTAAAGTGAGCATTGAATGCTCAAATCTAGATAGTTTTTTATTGCTGGTTTTGTAGTGAGCTGGCTATTTACAACATGTGAAGAGTGTGTTTGACATTGCTATTGCTCATATGAATCACTGTTTATGCTCCTATCTACCTGCAGTCAACCCTAGAGGTTATGGTGTATGTCTGGGATGTTTTGAGGCTCACCTAAGCTGAAAATACTTCAGTTTATGTAGAGAATTTATTGTTGGTTGTTCACAGACTATTATATGCCATAAGTTTTGGAAAGATACCTACATAAACTATATGTTGCAAATGCTATCTACTTGGCATGCTATTGCATCTAGATGTTCTACTACATGATTGAGGATGTATTTGACATGCATGTAAGATGAAACACACTGGCTACTACAGAGATTTATGATTACAGGTTCTTGGACTGAAATTGTCATACACAACTAAGCTATTTTTAGAGAGTCAGGCACTTATAGGTTGTATACACCACTGAATACTATAGCTATAGATATGGAAAATGCTCAAAGCATTGACAATATCACTCAAATTGTGGGAGAGAAGCTTGATAATAAAAACTTTTCTTTGTGGAAGTTTAGGATGCAAAATTTCTTGATTGGCATAGGCTACTGGGATTTGTATATGGGGGTTGAAGCAGAACCTAAAGTGCTTGAATGGAATTCGACTCATGATCAATGGAGAGCTCATCGACAATGGTTGGAAAGAGCAAGCAAAGTGTTGCACTAATTCTCTTTATGCATTTTTGATGCAATGGCTATGCAAATTACAAGCTGTCGGTCCAAAAAGATGTTTGAGATATTCTCATGAAGAATTATGGTAATGTTACTCATGCAAGAAGACATAGCTGAAGCAATTGTTTAATAATATGTCCAGAAATGGCAGGAGCATTCAAACTTATACGACATAGATAAAAACCACAATAGATCAGCTTGCTGCTACTGGTTCTAAAGTCTCAAAGGATGACATGATTGTAGTTACATTGAATGGATTAGGTAAGGAGTACAAAGCATTTGATACTTCGATTTCTGTGAGAGTAGATCCCCCTGAGTGGGATGAATTACTTGCATTGCTACTACATGAGGAATGAATATAGGTTTGAGTACCTCTCAGAATAGAGATACTATCTTTTACTCTAGTTAATGAGCTAGAGGTAGTACAACTCATGGAGTTTTTCAAGGTCGTGGGGACACTCAAAATACATATGGATAGTAGCAATAGAATGCATGGCAAAGCTTGAATGCACAAGGACAACGAGGATCCAGAGCCTTTAGAGGCAGGGGGAGATTACCTAGAGGCAGAGATGGCTCTTGTTGGTAGTCGCATGAGTAGTACAATAGGGATAAATATTGTCATTATTGTGGAAGATGGATTGCGGTGTCAAGTCCTTAGACCGATTAAAAGTGGTGGTGTCTTTTGTTGCCCTTTGAGCATTCACTTGTGCAGATTGAGCCTCAGCTGTTCTAGTCATAATAGATTGCACAGGCATACCCTTGGGCTGAGAGCTATGGGTGGTGCCATGTCCCATCTCTTGGACATTTGGAAGCTTAGATGGAGATAGAGATTGGGATTGAGCAGCTGCCCTTGACGACTGCTGTTGTGCTTCCTGTGTCCGTTTGGGAAAAGAAGGTGTAGGAGATCTAGGACTCTTAGGGGGACTTGGCACTGGCTGAACGATTTTCTCGAGGCTGTAGACGATTGTGCCGTTTGATTTGTTGAGCAATCAACCTTCTTATGAGCAGCATTGTGCCTCTGGTGCTCATTATCCTCTTGGGAAGTCAAAAGCTCCTTGAGCACTAGTGGTCTTTGTGCACGCTCAATGGTTACATCTAACATCTGCTTATTAAGCATGCTAGGCTGAGGCTCTTTCTTTTGAACACTCGTGTTTGGTTTCTTGCCCCAAGACTTGGAGTTTCTCTTAGATTTCCTCCTGTGCTTCATTTCTTTTGATGCAATCTGGCCTTCAGCTAATAGAGGTGGTTTAGTAGGGGGTTTTGGTACCCAAATCCATCTGTTACCTGCATAATACCCTTGAGCATGTAGCAACGCTTTGGATATCCATCTTGGCATTGTATTGGCTCTCCATAGATGCCTTGTTCTATAAGGCTTAGGCTTATTTTGGGGTCTTCTATGATATTTATAAGTCTAAAGCATGTCCTTGGCATTGGTTTTCGATCTCCTTGTCTCAAGCTTGGCCTCACTCACTAGTTCTCGTTGTTCGACATGTGCTTGTATAAACTCTTCCAACAAGTCCTTGCTCTCATTAGCAGGCTTGACTGTTATGTCAGCACCTTCCTTGCCTTTCCCTCAAGGTTTGATGAGGTCACCCTTGCTAAATATTGTGACAATCCTCAAACCTTGTAGTGTCAAGTGTATCCTTTGTGCTACATAATTGGTCTCACACTTGGTCGCCCTTTTGAAGGGTCTTCCTAGGAGGGTTTCCTTCTTGCAATTAGCACTATTTGGAGGGACATGAAATAGGATATGTAAGCTTTCAATTTCAATTGTTGCAAGGATTTTGCACTTCCCTATGAGTGCTCATAGGTGTCCCCCCCGTAATAAGGGCTAAGAGTTGCATTAGTCAATGTGAGCTCTGGTTGGCCTAGTAGAGTCCATGCTTCATAGGTCAAGATATTGAAATCTGCTTCTTCATCAATCAGAGCATCGGCAATGTGCTCTCTTTTCATGGTGAGTTTGACCCTAAGATAAATAGGTGGTATTATGTCTTCGTCTTTCGGGTCTTGGCTTGTAAATTTAAGCCTTTTGACAAATGCCCTTGAGTCCCCAACTACACGACCAGATGTGGATTCTCCACTGATGTCTTGGATAGTCTGTGTAGTGCTATTCAAGGAGCATCTATCGCCAGGTTTGTCATATCTAGTCATTCTTGCCATTGTAGCTTGATGTTGTTGCTTTCCGTTTTGACTAGATGCAGCTTGAACGCAACATGTACGTGTTTTTGCAGTGTGACCTTTTTGCCCTTGTTGGCCAGATTGGCCCATTAAGGTTCTAGGGTCTCTGTTTGTCTATGTTCAGGTATGTACTTTTGGTTGCTCTTTTGCAAGTGAGAATCCATGCTCATGTAGAGCCATTACTACACTAGGGTCTAATTTGGAGGACCTGTAACGACACATGTTTTCTCTCCAACCTACTCGAGGGAGGTGCAGAGGGGGCAGAACCCCCTCTGTGGGGGTCTGGGGGGTTTATGGCTCAGCGGGTTGTCTCTAGGACTCTAGGTCTTGCGACAGCCTACACAAACTGCTAAGCGGATTTGCCTTATGATTTTGCCTATTCCTTGCGCTAGAATCGAGTTTTGAGCGTCAGGAGGACTCGCGACAGGTTGTGCGGCTGAGCTCTACTTGGGTCTGGTCAAATTTTTGGAAAATTTGGAAAAATCCACATTCGGCCCAACTTGTCTGAATTGCAGAGGCCGAGTGGGTGACTTGGACGGGGGTCGAGGCACACAGGCCGAGGGTCAAATGGATGACTTGGATAGGGTGGACTCGGATGGGCCGAAAAGGTTCACTCGGACGGGGTCACTCGGACGGGCCGAGGGAGTCTACTCGAATGGGGTCACTCAGATGGGCCGAGGGAGTCTACTCGGACGGGACGAGGCACATGGGCCAATGGTCGAGTTTTATGTGGGCCAAGGGCTGAATTTGGTCACTCGAACGGCGGCCAAGGGCCGAGTGGGATGGTTGACCGAGGGTCCATTTTGTAAATGGGATCGAGTGATGTCACTCGGATGGGCCGAGTAGGGTTTTGGGCCGAGTTGGCCGAAAGGCCGATTCTGGGACTCGGCCTAGGAACCGACCGCTCGGACGGGCCGAGTTGCATGCGATGAGGCAACACTGAGGTGATTTTGATCAAAACTGACGATTTAGCTAATCATTTCACACACAACCTTCCAAATCACACTACTCAATTCCCCTCTCTCATGAGGCAAAATATATCTATTCTGCCTAGTGCCAGTAGGCGTATACACAGTCGGAATACATCTTTATTGGTTACTCTCTGCAGCAGCAGAAAGGGTATAGATGCTATAACCCTTCTACTCGTAAGTTTACAGTAAGCAGAGATGTTGTTTTTGATGAGATGAGTAGCTGGTATAAACCAATAAATGTGATTGATGATGTAGATGCACAAAATGGTAATGTTGCACAGAATTCACAGCAGCAGTCACAAAATATTAGTGGACCTAGAGTGTCCTCTAGCAGTGGTTCACATTCTTCGCCATGGACAGGCAGATTGAGATCAGGAGAATCTCCTCAAAACAATGCAGATAGTGGTATGCACGTTTCACGAAAAGGAAAAGAGAAGGTAGATCAGCCCATGTTTGATGTGAATGCAGGTCACTCTTATGTGGATGGTGAATCCAGTGGCTCAGAACAGAGCATTGATGATGAGTTGGGTATTCCTTCCATTGTTACACCTGGAGTAAGGAAGACCAGGGATGTTTTGAGAGCACCTGGGAGTGAACCTACTTTGTGCAGGTCTACCAGAGCTAGGTATCCTGTGGATAGGCTGAAATATGATGGATTTACAACCATTCACTATGCCTGTATGGTCAAAGTGATACAGGAACCAGAACCCACTTCTTTTGAGCAAGCCATGGGAAAAGAAAAATGGGAGAAAGCCATGGATGAAGAAATGGATGCCTTGGAAGCAAATGCTACATGGGAATTGGTACCTTTGCCTAAAGATAAGAATGCAATTGGTTGTAAGTGGGTTTATAAGGTGAAGCACAATGCAGATGGTTCTGTGAACAGATACAAGGCAAGATTAGTAGTCAAGGGATATGCACAAACTTATGGCATTCATTATGAAGAAACATTCAGTCCGATTGCAAGGATGGCAACCGTAAGAGCAGTCATTGCTATGGCTGCATCAAAGGAATGGTCTTTACATCAGATGGATGTAAAGAATGCCTTCTTGCATGGTGATTTGCAAGAAGAGGTCTATATGGAGCAGCCACCAGGTTATGTGCATGTTGTTCATCCTGAGTTTGTTTGCAGGTTGAAGAAAGCCTTGTATGGCTTGAAGCAAGCACCTAGAGCATGGTCTGACAAGATAGGACAGTATCTTGTCACTATTGGCTTTTAGATTTCCAAGGCAGATTTCTCACTTTATGTGAGAAAAACAGAGAAAGGTATTATGCTACTTGTCATTTATGTTGATGATTTGATTATGACAGGTGATAGTGATGAAGATATCCTTCATGTGAAAATGCTATTGAAGCAAAAGTTTGAGATGAAGGATTTGAGAGAGCTGTGTTATTTCTTGGGCATTGAGGTGATTAGATCACCAAGTGGGATACGGCTCTTGCAGAGGCAGTATGGATTGGACATGCTATCCAAATATGGGATGACAGGCTGTAAGCCTATTTTAGTTCCTTTGGAGCAAAATGTGAAGCTGAGCACAGATGCAGGTGAGCTTCTCGAAGATCCTATTATGTACAGACGCATAGTAGGAAGTTTGATTTATATGACTATTACTAGGCCAGATTTGAGCTATGCTGTTGGATTGGTAAGTCAGTTTATGCAGGCTCCAAGGAAACCGCATTTGGATGCGACTAGACGCATACTCAGGTATGTGAAGTCCACATTGCAGTATGGACTACTTTATGAGACTGGGGTTCAAATACAATTGCATGGATACACTGATGCTGATTGGGCTGGTAGTATTTCTGATAGACGATCTACTAGTGGATATGTGTTCTCTTTTAGGAGTGCTGCAATCACTTGGAGCAGCAAGAAACAGCCTACAGATGCCTTGTCGAGCACAGAGGCTGAGTACAAGGGTGCAGCAATGGCTACATGTGAGGTAACTTGGTTGCATAAGCTACTTTATGATATGCATCAGCCTACAGATGGGCCAGTTGTCATTTATTGTGACAACATGAGTAGTATACACTTGGCAAATAACCCAGTCTATCATGCTAGAACAAAGCATATTGAGGTGCATTATCACTATGTGCGGGAGAGGGTTTTACTAGGTCTTATTGATCTAGTTTATGTCAGCACAGAGGATCAGGTAGCTGACATATTTACGAAGGCATTGGGCGCAGAGAAGCTGCACAAGTTCAGAGACCTACTTGGTGTGCAGGAATTGGGATTGAGCTCGAGGGGGAGTGTTGAGATATCGAGCTCCACTCGTGATATGCCAGGGTGACCGTTGTGCATTTATGTCACTGACTTGTCAGTTGTGCAGATGCGGTTGGTACACCGCCCATGAATAATAGCTAGATGATAGCTATCCTTATCTACTCTAGTTTGTGGCTCAGTTAGTATGCCACCTTAGTTAGTTGAGTTTGGTTTGAGACCCATATATAGGGTTCTTCTATTTCTATGTACTAGAGTTCTTTGTTGGCTTACACAACTAAGAAGAGGAAAACAGTTTTCAGCCTCCACCTGTGTGTGTATTCCCCCATTGTGCAAGCAAGAAAGCTACAAGTGAGACTCCTTCCTTCTCTTCCACAATCTTGACAGTTACATCCTCTCCCCATTAAAGAACTCGAGATGTTCTCATCTTTGAAGAACTGGGGATTTTGTTTTGGAACCTGTGGGGTAGGACCCATCACACTTTCGTTGCTCACTCATAAGCATATGGTCTTTTAAAACAATCACTTATTGGATGCGAGGAGACAACTTGATCGGATTCAAAGGTAAGCTCACTACATTTGTATGTGGGAGAGTACACATGGCTATGTGTGAGAGGTAGCCATACCTCTCGGCTTAAAACACTTGAAGCAATAAGCGGTCCATGGGTCTTTGAAATGATGCTCGATTTTATATAGGAAGTGAGGGAGTCAAAGGCCATTCGATCTCTCTTGTGGATTAGTTCAGGTTTAGGAACCTTTGTATGCATTGATTAGAGTAGGAGAAGTGCATTTTGATCAGGTTTGAGACATTGAGATTTGGAAAATAAGGAAAAAAGAAGGAAAAGATAAGTCTTTGTATAACCAAGAAACAAGACAATAAAGAAATAAAGGAAAAATATTTTTAATGCCTAGGAAAGAATAAGGATAGAGAAGAAAATGAGAGGAATAAAAGGTGAGAAAGGGGGAAGAGAGATCTCATTTGCACATTGAGAGATTGAGAGAGAGAGCTATTGAGAGAGATAGAGAGACAACAACAATAGTAATCCTTGGTATCATCACATTCAAGCGCTCCAAGTATGCCCTAAGTCTTCAATGATGTGTTGCATTAAGTTAGAACCATGGATGTAGTAGCAAGTAGTGCATTGAATCCTTTGAATCAATGTTGTGCCATTTGGCATTTTTCTCGCGCACTCGGACGGAAACCCTCAAGCCTTGAACAACCAAATTTCCATCAAGCTTGAACATCCAAGTCACTTAAGTCCACTTAGATGTCTGACTCAAAAATTGGACCATTTTTTCAGGCCTCAAACAACTGAGACCCTCAAGCCTCAGAAGATCAAATCGAACACTTGGACGAGTGAGTTTGAGTCTAACTACTCATAAGGTCATTCCTTTTAAGAGCCCACTTGGATGGCCGAGTCTAAGACTTGATAAAGTTGTCCAAAACACCAATTTTGACCACTTTTTATCATTTCAAGACCTATTAAGACCAACATCTAACTATTCAACACTCCAAGTTGGAACCCAAGCCTACAAACAAGACCATAGAGCCAATTCTCACCAAAACTTTAACCTAAAAATCCAGGAATGACTCAAATCATTGATGACTGATTGCTTACCCCCCGATAGAAACTCAATTTAATTGCTTGGGCCGATCACACATTAGACCACCTATCACAACCCATGAGGGACCCAAAATTGACTATCAGGAGTAATCACAATCTACAAAAATGTTCATGAAACTGATTAGATGTAATTGAATTCATCAAAGAGTACACTTGCATCATAGACACTTAAGCACATGTGAAAATCAAGAAGCCTGATTTCACATAGCTCACATTGAACTGCAATCATATTATCAAGGAATAGATGAAAGGGGATTAAGCTAAGAAACAAACCCACTAGTAGAAGTGCAACCCTTGAAACCAGATGAGTGACCCAATATATGAGAAACAAAGATCTAGGGAAGATAGAACCATCAAACCACTGAGGGAAGGAAGGACTAGCCAAGATTAGAGACACATCTTTAGCTGACCTAGTTGACCTCATAGAAATACTAGTGGATCAGGAGACAACCACCATGAGCGATACCAACTCTAGCGAGAATGACCTTGACCTGAACCTTGACCTTAACATGGTAGGATACTCGAACAACATCTAGCGACTTATCACACATTATGACCAATAGTCAAGGATAGCACATGATGGAAGATCTCCAATCAATATCATAGCCATCCTTGAGGAGGAGACAAGACTAGAAAGAATTGCATTGCAGTGCATAGCGAGCTATAGCCAAGAGCAAAGGGCTCAGAAGAAGTGGCGAGAGAGATAGCTCAATGAGGTTCATAGAATCCTAGTCATCTCAGGTAGAAACAGAACGGGAGAAAATGGTGATAGGAAGAGATCCTTAGAAGCCGACCTTATAGTGAGCGAGCTCCTCACAAAACAATTGCTGGACAATACAAACACAGAGCAAAGTGGGGCAGCCTTGGGAACATCATTGCTCAGCCCAAATGCCAAGATCCAAACAAAGATACCCATAGTTACCAACCAACTCGATAAATATCATGCTGCTAGCAATGACCCCTATAGCTTCATCAAGAAATTTGAGCATGTGTGTGAGGCTAACAACCTCATGGACCCTGCTCAATGGGCACAAGCATTTGATCTTTGCTTGGGAGAAAGTGGACAAACTTGGTTGACCAGCCTAGATAATGTTGAACACAATAATTTCAATGATCTAAAGGATCTCTTCATCAAGAGATTCTCAGAGGCAGGATACTTCGATAACCTCATTGTCAAGTTGATGAATGTTAGTAAAAAAGACAAAGAGGACATATGGGACTACGTCACTCATGTGAGAAGTCTTTACAAGAGGATACTTGCAGTTGAGTGATCGAATGAGAGTGCGGTATCCACCATATTCATTAATGGGATTTGCAACAAAGAACCGTATAGCGAGAAAATCAAACCTATAGAAGAATGTGCTAGCAAGAGCCTTTAAGAAGGCTCTATGAGTGGATATTTTCTTAGAGAGAGAAGCTCTAGGGTTACGCAACAAGCAAAAAATGCATTTAGAAATGTTGAGAGAACCACAACACTTAGCAAATGATCAACCCCCTAGCAAGAAAAGGAAAGAGTGTCAACCAAGCCCAAGCAATAGCTAATCTAAAGTTAGAGCTAATCAGACTATAAGAGTCAACACAAAGACCACTGCAACCTCACGTACACTATGTGCATTGTGGAGGAAACCACATGCCATCTGAATATCTCGATCCTAGATCTCAGCCTCATGCTAGCTGCAAAAAAATTGGGCATGATGCTATGCACTAATGATTGCCAAGACAATTGCCATACTAGCAACCCTATGCTCAACTATACTATCTAGGAGTTAGGCCACCTTACTTTGGAAGGGGAGCCCCTTTGGCTCTACTCGCACCTAATGATTCTCAACCATAGCTACTCCAAGGATCACCATTAACCTTATAGGAATCCCTAGACCACCAAGACCTATAGTGACCTATCCACCAAGTGATGCTCTAGTGTACTTTGTAGAGGAAATACTAGAGAAAGACTCATATGTGAACCCTTATGTCTCTTATGACAAGGATCCTAATCCCATATTGATGGAATTTAGGCTTGTCCTAGTCATGGAATTAGGCAAAGGGAGAGGTAGAGGCCTAGGAGGAGGTCAAAAAAGCCAAGAGGCCATAGCATGTTGAATGTGTGGCCATCTAGGGTATATCTCATCCCGCAATCCTAAAAAGGAGCAAGAAAATAGAGAGAAGACTGGCTTGTGGTGTCTCGAATGCAGAGTCACACACATATTTGTCAATTTCCCTAGATAGAAACCCTCCACTACTTGAGCAATCATGCAATCAATGCTGCGCAGACTCTTTTGTGTTGAGTCACCTCACAATAATGCCACACCCATCCCCATAAATGTCATGATACGAGTCCAAATGGAGTAGCTTGGTATTTCACTACTTGGACCTAGCAACCTAAATTTAGTCTCTGTAGGGAAGAAGACCAGACAAAAGAGAAGAAAGAGAAATGAGGCAAAAGTAACACTCAAGATAGAGAGTAACACCACACTAACAAAGGGAAAGTAGGTTACTGATGTAGAAGCAAAACATCTGCTCGTAAGACAAGGGAGATGGGAAGTGCTAAGGTTGGAGAGCACCCTAATCCCAACTAATAACTAAAGGCTATGGACAAGGTCAAAGAATGGATAAAAGAAGCGCAAGCTCACTTGCAAGATGCTAAACCTATCATTGAGGACGATATTAACAAACTCTCAACCATCATTCCACCAATCTCTCCCACATGCTTGAGATCAGGAGAGAAAATATCATTGCATGCATAGTAGCATAGGCAAAACATGGATGCCATGAATAGACAACCTACCCAAGAGCATTGATAGGAAGTTCATGAGAAAGAGGAGGGAAATACAGTGAACACAATATTAGTGAGTTTAGGAATCTCCCAATTCCCATTTTTTGAATACTAAAAAGGTGGCACCCGGATAACATGCCCATAAGTTTCTCAAAACCATATGATGTGACTTATCATTGGGAAGTGCTTGAAAAATGGAATCTATTGAGCTATAGACCGCTCGATTTGGAGTTATAGTGTTCAAGTTATGACAAATCCAAAGATTTGACCACGTGTCCCAAACTTATGGGAAATTCCCATATTCCCCAATATGGTGTTATTGGTAATTTGATCACCACACTTATATGAACTCCTATAACATTGTTACTCGGAGAATTGCTTAGGCAAAGCCATGCACTATGGTAAGTGTTGAAGTAAGGGGTAGAATGAACCGATAAACATGAATCACAAGACTTTCCTGACTATGATGTTGTGATGCACATACCAAGCCTAACATAGAATCCAATGTCAAAGTCCCCACAAGTGAATGCCTTTTGGGAAGGCACTAAGATGCACACAATCTTACATGTCATCATCACCCTAGGAGATGCAATGCAGAAGGGGATAGTAGACACATGAACAAGTATTAGCCTACTTAGCCATGCAGTCCTACAAGCTTAGGGAAACCTGCTGGCTGGAAATTGCATAGTTCAATGTCACTCTAGCAAACAGGATGAAGGTTAGACTCTTAAGAGTCTTGAAGGATTGGCCTTTAAAGATAGCAGTAATTCAATTCTATGTGAACTTCATAGTCATGAAGGGAGTGGATTATAATATCCTGCTAATAGGTAGACCTTAGATAAGGAATGCTCAAGTGATAGAGGATTGGGTAATGGCCTGATATTCTTAAGAAATAGATTAAAAGTAGTCCAAGTAGAGATGGACACTTGAAAAACCTCACCAGTGGACCTAGATGCCATCTCTGCCATGCTGAAGGGTTACTCAAAAGCTAGAAGCGATTATGGACATTCCTAGGATGAGTGTGATTGGATGCATGTATTGGAAACCATTGATATCCCATTCTTAGATGATGAGGATGAATATAGGCAAGCTATAGACTCAACTAGCAAACCCAACAAAGCCACAACTTCTAACATACCCATAGTGTCCCTATGCATGATGGCTAGGAGTTCCATTAGCCCGCCAATGAACATCAGTCACCTATCATGTCCCAACTGACAAATTGGAACTCCATAGAATCCTTGGAGTCAGCCTCCAACATACAACCACCAAGGAAGGCAGCCTCTTCTTGTGAGGATTGTGATGAGTACAACTCTGGAGTTAGAGGTAACCTTTGATAGTGACCCCGAGATGCCTTGACCACCTAGGAACAAACACACCAAGGGGGACCTCCCAATCCACCTAAGGCATAAGAGGCTACAAGAGAAGGAAATAGTCGAAGTCTGCAGGAGTTGACTAACAAAAGAAGCCCCAAGATTTTCCCAAGTGCTCCACCAAGTTCAAGAAGGGTGATCAGATAGTAGTGTTAGTAGGAGCCAAGCGGAAAGGGCACGCGTGAATCCATCGAAGGACCAACTAGAGGTAAGAAAGGGCACGCAAGTGAATCCATCGAAGGACCAACTAGAGGTAAGAAAGTCAACTTGGCAAGGAAAGGGAATAAGCCTCAACCTGTGTACATAATGGACAACTTAACTAAGGAGGAAGAGACTAATCTCATAAACTTCTTGAGGGAATACTTAGACGTGTTTACATGGTCCTTAGACGAGCTAAAAGGAATAAATTTGAGTATCATGACTCATAATATTCCCATGATCCATGATGTAGCACCACTTAAGCAACGACCATATACAATGAATCCTAAGCATGCACATGTAGTGAAGGAAGAGATTGATAAGCCACTAAATGCAAGATTCATTTACGAGATAGACCACACAGAGTAGGTATTATCCATAGTGATAGTCATGAAAAATAATGGGAAGATTCGAGTGTGTGTAAACTATAAAAACGTCAACACAGCTACAAAGAGAGACAACTACCCATTACCATACACTGAGCACATGCTAGAGAGAGTGATAAGAAAGGAAGCCTATTGTTTTTTGGATGGTTTCTTAGGCTATAACTAAGTGCAAGTCCATCCGGATGATAGGCACAAGACTGAACTCAGCACCGAATGGGGAGGTGTTTGCCTACATAATCATGGCATTGCTGAGCAATGCCCCTGCTACCTTTCAACAACTCATGTGTGCCATCTTCAAGGATATTCTTAGAAAATGGTTGGAAGTATTCATCAATGACTTGTGCATCCACACCAACTAGGAAGAGCACTTAGAAAAGTGACGAGTAGCCTTTGAACGGTGTAGGCAATATAGTCTCTCATCACTGAATCCATTAAAGTGCCAGTTTTAGATGAAGGACGGTTGTATTTTAGGACATGTTGTGTCAAGGAATGGGATAGCCATAGAATCCTCAAAAGTTAGGGTAATTGTAGACCTTTCCTCTCCAACCAAGTTCAAGGGAGTTTGATGTTTCTTAGGCCACACAAGGTACTACTCGTGGTTTGTGCTAAACTGTGCATCGATTGCTAGACCTTTGTACAAGCTAGTGATAGTATTCAAGTGGACCGAAGATTGTTAGTAAGCCTATGAAAGGCTTAAATAGGCTCTATCTTTAGCTCCTATCTTAAGAGCCCCATATTGATCCATTACCTTCCATGTGCACATTGATGCATCAAAGTTTACCATGGGGCCACTGTAGTGCCAACCTGGTGAGTATAACCTTGATTATCCAATGATTTTTTCTAGTAGACAGATCATTTGAAATCAAAATGAACTATTTCACAACAGAGAGGGAAGGGTTAGCCATGGTGTTTGTCGTAAAGAAGTTTAGACACTATCTTCTAGTGACACCTTTTACCTTCTTTATCAATCACAAAGCATTGCTCTATCTTGTGAATAAACCTTGTGCAATAGGATGCATTGCTCGATGGTTACTTCTACTTTTGAAATTTTACTTCTCTATGGTAGTACATAAAGGTAAATAGCACTATATATGGCAGATCATATGTCCTACATACCCACAAATGAAGCAACTGGACTATCAAGAATCGCATGGTGGGGGGACTTGCTTGAGCTACTTTACCAAACACACACCATACACACAAGAGGAAGCTCACTCAAGAACACAAGAAGAGAGATGGAGGCCAAAGCATTTTATTGCTGGTTTCTTCTTCTTCTTTCACACACTATACAATGTACACAAAGTATAGATAAGATACAACATAAGGAAAGTGGCCTATTAAGTCAAACAGTGCATAACAAACTACACTAATTTATTGGCACTATATATTTGCCAACTATAGGTAGGTGCAACAAACTAAATATAATTAATGATAAGTTAGTGGCCATGTGAGTATCATAATGACTACCAACGTGCTAAGTGTAGATGTGGAGACCCATCTAGCCATGTGGTCCATCATTAATGTCTGCACATGTTGAGCTTGCTATCTCAACACTTCCCCTCAAGCTCAACTCTATCTCTGCAACTCCAAGTAAGCTTTGGAACTTTCGAAGCACTCAATGCCTTTGTGAGAATGTCAGTTATCTGATCCTGTGTGTGGTGCTAACATATAGTAAGTCAATCTCTCCTGCAAGTACCTTCTCTCTCACAAAGTGGTAGTGCACCTAAATATGTTTTATCCTAGCATGGAACATTGGATTCCTAGCTAGCTCTATGTTGCTCATGTTGTCACAATGAATGACAACTGGACCATCTCCCTACACATTCAAATCACCTAATAACTTTTGCAGCCATACCACCTCACATGCTGCCATAGCAGCACCTCTATACTCAGCCTCTGTACTCGATAAAGCAACTGTAGGTTGTTTTTTGTTGTTTCATGTAACTATTGCACTACCAAGGGAAAACATGAATCCACTAGTAGATCTTCTGTCTGACATGCTGCTAGCCCAATCTGCATATGTATATTCAAATACATGTACATCCTTACATGTCTCATAAAAACGTCCATAATGTAAAGTGGACTTCACATACCTCAATATGCATTTAACTGCATCCAAATGAGACTTTCTAGGCATCTACATAAATTGACTCCCTACTATCCTCCTGAACATAGTAGGGTCTTCTATATCATCCCCAATGTCAACACTTAACTTCACATTTTTCTTCAATGGTACTGAAAGAGGCTTACATGCTATCATACCATACTTGGATAACATATCCAAGCCATACTACCTTTGGGATAGCCATATACCATCATCACATCTGATCACCTCAATACCAAGAAAGTATCTCAGCTCACCCAAATCCTTCATCTCAAAATTTTTCTTCAAGAATTCCATAACTTCAATAATCCCATTGTCACTGTCACCTGTAATAATCAAGTCATCCACATAGATGACTATGATGACCAAACCTGCATCTCCCCTTCTCACATAAAGTGAGTGATCAACATCAGAAATACAAAAGCCAATATTGACAAGATACTCCTTGATCTTGTCAAACCATGCTCTAGGTGCTTGTTTCATCCCATAGAGTGCCTTCTTTAAGCTACTCACATATGTGGGATGCTCTAAATCCTCATAGCTAGTTGGATACTCCATATACACCTCTTCTTGCAATTCACCATGCACGAAGGCATTCTTAACATTCATTTGCTAGAAACCCCAAATTTTGGCTACTTCCAAGGCAATCACTGATCTAATAGTTGCTATCCTAGCAAGTGGACTGAATGTCTCTTCATAATCTATGCCATATGTTTGAGTATAGCCTTTTGCGACAACTAGCCTAGCCTTATACTTGCTAACCAAACCATCTACATTATGCTTCACTTTGTAAACCCACTTACAGCCAATGGCTTTCTTCCCTTAGGTAGGGGTACCAAACCCCAAGTCTTATTGGCTTCTAATGCAGCCATTTCCTCATCCATTGCTGCATCCCGATGAGCATGACCAATAGTATTCTCAAAACAAGTGGGCTCAACATTCTCAACTACCTTGACCATATAAGCATAATGGTGAGTTGCATAACCTTCAAAACCAAATCTTTTAACAGGGTATCTGACCCTGCTAGACCTATGTACCATTGGATCACTCAGTGGAGCCTTTACATTACTATATGCTCTCTTTACACCTAGTGTCCTCATTGAAGGAATACCAAGCTCATCATCCAAACTCTTTGAACCACTAGAATCTCCATCAAATCCCAAATCACTAGTAGATGCATCATTACCATCCAACACTTTCTTCTTCCCTTTGCCTTTACCTGCAACATGTGTAGATCCACTTGAAGATGTGAGTCTACTCCTTAATCTAGGAGGGCGACCAAAGGTAACTGTAGGTGTGGTACCAGATGATGTTTCTGGTCCACTAAGACTCCGTGATTCTTGCTTTTCTTTTGTACATAGCTTCATGATCATTATCATCATCTAATACATCACCAACAAGTGCATACCAATTGCTCATCTCATAAAAAATAACACCCCTGCTCACTCTGAACTCACCTCTGACAAGGTTATAACAACAATACCCTTTTTTCTTTAAAGAGTATCCAATAAAAATACATTTTTCAGCCTTTGGATCAAGCTTCTCACAGCTCATCTGGCACATGAACATATGCAATACACCCAAATACTTTCAAGAGTGATACATTAGGCATTTTTCCTGTAAAGCATTCTTCGGGGGTTACCCATGAACTGCAGCTGTCGTGGGAGTTCTATTCATAATACAGACAGTAGTATGAACAATTTCAGACCAAAAAAGTTTTGGCATATTTTTTTAAGCCATCAATGCCCATGCAACTTCTGCAATATGCCTATTTTTTCTTTTTGCAACTCCATTTTGTTGTGGGATATACCTGCAAGTAAATTGACTCTTTATTCCATGAGGCCTCAAGAAGCCACTAAACTCATTAGAGAGGTACTCTCCCCCTCCATCTGATCTCAAGCACTTAACTTTCAAGCTTGTTTCTGTTTCAACAATTGCCTTGAAAGATTTGAAGTGCTCAAATACATCACTCTTTTCCTTCATGAAATATATCCATAGCTTCCTTGAACCGTCATCAATAAATGTGACAAATTATTTGTTGCCACCAAGAGATACATTCTGTGTAGGCCCCCAAACATATGTATGCACTACATGAAGTATATATCTGCTTACTTCTCTGTCATGTGAAAAGGGTTGTCTTACCTGCTTACCAAATAGACATGCTTTACACACTTTATGAAATTCTGCAACTCTAAAAGAAGGCCACCTTGTGACCAATCCTTTGGACTGCATTAATTTCAGTCTTTGCACATTTGTATGTCCAATACGTTTATGCCATATTTCAATGTCTGAAACTACTCCTTTTCTTTTAGCATACATAGCAGCATCCATTGCAGGAATTCCAATGTCTAAAGTGAACATGCCGCCAACTCTACTTCCTTTTGCCACCAACGTACACTTATCATTAAAGCATTCTACAAAAAAACCTTTTGCATTGAATCAAACCTAGAACCCTTGCCCTACCATTTGGCCAACAAATACTAGATTCTTTGTGATTTATGGCACATGTAATACATCTATCAAACTCTTTGTCTGGCTATCATGCAAGGACAAGGGAACCTTTCCAATATGTGAAATTGGATGGCATAAATCATCACCCATCTACACATAACCTAGATTTTCTAAGTTTTACATCTCTCCAAACCATTCAACATGATTTTTCATATGATTAGATGCACCTGAATTGACATACCATACATCATCATGTGTCCTCTTTCATGTAATTACATTCATCATATGATGCATAACAAACATACACTCATTTTTGTCTTCATTATGTTGTGAAGACGATGCATAGTTTCCTTGCTGCAATTTACCATTATGAATACGACCCTTGTTAGCATAGCAATGGGCTGCAATATGACATGTTTCACCATAATAATGGCAAACAATAGCAAAATTTCTAGAACTTCTATTCTGCCATCCACCTCTTCCTCTAGAGCTCCCCCTACCTCTAAAGCTTCCTCGGCCTCCTGAAATTTGCATTTCACCAAATTTTTTATTTAACCTATTTTGCTAGTTATTGCCAGCACATTCCATACCACAGCCTCTCGAAGAGGATCTACCACGTCCCTTTCCTGAACTTGAGTAAAATGCTTGGACCTGTTCACTATTTCTTTCAAATGATTCACCCTGCATATTGATCTCTTCGATAATCATGAGAGAGACTAGCTCATCAAAATCTAGAAATGGCTTTCATATGTATATAGAAGTGATAAATGATTTTCAAGCCTTCTCATTATTAAGGCCACTCAAAGTGGATGAAACCAAACTATCATCATTAGGCATTGCCTTAATCATTGCTAAAGCATCTGCAATGCTCCTCACCTTCAAAACATACTCATTGACAAACATTGTCCCTTTCTTCAAGGTATTCAACTCTTACTTGAGTTGAATCTTTCATGCCTTTGTATTTATTGAAAAAATGTTCTCAAAATTTGTCCATGCTGCATGTGAAGTTTCTGCATTTCTGATATGTCTAAGCATAGTATTATCAATGACTGCAGATAGCCAATACATCACCTTTTTGTCTTTTGCATTCCATTCTTTTCATGTCTTTAATTCATCTATAGTCAGAGGGATACTCAACTCTGGCTTCTTTTTCTTCACCTGAAACAAACTCATAAAGGCCCTTTCCAATGAGGAAGTTCATTACATGAAACTTCCATGAAGGGTAGTTATTCTTGTCGAGCTTCTCAATGATGAGATTTCCACTGTTCTCTGCCATTATCACAAAAATGATATAAAAGAGCAAGCAAGTCTTCTGCAACCTTTTAACAAGTGTACAACAATATACCAAGCAATATTTTTTACTAATTTCTCAACAATACATGTAATCTACAATGTGTTTGTAGATAAAACTTATGTTTGCTTCCTAGCAAACACCTAAAAAATTACAGATTCGAAATGTGTAAATTGTATATCCACTTTCGATCGACACAGCCGAAATCATAGTATATCTTGAAACTGTTATCCGCAACCTTGCGGCTCTAAAACGGAATCTGAAATGGCTTTAGATGCCCAAAAAATTTATGGGAATCCCTAAAGGGCTCATTTGCAGAATATACAGTGCTTGCACACCAAATCTCATAGCAATTTGAGATTCTCACTCTACCCTTCTTCTGGTGCCTCCACAGGCACTATCCAAGAGAAAGAGTGGAATAATGGGAGAGCTTCTTACTTGTTGCTTGCTTGCTCGAACCTTGCTTCTTCTTCTTCACTTCAGCCTTCAAAACAATCCTCTCTCAAGGTGCTACTTTGATACCATGTCAAGAATCGCGTGGTGGGGAGACTTGTTTGAGCTACTACACCAAATATACACTGTACACACAAGAGGAAGCTCACTCAAGAAAATAAGAAGAGAGATGGAGGCTAAATAATTTTCTTTCTAGTTTCTTATTCTTTTTTCACAAAGTCTAAAATGTACACAAAGTATAGATAAGATACAATATAAAGGAAAGTGGCCTACTAAGTCAAACAGTGTATAACAAACTACACTAATTGACTAGCGCTATATCTTTGCCAGCTAATAGGTAGGTGTAACAAACTAAATATAATAAGTGATACGTCAATGGCCATATGAGTATCATAATAATGACCACCGACGTGCTAAGTGTAGATGTGCCAACCCATCTAGCTAGGCAGTCCATCATCAATGTCCGCATGTGTTGAGCTTGTTATCTCAATAGGACATGGCATCATTGATGACCTATCGAGATGCACATCTTTTTAGAATATCTAGTGAATGAGACTTGTTTAGAGCAGACCTCACGCAATATTGGGAAGATGATATCGTTTGTATTCTAGAGAATGGATAACTTGAACGACCCATGGAAAAATCTTGGCTAAAAAGATTAATCTTGAAGATCTAGCCCTATCAATTGATTGCCAAGTCAATTATATTGGTTAGGGTGGGATGGACTCTTAAGGAGATGTGTTTGTGGAATATGAAATGCATGATGTGCTCACAAAAGCACACAGTGGGATTGCTCGAGGACATTTATCCATGTGAAAGGTGGAGTAGGAGTGGAAGCATGAACAGAAGTAAGAGCTATGGAGGTTGAGACAAGAGAGGGAAAGACAACATGTGAGAAATCCAATAGTCACAATGTGTGATGTGGCTTCCCTTATTCTATTATCATGTAAAGAATAAAGAATAAAGTGATAGTGATAGGTAGCTCTACCACTTGCAGTGTACAAGTGTGCAGATAATAATTATAAGTAGATGTAGGTGGCTAGGCACATGTGGCATTTAACTCCAAACAACCTCCCATTTAAAGATGAATGCACCTATGTGTGAAAAACACAAGAAAAAAGTGACAAGGTATAATATACAAATAAAAGTATAATAGGATGAGGAATAGATGTAATTTCATTTTACGCCCATCATCCTTCTAAGGCATAATGAGAGGCCAATTTAGAGGCGCACTCTATGGTATTTCAGAGCAATTTTGGTAGATTTATAAGGCATTTTCAGTGAAAATTGAAGATTTAAAGCTTCAAAGTGGTCGTCTGTGTAAAGTGTTTAAGGTGCAAGACATGGAATACTTTAAAGTTAGAGGCATAGCAAAGTGCTAAGTCAAGTCTACAAGGAGTGTAGAAGAGTCCAACCATCAATTGCTCATCATTTTCTCATGTTTGAGGTACAATTTCATGCTTCAAGGCCTTAATTTACGTGGAAACATGGGAAAGGGACATGTTTTTGGCAAAAAAAGGTCCTAAAATTATGAGGGCATGCCCAATTTGAAGGGGCACTTATGGTAGGGCTCAAAGGTCTTCTCACTTATGAAGAAAAGAAGAAAGAAAAAAAAACATGTAGAAGATGAAAAATGCCTTCATGGCTCCTTATGATGATCGCCTCCTCCAGAATCTTCATCATTTGGCACTTCTTATCATATATCCGAAGCCTACTCTCCTTTCTCTTCATGATGATACCAATATTTTAAAGAAATGAGAAATCAAAAAAAGTCTTTCTCTCTCCTCCCTTTCCACACATATAATGTTAATTATTATGAACAGAAGGGAAAAGGGGAGTGTGAGGGTGAGAGATGGAAGCGATACAAGGAACGATGATTGGGAGGTGGTATTGGAGCATTTTGGAGTCTTATCAAGCACATTAGTGGCAGCATTGGTATGCACATGAGACAATAAATGTGTCATGGGATATGAGTGATTTTCGAACCAGTTCATTAATTTTTATAGCAAATGGAATGGGGTTGAAAATTTATTTTGGATGGAGGAAAAGAGATATTAATAATTAATTTTCACCATTTTACATTTGCTATTTTTTTAAAAAGTTCCATTAAATAAATAGTTGATAATTTAAAAATAAAAAAGTAAAGAAAAATAAGAGAAAATACCAATAAATAGTGAAATACTATAAATAAACAAAAAAACTAGGAAACACTATTTATTTATAGCATTCCAACGAGTGCACAAGTGGAAGCCTTTTTTTAACACCTAAAGCTAACATACATTCTACCCCTTTGATGAGGATTAGCCAAAGTAGTGCCTTAACTCCACCCCCTAATGGTGCCACCAATAGTACTATCATTGTCCTTCCTAAGCTTATCCTCACATCTACTACTATCAGTGCCTAAGCTTATTTCTATACTAATAGGGATGGCACAGTTGCCACCCTTAATACTCCCTCAAGCAATTCAAATTTCAAGTATTACAATAGCTCTACTCGTTTTAGGGTATCCATTGCCTATTTTTAGTGGAAGTCCAAATAAAGATGTAGAGATGCATATCAAACACTTCCAAAAACTTATGTTCAATTTTCAACAAGTCAATGAGGAAGTGCATCACTTGGTGTTCTTCAACATGACTTTGAAGGAAAATGCAAAATAGTGGTATTATCAACTCATGATAAATTCGATTGTCAACATGCAAGGATTTTTTACTACAATTTGTAGAGAGTTCTCTCCTGAAAAGAGGAGCCAATATTGGTTGTGTACCTTGAAGGGGACTTGACAAGAATTCAATGAGAGTGTGAAAGCATACGCCCAAAAGTTAGACAAAGTTTTTCGTTGTTTAGATGACACTTTCAATTACCCCTTTTTGCTCAACTATAATTCTTCTTGAGAGAGTTGGATTTTACGATCCAACTACAATTGAATCATGTTTAGATAACACCATTCAATTACCGGTTTTTTCTTAGCTATAATTCTTCTTGAGAGGGCTGGATTTTACGATCTAACTACACTTGAGTAACATTGCACTAAATGATCTAAATGTGACTATAATAACAATAGAGGGAGTCGAGTCAAGAATTCAAGCTGCCTATGTAGCAAGAGGACAAGCCCTCTCAATTATTGAAATAGTGCCAAATGCGGTGCTTACAGGCTACAATCAATTACCCATATTACCCTAGTAATGTTATGAGTCAGAGTCAAAGGACCTTATATCAAGGGTTGCCTCAAGTATGTGCTCTTGAGGAAGCCAATTGTTACCCAACCAAGGCTTATGCCATTGATGAGCAATGGGCAAGCCCGTGTCATAAACCAAGGGTTAGTATAGGTAGCACCCCCTTCGCAAATTGTTAAACCCAGTGTGGAGGTAGCTCTTGAGGCCGTTGGATATGAGTCTTCTGCATCTATTGTTATAGAAGAAGTGAAAGACATGATGAAACATTATACTGACATGATCATAGAGCAATACCATCAATTTGTAGTGGATGTTAGAGGCATAACCTTAGGGGTTATCTATTATTATTCAGTACTTAGTTTGAGCCTTAGGAAGTATTAGATATGAAAAGGCATCAGTTGGATGTACTCTTTTGGGAAGAGTCGTGTGTTTTTTTGGGATATGACTACTCGTGTAGAGTAGGAATGAATGTAATGGAAGAGCGCTGTTGATGTATGCAGACTTATGGAGCAATACAGTTTTTACCCGCCTTTACCTGTGTTGATTCTGTTCCCTGTGTTGTGTTATGAAGTATCTGAATCAAATGATGAACACAACTATGATGTACATTGAATATAAAGTAGTTTGTTGCGAACAGAAGTCATGTTTGTTAAGTCGGATAGTCGGTATTCAGAAACAGATTTCAATTACCTATTATGGATTATCTGTTTCCGTTGGGCATAATAAGGGAGGAAATTAGTCCTTAACACTTGGCGATCCTGCAAATCTTCATTGGGCGATAGGCGGAGATACAGAGAATGAACCGTGCCAGTGCAGGAATTCAGTTTCAACAAACAGGTGGCAATGGGAACCTGGCTTGAGGAATTCAAGCACTGGACCACTGAGGAAGAGGAGTTTGAAGAATTTGCCCAAGCCCTGCTGCAAGAATTCAAGTACTGGAACACAGAGCAAGGGGAGATTGAATTGTATAATCAGGTATTTCTGAAAGTTGATTTTCCTAAATTTCCTGGAGACCTTGTCAGAAAAGTTAAAGGGCTGGTGTGGAAGGCAAAATTCAAACATTTTAAGTTGTTTCCTACGGAGTCTCTGGAAATAGCCTGGGAAAGGTTTTGGGGAGAACAGTGCTTATGCAGATTTCAGCATTCATATGACTTGAGGGATGCACCTAGAAAGTGCAAGGGGCCTTGGTCTAAAGTCTATGGGTGTGTCTGCCACTGGTGTGAGTATTGTTTACCTTGGACTTGAAGACAGATAAGCCTGAAGATGTGTAGTGCATGTCTGCTGAAAAGTACAGAGGTGAGGGGTTTGGACCTTATTATACCAAGTTAGAGGCCAAATTAGAACAGGAAGAGAAGCAAAAACAGAAGGAGCATCAAAGGTCAAATAGTGGAAGCCAGGTTGATACCCTGGATTTGGGTTATCTGAGTGATGAGGAAGCCCAGACAGAGGAGGCAGGACCAAGTCAGAGATTAGGAAATGCAGAGGATTCTCAGCAACATGTTGTTTAGGCAGTACCAATCACACCAGGATCAGAAGAAAGAGACAGAAACAGATTCCTGGGTGCATTGGCACTAACTCAGATTCATAAACAGACAAGGAGGAAGCTGAAATTTAATCCATTGTCTAAACTAGTGATCAAGAAATAGACTGCAGCAATAGTAATACCAGGACCAATGGCACAACCTATTAACCCAGCAAATCTCAGAGTTAAATTTGCCACATTCAAGGGTGAATCCAAGAAGGAAGACCCTGATGCCCATGTAGCTCAATTTAGCACAAAATGGGAGGCAAGTGGACTAGGAGTATTGTATGGGGATGATGTGAAGAAGCAGCAGTTTGCTGCCACACTGGAGGGTAAGGCCATGAACTCGTTCATACAGTATGGTGCAACACATTTTCCTAACACACAAGCTTTGCAGACAGCTTTTCTGTCAAGATTCAGGAGGTGGAAGACTCCAACTGATATCCTGAACAAAGTGAAAACAATGAAACAAAAGAGGCTCCTGGTGGAGGATTATGCACAGAAATTCCTGGACTTGAATGGGAGGCTGGCACTAGCAGAGAGACCTACTAATGAAATGTTAGGGGAATATTTCTGTAATGGTTTGAGAGACACTCTTAGAACTGCAGTAGCAAGTACAGACATCCCTGGGGGAGCAGGAGGCTTCAATGAATTGGTAACAGCTGCCAGAAGAGCAGAGAAAAGATTGGGAAGTGTTAAATATAGAAAGAAGAAGAAACAGGACAGTGATTCAGACTCAGATACAGAGTCAGATTCAGATTCAGAGACTGACTCAGACACAGATTTAGAAGATGAGGATTCTGACTCAGATTCAGAGGGTTCTGATACTGAGGACAGGAAGACTAAAAGCAGGAAAAAGAAGAGGAAGCACAAACATAAAGGCAGGAGCAAAACAAGGAAGGATAAGAATGGTAATGGTAAGTCCAAAGCCAAGGTGCAAAATTTGAGCAAGCAGATTGCTGCAACATTGAAGAGCATGGAAATCTCTACTTCCACTAAAAAGGAGAGACCCTATTGCAACACTTGTCAGAAACAGGGACATACAGATGCAAACTGTAGGTATAATCCTAATAACAGGTCTCCAGGAAATTCAGGAACCAGACAGGAACAGAGGAGGGGAAGGCCCCATACGATTTCAAGGAAGGAACAATTGGGTGCAACCCAACCAGCAAGGACCTGAAGATCCATGTACCTATTGTGATCAGACAGGACATAGGCAAGGTCCACATTGCTCTCTATGGTGCAAGCATAGGGAAGAAAGGGGGATACCCATTATCAGATACAATAATCAGAGACAGCCTGCACAAGTGCAGCAGCATAGACCTCCACAGGCCAATGTTGTGATTGTGGAAGGGTCAAAGCAAATTTCTGAAGATAGGTGGCAAGAGAATCAGAAAAATGGGCATGGTTTATTTCAGAATCATTGTGATTGTTCTAACTGTATGCAGATGGAAGGTGTTCCTGAAAAGGCAGCACCAGTTTTGGTAGTCACCAGATCAGAGGCACAGTATGTTGCCGACCCTGTTATCTCTCATAAGGAGATGAAAAACCCTCATTTTTGGGATACACAGAAACAAGTCAGGCAAGAATGTCTGAATCTGATTCAGAAAAAGTAGAAAAAGGAGAGTATTGATTTGAAAGGTCAGAAGACAGGCAGCCAGATGGATATTCAGAAGGAGATTCTGCAATAGGAAGCCAAGGAGGCTCAGATAACAGCAGTAGTCCTGAAGAATACCACAGTCACTATGGATCAGATATTGAGTCTAGTGCCTGAATTTAAAAGACAGGTGCTTAAAAGCCTTGCTGAGGAGGATGACCAGGCTGATGAGCCTGATGTATGTCAAGTTGAAGCTGAGGATGTGGACTATAAAGTTCCTAAAATCACTGTGACTTATCAGAATCAGGAAATACAGGGAGCACTTTTGGATGGAGGGTCAGGTGTGAATATTTTACCTGAGTTCTTGTATACAAAGCTTAATCTCCCTGAATTGGAAGAAGCTCCATTTCAATTGAAGATGGCTGATCAGAGAAGGATCCAACCTCTTAGAATACTCAGGAATCAGCAAATCACAATTTTAGGTTTGACCTTTCCTGTAAATTTAGTAGTGCTCAAGATGGATGAAGGGGATAGTCCCTATCCAATTCTGTTGGGAAGGCCTTGGTTCAAGCAGGCTAAAGTGAAACAAGATTGGGGTGCTGCAAGGGTAACAATCAAGAAGGGGAAGAAGAGAATTCATCTGAATATGGTACCTAGTGTTGTTTTGCCAAAAGACACTAGAGCTTTGTATGCATAGGGTATAAACATGGTTGGAGAAGTAGAGGATGATGAAGAGGCTGCTTTTCTCAAAGTGAATGAATCAATTGTACCTGCGTTTGACATTGATGTTGTCAGAATTTTGGAAAACCTGAAGGAACAGAGGAAATCTACAGTTTCCGAAAAACAGGTTCAAATTAAACAGGAAGCCCCTGAAGTGGAGGAAGTTTTGAATAAACAATTGTCTGAGGAGGAAGAGAAGATGCATATTCAGCAGAACTTAGAGGCAGAGAAAGCTTTTGAGGAACAAATGGCCAAAACAGCTAGGGTACAAGAAGATGACCTACAGGATCTGAATCTGGGTTCTGAACAGGAGCCTAAGATGGTAAAAGTCAGTGTCCATGCACAGGGACAATTTAAAACAGATTTAGGCAAATTACTCAAGGAGTTCAAGGATATTTTTGCCTGGACTTATACTAATATGAAGGGTGTAGATCCAAGCTTTTGTATGCACAGGATTTATTTGAAAAAGGATGCTGTTCCTGTTATCTCCCAAAGGTACATGATGAATCCTAATTATGCCAAAGCCATCAAGGAGGAACTGGACAAGTTATTGAAAGTGGGGTTTATCTATCCTGTGGAGAAAGTTACTTGGTTGTCACCAATAGTTGTGGTACCTAAGAAGAATGGCAAACTCAGGATCTGTGTTGATTACAGGAAACTCAATGCAGCAACTGTAACAGATCCATTTCCTTTACCATTTCAGGACACATTGCTGGATGCTGTTGCAGGACATCAGATGTATAGTTTTCTGGATGGTTTTAGTGGCTACAATCAAATACTTATGGCTGTGGAAGATAGGGAGAAAACAGCATTTGTGACAGAATGGGGTGTTTATGCAAGTAATGTCATGGTCTTTGGGTTGAAGAATGCTCCTCCCACATTTCAGAAATGGGTTCAGGAGGTCTTTGCTCCATATTTGACAACTTTTATGAGGGTATTTTTGGATGACTTTAGTGTTTTTGGAAAGACAGAAGATCATCTGAAACATCTCAGATTGTGCTTTGAAAGATGCAGAATGGCCAGGTTGAGCCTGAATCCTGCCAAATGTGCATTTTCCATTAAAAGAGATATTTTACTAGGTCATATCATTTCAGAAGAAGGAATGCAGGTGGATCCTAAAAAGGTGGCAGCAATTCAGAAGGCTAAAGCACCAACTAATCTGAAGGAGTTAAGCAGATTTGTGGGACATATTAAGTGGCATAGTAGGTTTCTGAAATACTTGTCTCATGTATGTGTTCCATTAACTAAGCTAACAAAGAAGGATGTTCAGTTTGTTTGGTCAAAAGAACAGGAGAAAGCATTCAGATTACTCAAAAAGATGTTACAGGTGGCTCCTATTATGCAACCTCCTGATTGGAGTCTACCATTCCATGTCTTTGGAGATGCTTCTGATATAGTTGTAGGAGCAGTGCTCATGCAGGAGAAACAGAAAGGTTGGTTTAGACCAGTTTATTATGCCTCCAAAGTGATGACAGGAGCAGAGAGAAATTATTCTGTGAACTGAAAGAGAATGTTTGGGTGTAATATTTGCATTAAGAAAATTAAGACACTATCTTTTGGGTAATCCTATTGTTATTCATGTGGATCACCAAGCCCTCATTTATTTGGTGAACAAGCCTGAACCAACTGGTAGATTGGCAAGATGGATTTTGCTGCTATAGGAGTTTGATTATACTATTGTTCATAGGCCAGGCAGAGAACATCTGGTTGCTGATTATTTGAGCAGGTTGGAGACAGGAGAACCTCCAGAAGGAATTTCAGATGATTTACCTGATGCTGATCTGTTTCAAATTCAGGCAACTGGATCAGAGGACTGGTATGATCAAATGTTGAATTATCTTACAGAGGGAGTGTTTCCTAAAGGGATGACATCAGATTACAGAAGGAAGATGGTACTTAGAAGCAGCACTTTTTCTGTCATTGGAGGGTATCTTTATAAGAAGGGAGTGGATCAGATTCTCAGAAGATGTGTTCCTAATAGTCAGCAAACTGCAGTGTTGGCTGAGGCACATACAGGAGATGCTGGAGGACATTTCTCAGGTGAAATAACCAGCAGAAAAATATTTCAGAGTGGTCTATGGTGGCCTACAGTTATTAAGGATTCACATTTGTTTGCCAAGACTTGTGAGAAGTGTCAGAGGGATGGTTACCCTAAAAACAAGGATAGGATGATTCAAAACCCTGTCTTGCCATTAGGCCCATTTGAGAAGTGGGGTTTGGATTTCATGGGTCCATTTAAGCCAGCTGCACAAAACACAGGAAATAGGTATATTTTGGTTGCAACAGATTACTGTACTAAATGGGTGGAAGCTGTGGCTCTGAAGGATAACAAGGCCAGGAGTGTAGCCTCCTTCTTGTACAACAATATTATGACAAGATTTGGGTGTCCCATTGAACTGGTTTCAGATTAGGGAGTTCATTTCTTGAATAAGGTGATTAGAGTACTGACTGAAACTCATATGATTAGTCACAAGATGTCTTCTGTATATCATCCACAGGCAAATGGGCTAGCTGAAAGTACCAATAAGATCTTGGTCGAGATCTTGAAGCGGACAGTTGCAGAAAACAGGAAGGATTGGGATCTGAAACTCAATTCAGCACTTTGGGCTTTCAGAACAGCTTTTAAAGTCAATACAGGGCTTACACCATTCAGATTGGTTTATGGAAAGGAAGCTATAGTGCCAATGGAGTTTATTGTGCCATCTTTGAGAGTGGCTGTGCAACACAAATTGCCACAGGATGAGTCATTGCAACACAGATTAAACCAGTTGTTGACTTTGGATGAAGATAGGTTTCATAGTGCTTATGTGGCAATTGTGATTCAGAATAGGAGGTCAGCATGGTTGGACAATATCTGAAGAAGAAAAAATTGAAGGAAGGGGATTTAGTTCTGATGTACAATTCCAAATTGGGCAAGCATCCTGGGAAGCTCAAACTCAGGTATGTGGGGCCATACACAATTTTTCAGGACATTGGTCAGGGAACATTTATTTTGTCTGACTTGGAGGGGAATCTGCTTAAAAAACCTGTTAATGGTTTCCGTTTGAAGAAATTCTTGCCTAGTGTGTTTCACGATACTAGAGATGTGCAATGTGACTTGGTGGGAGCGATCTCATGTTCTAATTTTCAAGGACAGTATTATTATTCTATTGTTGAAACCGACTGGGGTGACAAGGGCATTATAAGGAGAATAAGAGATGATGGCAAATGTCAAGTCTTCACATGTGCTGAGGTGGGTTTTCCAAAGTTTGGCGCATGCAAACGGCTATTCGAACTTGAGTCTACTCACGCATAGAGGATTCATTCGCGTTCTGCGTTTTCATGGCCTAGCGTTTTCTGTGTCGTTTGCTGAACGTTCTGCTATACTTCTACTTTGTTCTCAGTGCTTGTTTGCAAGTTCTTTTCTTTCCAAAGCTTCCCGCTATGAGGAGAAAACTCAGTTCACCAGAGAAGATTGCTGATGAGCTAGTCCGGCATTCTGCTCGTGGTAAGGAGAAATTACCACAGGCTGATGCAAATGACTCAGATGCTAGCGAGGAAGATCTTACCAATTATGAAATGAAACCACGCACCGCGAGAGATTTGGCCTTGAATTTGATGTATCCTTTACACGATTTTCAGGTTCAGATGAATATTGAGCAGGAAGATAATGTTTTATGGCTGGAGCAGATGAAGCTAACTGAGTATGCTAGATTGCCATGGGAGAAGTATGAACAGAACATTTATGCACCCACTCAGTTGGCCTGTTTGCAGTTAGCTGATGTACCTTCCTGTCATAAGGAAGTGACCCCTGAGTTTTTAGCCAAAGTTTTTAAGTTGCCAATGGAAGGAGAAACAGAATGGAGCAAAGCATCAGATGAGCAGATGGTTGCTGAGTTTGGAGCTGCAGAAGGAAGCATAAACTATTATGTAATAAAAAAGGTTAAGAATAAAAACAGAAGAATTCAGCTGACATGGTTCATGGAGAGGATCTTACTTCTGGTGAAATTCGACTACATGAGAAAAGATACATTTGGTTTACTGGTAGCTGCAGAATTAGGCATTATGTTCAATTGGGCACATATCATGTACAATAGATTAGTTATGGAAGTACATGGTACAGACAAAAGAAAGCAATCTGGTACTAGCAAAATTCCAGCCATTCTAGGAATGATTTTTGAGGGGTCCAAAGTGGATTCTTTTCAGTTAGCATTGTCGATAATAAAAAATTAAGAACCTAGTAGCACGAGGGTTTCTCGGTGCTAGGTTCATGCAACGCCGCATACGAGCGATAGTCAAATCCATTGAAAGAAATGTTTTCCACATGTGCACCAATGCTGATTTTCTTAATTGTTTGAGCACATGGACATTCACAATTTGCATGAAGCATGAAATTTAAAGGTATTAGACAATATCTCCTGGATGCATGGCACTTGCTTTCTAGAGGATCGTGACCAACGTTGAGTGAGTGAGGTTGTCCAAGCTGTAGGCTAGGCGTTGGGTCTAGGGGAAAGAAAGTGAGGTATGGTACATTCCTGGATACGATCAATTGGTACCTTGAGTGGAAATATGTGCGATATTGTGTTATATATGTTTAGCGACGCATCGAGGGGCCAATCCCCAAGATGTAGGAGAGTCACAGTGAGGTAGTGGTAGTCAGCCGTGGGAGGACCTCCTATGTTTGTGTTTCATGCTATTTGGCAATGTGCAGGGACTCTCTCTAAGGAGTGTTAATTGGGTTAGGGTTGGACTACGAGACGTGATACAAATGCAAGATGTTTAGAAAGATGATGTATGTGTCATCCATGCTCCTAGCCGTGAGGCCGTGGGGTTGTTGAGCGCATGATAGAGGTCTGACTAGTGCATGAGCCAGTGCCAGCCCGTTTTAGGTCCCATCAAGATTAGTCTCTTTCCATTTTCAGTTTATCTTGTTGATTTCCTGTTTCTTTATCCATGGTTGGACATGGAGCTAGGTCAGTTTAGGCTAGTTAGGTTAGCTTCATTACAAAACAGAGATATTTATGTGTCAAACATGTCCCAAAACATCCTAGACATTTTCCACTATATGCGAGAGTCCATACATGACCTTTTGGGCACACAGTAGTACATGTACAGCAAGTACAAATGCCACAAATATCTTCCCGGCTGATAATAGTCAGCCAATACATAGCCAAAACAAGGGCAATCCAAGCTCAAAATCTTCCCGAATCATAGTATACATATGCCAACACATACAGAGACCAAGACATGATCATACTGACATTCATACATGCCCTGTCTTCAAGAACCAATGTCATATAACTCCTGTACTATTCATGTACATCCAATAATCATGTTAATGTAGTTGATTTTCAGCTCCAAAAGTCAACATTCAATGCTCTTTTCAGTTCATACAACATCCAACTTACATATGCCCATAATCAGGGACCACATATACTATCGAATGCCATAGATTGCTTCAAGAAGTAATAGATGCTTGATGTCCATAGTTCAAGACAAATTTCTAGCATGTTGAAACCTTCCAAAGCTGAGCATTTGACACCCCAGAACCATGATTAAATGCATGAGAATAAGGGCATATACATTGTTAGGATGAAAGCCCCAATGCCTTGGAACCACTTGTTGTTACTGCAGTAAATAACCACTCTGCACAGGTCTATGCTAAATATCTCAAAATTTGTGAAAATTTTGAAAAAAAAATTTGTTGCAAAGTTGTAGACCGCATAAAAATGGTCAAGAATTGCAAGTCATTTCTCCAAAATCCATTTCTATAGCAAGATATGGCTTTTGCAGAAAAACAGATTGTTAGGCACAATCTCCTTTGATGACTTTTTTCAGATCTTATGTCTTTGATATCAAATGGCCACTCATAGGTGCTCAATGAAGCCTTAAGAAGCTCACAAACAAGCAACATCAAGGTCTTGCATAAGCACAAAGGATGAACCTTGATGCATACCTTGACAGAAACAATGGCAACATTTCTTCTTCAGTAGAGACTCTTATCTTCAAGCTCTAGATCCAGACTCCTTCAATGCTATGCTCCAAAGAGCCCATTCATGTTGGCTCTTGTTAACTGTCAGACAAACAAGGTGGAATCGTTAGACAAACAAGGTGGAAAATCTAGAAAATCTAAAGCAAAAGACAAAGGCCAAGGCAAAAGTAAATGGAAGATGAAGGCGCAACATGAAAAATATGGAAACACAAGAAGTGTAAAAAAGTCCTAAATAGAGGAAAAATGCGCACAAGAAAAAGTGCAAGCCAATACTTTTGTAAAAGAGCGCAAGCGCATCATGTTTTAATTTAAAGAGCGTCGGGCTCTCACCCATGCAATTTGTAAAGGTAGATGGGTGGTAGGAAGGAAGCTAGAAAGATAGGAGGACAATGGGAAAAAGGGCCTAGACCACGGCCAGCCATGTAAAAAAGGGGATAAGGGGATGATCACCCAAAAGAGATTTAGGGTTTTTTATATAAAGTTGAAAAGTGAGAAGCTCATTCTTGTGTGTGGCCAAAAGTGGGTCTCTTCTTCTTCTTCTTCTTCTTCTTCTTGCTTGCTTGCTTGAGCTTGTGCTTGAGAGAGGGAGTGTGAGAGTGTGAGGGAGTGAGTGTGTGAGGGTGAGGAACCGAGGAGGAGAAACTCTCCATCTTCTCCTCTCTTCTTCTCTTCTCTTCTCTTCTCTTGTCTTACTCGTGGCAATGGAGCTTGGAGCGTGGAGCTTGAGGATGGAGCTTGCTTGAAGCTTGCACTTGGATCGTGGAGCTACCGGAGTGCGCGGGAGAGGAGGTAACTCGATCGGCATGGAGGTAAGCTCACTACACTCGTAGGATCAACGACGCGTCGGCTAGGTGAGAGATAGCCATTAGATCTTGCTTGAAACGCTTGAAACAATAAGTGGTCCGTGGGTCTCGACGGTTGAGTGTGAGCTCCCTCTACATTTTGGTTCCATTGCCGGGACCAACGGATTCAAGCTTGAGTACTAGCGCGCCTCATATCGAGCATTGAAGTAAGGGATTCATCCCTGAATCGGAGCTTGAGATTGGTAGGAAGTTGGGTTTTTTAATCTTCGAAGCAAGTAAGTATTTTGGGTTATTTTGTTTGTTTGATGATTGGAAAACATGGAGAAATCATTTCAATTTTTTGCTTGCGATTCTTGTTGCATTTAGTGTAGGTTAGGATTAGGAAATCAAATCGGAAAAGGGTAGGGTTTACCATTGCAAAACAGAGCACAAATCATGCAAAAAATGGCAAAAAGATTGCTTGAGATGCTTAATGTCTGCAAGTGAGTGATTGGGAGCATCCAAACCTTACCCGGGAAGGGGTTTAAGAGCCAAGAGGCCAGGGGAGAGCTCATTTGCAACCCTTGCAGTGAGTGAGAGAGAGAGAGAGCCCGCAGAGAATCGATTCGATCTTGTCGTCGGAGAGCCTACCGATCGCTTCAGTATATCAATCACTTTCTCTTGCTCCCACTTCTCAGCTTTTGGATCCAACTTGGATCTCAACTCATCTGGCACTTGAACATAGGCAATGCAACAAAAAATCTTCAAATGAGAAATATTTGGTTTCCTACCAGTATACCTCTCCTCTGGAGTCATCCCATGTATTGCTACAGTGGGAGTCCTGTTCATTATGTAGACTGATGTAGCAACTGCTTCAGCCCAGTAAAAATCTGGCAAGTCTTTTTCATTGAGCATGGCACGAGATACCTCTCCAGTATGCCTGTTTTTCCTTTCTGTAATTCCATTTTGTTGTGGGGTATGATTGCATGAATATTGTTGCTTTATGCCATGCTCCTGCAGGAACCTTGCAAACTCATTTGAGAGGTGCTCTCCCCCTCCATCTGACCTTAGGCATTTTATTTGCAGGCCTGTTTCTTTTTCAACCATAGCTTTAAGAGTTTTGAAATGCCCAAAAACTTCACTTTTCTTTTTCATAAAATATACCAAAACTTTTCTGCTATAGTTATCAATAAAAGTGATAAAATAATGACAGCCTCCAAGAGATGTAGCTTTAGTAGTCTACACATCAGAGTGGATTAATTCCAATGGCTTCTTACTCTCTTGAACATGTCTAGAAAATGGTTTCCTTTCCTGTTTTCCAAATTGACAGGCTTCACATACCTTATGCATTTCTGCAACCTTGAATTTAGGCAATCCTGCAACAATATTTTGGGCCTGCATTGATTTAAGTCGCTGTACATTAACATGACCAATGCGTTTATGCCAGATATCAATATCTTCAACTACACCGGTCCCATGTGCAAACATTGTTGCACTCAATTCAGGCATGTATGCATCCAACGTAAACATTCTGCCCTTCTTCTTTCCTTTTGCTATCAAGCGACCTTTATTTTTCATATCCTCAACAAAGCATCCATGAGGATTAAATCTGACCTGCAAGCCCTACTCAACCATTTGACCAACAAAAACCAGATTCTTGGTGATATTCGGGACATGAAATACATCTGACAGGTATTTCTTTTTCCCATCCTGCATAGACAAATGAATTTTTCCAATCTGCACAATAGGATGTGCAATATCATCACCAGTCTCCACAAATCCTGGTTTTTCCATTTTTCTTGCATCCTGCATCCATTATGCATGACCTGTCATGTGGTTTGATGCACTTGAGTCAACATACCACACTTCGTTGCTTTCTTCTGCACTTGTCACAGAATTGTTCATGTGCTGCACCATAAACAAATGCTCATTTCTGTCATCACCCTGTCTACTAGAAGATGCATAATTTCCTTGTTGCAATTTTCCATTCATGATGTCATTCTGCTTTTTATAGCAGTCTTTAGCCATATGACCCATTTTACCACAGTAGTAGCATTCAGCATTACTATTTGCATTTTGGCCTCTTTGCCATCCATCACAACCTCTTTGGCTCCCCCTGCCTCTAGAGTTACCACGTCCTCCTCCATAGGACTGGTTTTCTTGAGTTTGCTGCATATTCTGATTTCTACCACGGCCTCCAGATCGGCCTCCTCTACCTCTTCCAGCATTTGAGTAGAAGACAGCTTCTTTTGAAGTTCCTCCTAAAGAAGATGCACCACCATTTCTCTGCTCCTCAGAAATTAGAAGAGCAATCAACTCCTCAAAATTAGAAAATCTTTCACGGACGGAAATGGATGTTCGGAACTGTGTATAATCCTTTCCTAGACCATTCAAGCACAGAAACTAAATCATCATCTTCCACTGGCGACCCAATGGAAGCAAGTGCATCTGCAATCTTCTTCACCTTCATGTGGTGGTCATTGATGCTCATATTTTCTCTTTGCACATTGTGCAACTCTTGCTTGAGCTGCATTTTCCTGGCTTGCGTATTTGTGCTATGCATTTTTGACAAAGTATCCCATGCCTCCTTTGGCGTACTTGCATCTTGAATATGCACAATCATAGAGTCTGAAATGCTGATAGACAGCCAGTACATAACTTTCCTGGCTCTCTCATGCCATGCTTTAAATGCCTGCATTTGCTGTTGATTGGGAACATCAGGAAGAACTGGTTCTTCTTCATTTCCTGCAACGAATTCCCAATATCCTTTTCCCATAAGGAAATTTGTCATTCTAAACTTCCATGCTTGGAAGTTGTTCTTGTCAAGCTTTTCAGTGACAATATGTGAAAGAGAATCAGACGCCATTATAGAATACTGCAAAAAATTCTGTCACTGCAAAGAACATAGCTTCAGCCTCATAAGGGCAAATCTGCAAAACTGACGAAAGTGGTATTTGACCACACAGTCACTTCCTAGTGATAGCTCATTGTTCTACATAAGTGTTTTGAGCATTGCCTTGAGTATTGTATAGCATTCAACTCTTGAAAGTGTGTATTTGAGATTCCTTACAGTTTGTTGTTAGGTCATGTGGTAAGTGTGGTTAGAATTGCTATTGACCCTAAAAAGGTAGCTATCATTGTTGCCACGAGTCCCCCCACTATCCCTAGAGAGGTTCATAGCTTTGTTTCATCCATGGGCTATTATTGTAGGTTCATTATTGTGTTGGTTGAACGTTCACTACCCTTGATGAATCTCTTGTTGCACAACCATGTTTTCGAGTGGATTGAACCATGTAAGGTTGCATTTGAGAATGCTAAGATGGAACTTTCCAAAACATTAGTGCAAAAAGCTCCCCAAAAGGGAGAAGCTTTCTATATCTTTGTGGTTGCAACAATGCATAGTATCAATTTGTTGTCTTTCCAAGATTTGGGAGTTGCAGTTATATCATTTGATTGCATTTGCAAGCCAAAAGTTGGGGGCTTTAGAGCTTCATTATAGTTATTTAGAGAAAGTTTTATTAGGTATGATATTTTCCACTAAGAAGTTTAGGCACTACATTCTTTACGAGGAGATAGTGTTTTTCACCAAGGCTGAGGGGTTACGCCTATTGTTGAATAAGCTTCAACCACCTGATCACCTAGCCAAGTGGTTAACATCCTTGCAAGAGTTTGACTATGAGATTCAGAGCAAACTACCAAAATTACAAGGTATTCTGGAATGTTTAGTAGATTTTGGTGAAACTAAGAAAGAGTGGGTTGACATAAGTGATTCATTTTAGAGGAATGCCAAGATTCAACATGTGGGGGTTATTTCATTGAATGGCTTGCTGCTGCCAAGAAATTTGCGCGCTAGATATTGGTGGTAAACGTTTTTCCAAGATGCTTTTGACTATGTCAAACCTTGTGATATTTTTTAGAGACATTATGCGAGAAAAAATCGTAAACGATTGCTTAGACCCATTTTAGTGACATTTTCCTTTGAAAAGTGGGGCAATGATTTCATGGAATCGGTATATCCTTTGTGTATAACACAAAAGCATTATATCATTGTGGCAACACACTAATTCACCAAGTGGTCTGAAGCTCATGCTATGATGAAGGGTAATGCTAAGAAAATGCCATGTTTTATCATGGAGAAAATTGTTTGCCATTTTGGTCCACCTAAAGTATTAGTATTTGACTATGGGAAACACTTTTTGAATAAGGTTATAGAAGCCTTAACTGAAGTTTTGAAAATTAAGCACAACAAAACCACCCCTTATATCCCCCACGCAAAGGTGTAGATAGAGAGTACCAATAAGCAACTTATGGGGACTCTATCCAATACTGTATCAGAGGGTAAGTGTGATTGGGATAAGAGACTATATGTGGTTGTTTGGGCTTACAACACGACATTCAAAAGAGCAACATGCCACACCCCATTCAAGTTAGTATATGGAAAGAGTGTGTCTTGCTCTTAGAGATTGAATTACCTACCATGAGATTTGCTTTAGATCACTCTTTGGGTGAAGAGAAGAGGAAGCATTGCAAGAACGGTTGACTTCCTTAGCATATCTTGATGAGATTCGATTATAGACCTTGTTGCAGTAAGAGGTAGGGAAGAAGGAGATGAAAGTGCTTTGTAACCTTCGAGCCAAAAAATATAAATTCATTAAGGATTAGTTGGTCATATATTATGATTCACATTGGGAGATGTTTCCAAGAAAGTTAGAATCCAAGTGGGATGGCCCTTATAAAATAGGGAAGAATGGCTCTACAACCATTTTACCAATCTTGCAAGGGGTTGAGTTTAAAACTAAAATAAACATCAATAAGTTGAAGCCCTATTATGTATAGGGGCTGACATAGCACTTGGCACCTTTGTAAGTCTCCTAGGATCCAGCTTAAACTTGCAAAGTATACAAGGCAATTGGATGGGTAAAGCCATTCCTTATCTTGAGCATCCATACTTAGAGTAGTGTTACCACCAAGGTTGAGTCATTTGGTGGAGTAAGGGTTATCACATTATTGAGTTGTTGGATGACTCTTTTATGTGGAATATTAAGGTCTATTGTTATCACTATCATAAGGTTCTTGGTTGGAAATGAGAGGCCAATTTAGAGGCACGCCCTATGGAATTTTAGAGCATTTTTGGTGGATCCATAAGGCGTTTTTAGTGAAAATTGAAGATTTAAAGCTTTAAAGTGGATGTTCATGCAAAGTGTTTAAGGCACAAGACATGTAACATTTTAAAGTTAGAGGCATAGTGGAGCGCTAAGTCATGTATATAAGGAGTATAAAAGAGTCTAGCCATCAATTGCTTGTCATTTTCACACATTTGAGGTCCTATTTCATGCTTTAAGGCCTTAATTTATGTGGAAACACAAAAGTGGGACATGTTTTTGGTCAAAAAAGATCCCAAAATCATAAGAGCATACCCAATTTAAAGGGGTACTTGTGATAGAGTTTAAAGGGGTGCTTTCTTTAAATGTGTCTTCTTGTTATAAAGAGAGGAGAAAAGGGGGAAAAAGTGTGCAAAAGATGAAAAACGTTTTCATGGGCTCCTTGTGGATGATCTCCTCCTCTCGAATCTTCATCATTTGGTACTTTTGATCATATATTTGGAGCCTACTCTCCTTTCTCTTCGTGATGATATCATTTATGTGGGTTGTTTTGAAGAAATGAGAAATAAAAATTTAGTCTTTCTCTCTCCTTGTAAAAAGTAGCCATTCTCTCGCCTCCCTTCCCACACATATAATGTCAATTCTTATGAGAGAAGGGGGAAGGGGAGTATGAGGGTGAGAGATGGAAGCGATGTGACTAAGGATGATTGAGAGGTAGTGATGGAGCATGGTGGAGTCCTATCAAGTATGTTAGTAGCCATTGGAAGCATTAACAACATTGGCATGCACATGAGACAAGCACGTCTGACATATAAGTGGTTTTTAGGAAAGTTAATTAAATTTCATAGCAAATGAAATGGGATTGAAAAACTATTTTAGAGGGAGAAAAAGAGATATGAATACTTACATTTTAGCACTTTACATTTTCTATTTCTTTTTTTTACATTTTTAATTGAATAAATGATTGATAATTAAGAAAAAATAAAAATAAAAAATACCAACAAATAATAAAATTAATTAAATAAATCAAAAACTAAAAAATATAATTATGTTTTAAATGTACATTCAAAAATCATAAAAACAAGTAATTTTGTATCTAAATAAGACGTTTTTGTAGTACGAGAGTAGTCTTGGTGCTATTTGCGATGTGCCAAAGGAATCTATGTATCAAAAACTAGTGGATAATTTCTAAAGAATTGATTCTTTGCTATATTTCATAAATAAATTGATCTTATGTCATCTATATTCCCAAAGGTAACATGAGTCAAGAGGATTCAATGCCTTTAGGATGTAACTAGCAACACCACAACAATGGGAAAATTCAGGAAAGATATAAAATGATGTTTGTTGCATATACACATCTTGTTTTCTCATTAAATATGGTTTTGCATGTTCATCCACACTTTGCATTCAGGAATGTACTACACACACTGATGCATAGTGCTTGATTTTCCCATGATTAAGTGTGTGAGACAATCCTAGCTATTTAGTTATGTGGGCTTAAGAGGGTTATAAGTAAGGGAAGAATGAAGCTTGCTTGTGTTATATTTTTGCAAGAAGATGAGGACCAGGGGGTCAATCCCTAACCAAGTCAATATGCTAGTTCTAGAGGTTGTGGCACACTCAGGCAAGGAGGAGCTTGTATTACATATATGTGGTGTGTTGGACACCTTATGTTGGGCAGTTTTGCTTGGAGTTTGGGGGAGGAAATTAGATAAGTGGACTACATAACATAATATTTTAGTGTTTAGAGAGGTCTTCTACCTTATAGTCAATCATCATGGCCGTAGGGCTGTGGGGGTTGGTTGTGTGAGGTCTGGCAATGAGCTTTGAGTGGGAGAGCATGACACATAACATTCCATTGGGATACTTTTAGTGAACATATCTGTAGGATTCTCATCAGTTGAGATCTTGACAACCTCTATCTACCTATTCTCAACCAACTCTCTAATGAAGTGATAAACAAACCTCAGTGTGGTTGGTTTTCACATAAAGGACTCGATTACATGCCAATTGAATGACATCCACCATCGAGTTCAAATGCAATATAGGAGTCATAGTTATATCAAGGTCTATCACTAGATGGCCTAACTGTAGGGCCTCCTTGCAAGCCTTCATGACTACAATGTACTCAATCTTGGTAGTATGCAAGGACATGCATTTCTATACCTTGGATATCAAAGATACAACTCTAGCAAAAGTGAAGAAAAAGCCAGAGGTGGACTTATTACTATTTGCATGTCTTGCATAACCAGAGTTTGTGTAGTCCACGACTCCAGTATCTTGGCCACAATAGCAAATGCGCATATCTATAGTGCCCTTAAGGTATTATATGATACCCTTTACACAATGTCCAAACGTCACTTGCTAGGTATTGCCATATAACGAGCCCCAAATCCTATTGAAAATGTTATGTACCTAGGTCTAGTGGCTATTATGGCATACATCAAGCTACCCACCATGGATGCATAGCCATCTCGGGCCTCTCATCATCTAACTACAAACTATCTACCTAATTGACCTTCACATGAGAAGGTAATGGGTAGCCAATAGGCCTACTACCCTACATATAGAATTGCTCAAGGACTTTATGAATGTACTCAGAGGAGTCCCTTAGAGCGATTGTGTATAATGCAAATACCAAATATGTGAGAGATATGTCCCATGTTCTTCATCTCAAAGCTCTTATTAAGCCGAGTCTTCAAAGCATCTAACTCATCATCATGAGTACTTCTAGTAATAAGCATGTCATCAACATATAAAACCAAAATGATAAGGCTAACTCTACGGCCCTTATTCATGTAATACATGGATCCATATCACTAGAGAGTAATCCAGTGAATGCATAAAGGTTTCAAACTTATGATATCACTCCCTAGGTGCCTGATTCAATCCATAAAGACTCTTTCTCAACTTGTACAATAGGTATTCCTTGCCTTTTTCCTCAAATTCCTTAGGTTACCATATATAGATATCCTCATGAAATAAAGCTATTTTTACATATATTTGATACAAGACTAGATTCAACTATGTAACTAAGACCAATACCAATCATAGGGTAGTCATGTTGACCACAATAGAGAATTTCTCATCAAAATAAACTTCTCTTCTCCTATCCAAAACACTTACCAACCAATTTGGCCTTAAATGGTGGCTTACAGTGACTAGAGGTACTCTTCAACTTGTACACTTACTTGCATAGCAATTCATGTTTACAATCTACTGGCAAGAAAACCAAATCCCATGTATAATTTTTTTACAGTGAATCATACTCAAACTAGATAGTCTTCTCCCATGAGTGACTATCACCTTTATGCATAGCCTCTTCATAAGGGGCTCACTAAAATCTATCACCATGGAAAAATGCATAGAGAGCTTAAAATGATCAAAAGGATATGAGGCTCTCATAGACCATCTCAAGACTACCTCTTTATAAGTAAGGGGCTTACCATAATTTGTCACCATGACATAATGCATAGAAGGCTTAAATTGTTAGGAGAACATAAGGTTCTAGTGGAGCATCTGAAGACTAATTGAGGGGATAAAATGGCCTATCCTATACATCCAACATCATGATCTTACATAACATGTAGATCCTAGGCCACTACGTCATCAAATATTGTAGCAAGCTATCTATATTAGGGCTGGTTTTATTGTAAGAGGAGGTTTGTCCTAAAAGTTCACCTTGCATATCTCAACTACATGCTCTGATCTCATATACATCTTTTCCTTATGGAACATGACATCATGGAAAAATGGGTAACCTTCTGAGCTTGTAGAACCCAAAGGTGATATCCCATCTTATCTGCATTACCATATCTAAGAAAGATGCATTTGATGGAGTTTGAATCTAACATATTATGTTTATCTTTGGAAATATAATAGAAATCCTACATCCAAGACTTGCAAGTGTGCATATGAGAGAGGTTTATTAGACCATACCTTCTTTGCAAGTCTACCACTAAGAGTAATACATGGACATCTATTAATCAAATGAACATGTAGTAGAAATTACCTTAGTCCAAACGTATTGTGATAAGCGAGTCTAACTAAGTATACTATGGACTCTTTCCTAAATAGTCCTATTCATGCACTCTACAATACCATTCATGGATGGGGTGTATAGGAAATCAACTAATACTTAATACCTCTCATCATAAGACTACTCAAACGCCTTAGAAACATATTCACCCTCATTATTAGATTGTAGGCATTTTAGCCTATGCCTAGACTGGTTCTCAACCATAACAAGAAAGCATTGAAATGTAGCTAACACCTCTAATTTCTACTTAATAGAATAGGCCCATACTTTATATGAAAAGTTATCAATGAATATCACAAAGCATTTAGCATTTGACAGGGCATGGTACCACAAACATATGAATGAACAAGAGCTAAAGGCTCACCCATAGATAGAGCCAAACTTTTATAAGGGTTATGTATCTGCATACCATATAAACAATGATCACAAGAGCCAAAAGATGAGTAGTTAAGAGGCAATAAATAGTGCAAATGAGTGAGTGCTTTCATTCCTTTAAGGGATGTATACCCAAGATGGTGATACCAAAGAGATATATGAGGAAGATTAGTCACAACCAAAACATGAACAATAGATCCAGATATAAGCAAAGGATAGAGGCTACCAACCTTGCAACCTCGAGCAAAAACAAGATGGCCATTGGTAATCTTGCATGAAAAATCACCAAAAGATACATGATACCTACCACCATCCAACTATGCGATGGAGATAAGGCTTTTAGTTCAAAGCTAGGACATGACATATATCATGAAGCACAAATGGGATACTAGTACCATAGGGACATGATGTACATCATGAATCACAAATGAGGCACCAATATCAAACCACAATCTCACATCACCCACGCCAATAATAGCCAATGGGTATCATCTCCTAGTCTAACAGAACCTGTGATAGTGCAATAGGTATAAAACTAGTGTGAACGATGGGGGTTAATATGAAATGAAGCCCCCAAATCAAGATATCAATATACTAAGAGTAAGAAGATGGCAATTGAGTAATATGAAGTGATGAACTAGCAAGTATGTAATCATTTGACATGTACTCCAAGACATTTATCTCTTCTATCTTAACACTAGACTTAAGAACAATGCTTTAATCATCAGAAGTTTTAGCATTATACTATGCTTTTCATTTGCCTTTTTCACACCTATCATTACATATCTCATGGCATTGTGTCCTTATGTGAACTTGCTACCTACAATAATGACAAGTAAGAGGGAACTTAGAACCTTGGGACTTACTACATGATTGTCCACGAGACTTAGACTTACCCGTGTTGGGCTGTGAGTCTCTACCATATATATTATTCCCATTACCACCTTGTCTGCCTCTTATTGGGAATGCATGAGAAATAAGAGTTTCCTTAATATTCTTCCTAGTTACTTCTTTTGTGAGTAAAGCACCCTCTACATCCTTGTTGAAAGCCACCTTCAAAAGGGTTCATACTCATAGTAGTGTCGAAGGTATCCTAGGACTTAGGTAGTGTAACAAGCAAGAAATTAACATTCTCCTTAAACTTTAGGCCCCACAAAGTAAGCTCAGTTAAAATGGAATGAAACTCATTTAAATGAGAAGACATAGATGTCCCTTTCTTCATGCGAAGGTCCATGAGTCTCTTAAGACAATACATCTGAGTCGCATGACTATGCTTATCATAAAGATCACTAATATTTTTCCATAATGCATAAGAACCATCATCAATCTCAATGACATTAAAGTATACCTACCTTGACAATAACAAAATGATGATAAACTTACATAGCTCATCAAACTCTTTCTATTTATCCACATCATAAAGTTCTAGCTTTATGTCCTCTAATTTCAATAGTTTGACTTGCTTCTTTTGCACCAATACCTACAAATTTTGATTTTTCCAATACTAGAATTTATTGCCATCCAAATTCTCTATGTTGAAGAAAGCATTGTCATTAAAAGAATTTGAAGTACCTACCACTATGTATACCAAAAAAAGAGAGTATGAGCTGCTATAATTATAGTAAAACATTTCCATACCAAGCCAAAAAGAGTGTAGCAAGAGGAAGACTGAGAGAATACATTGTTGTCCACAAGTAGGAAGCACTAGAGTGCTAATTACAAGTATTTACTCTCAAAAGAACTACTTAGAAGAACAAGTTTTTAGCATAGCTATCTATAAAATTGTAGTAAATCAATATGTAGTTGTAGACAAATATACAAAAGAGAAAGCTCCCATTATGGGAAAATCCAGGTAACAATCGAGAAATACAATGCAACTAGTAGTATAAAGTTAGATCATAAATCATTAAGTACCAAAGACTATCAAAACATCCAAGGTGTCATGTACATATATGCATACCACAATGCATGAGCATATATCCATGACTAAAAACCCAATGATAATAATGGTACATGAATAACATGTAGGCATTCAATACATAGATATTAACCTATGAGTGCTTGCTAACCAAACCAGAACTATTCTACTTTGTATAAAATAGGGAATTGGAAACTACATATAATCAACTCTATGCTTACTCAAATCTATACTTCTTCTCACACTCTTTTTTTTTTTGAGTTATAGAACACCTCAATTTGATATTCTACGCAAAAGTTATGGCCAAAATATGAAAGTGCTATCAAGTTGCCATAGATATCCACAACTTCTACAACATACTTTATCAACTTAAAACGGATAGAATGGATCCAAACTAAAAACTTGAAGGTATTTTTACTTTCTCCTTTTTTGTGCATACATTTGAGATGAAGAAAATGGAAAAGCGTTGATTTCTCTTCTCTTGAAAGGCTGCAATGTTGCTGAATCTCTTTGAGCATCCAAGTCCTCTTTCTAAGCATCCAAAGTCGAGTTGTTTTGCTACCTAGCTCAATGCCGAAATGGACTATTGTAACCCCAAATCAACCCTCAATGGCTCAAGCACTTGGTTGACTTAGATTTAGATCTTGGCTATGGAAATAGTACCTCTATCAATGCATGGATAGCAAGCATCAATGTCAAAGACTAAGCTTGAATCTTCAACCTTTGTAACAAAGCTTTAAGCCATGTGCTCCTTGCTTCAAGTATGAGCTCCCACAAATATTGAACACCACTCCGATATCAATTAAAGGTTGGAGTAGGAGTGGAAGAACGAGTCTTGTCGAGCAAATTAGAAAACCTACTAGTTAACATAGAAAACCCAATGGGCATGACAAAAAGGCTAGTGGGCTTCAAATTTCTATATAAATTCAAGCACAGGGAACTCATAGGACTTCATTTTACTCTTGCTTTTTAGGCTTCTCTCTCTCTCTCTCTCTCTCTCTCTCTCTCTCATCTTGTTGGTATGAGTGGTAGGGTGGGCTTGTCAATTGGCATGCACCATGAATTCAATGTATACATGTCATGAGGTAGACCTATCCTACCACTTAATGTATATGTATGTGTACATGTATGCACATTTTCACATATATATGTATACGTGTGACACAAGGGGCCATTCAATTGGCCCTTTCTCATTGGGCATGGATAGGCACTTGCTCGTGAATTTAGCTAGATAATGTCATGACAAGCTAGGTATAAACAAACAAAGAGATGGGCATTTAGTCATATATTTGGCTAAATAATATCCTAATACGTAAATTGTTTGATATTGCTTGATGTGGTAGGCATTTAGTAGTCAGGACTCAACCAATGTCTGGGCTCACATTTGGCTTCTCCTCATAATGGGGGGCTTACAACTTTGAGCACCATGGATCATTGGTGGCACCTAATGAGGGTGGGGCATTGTTCATATCTAACACCCCCCCTCAATGTCCACCCATAGGTGAACTATCCCCTTGGCCCAATGCCGAGTCTCTGAAGATGAACTTGAAGCAGATCATTCATAAGTGCTTTGGTGAAGGTATCTGCTCCATTCTCCTCTATTGGACAGTAGACCAGTTCCACTATCCCATCCTCCATCAAATCATGCACATAGTGATACTGGATCTCTATATGTTTGGTTCGTGCATGAAACACTGGATTTTTGGCAATGACGATGCAACCCTGATTGTCACATTTCAGCACAGTTGGTTCTTCATCCTGCACTCCCATATGCCATAGAATCCTTCTCAACTATACTGCTTCACATGCAGCAAAACAAGCTGCCTTGTACTCTGCTTCGGTAGAAGACAATGCCACTGTTGGCTGCTTCTTACTAATCCAAGAGAAAATTCCTGAACCCAAAGAGAAACAATAACCAGAAACTGACTTCCTGGAATCACTATCTCCTGCCCAATTTGAGTCACAGTTCCCCACAAGAGAAGTTTCAAAACTGTATGTGATACCATAGTCAAGAGTTTCCTTCAAGTATCTGAGCACCCGCATCCCAGCCTTCCAATGACTCTCATGAGGTTTGTTTGAGAACCTGCTCAAAACACCAACAGAAAAACTGATATTTGGTCTGGTGTTACACAAGTAGATCAAACTGCCAACCAACCTCCTATACCCTCCAATGTCTGCTAGTGCAGATGTATCCTCGATGGATAACTTTGCATTCACCTCCATAGATGTAGCTATCTCCTTGCAGTCGATCATGCCAAATGCCTTCAAGATCTCCCATGCATACTTCTTTTGATGAGAGATGAAGATCTTTCATGGCTCTTGCTAGGAAAGATCTCCCATGCATACTTCTTCTGAGAGATGAATATCTTTCCTGGCTCTTGCCAGATTTCAATCCCCAAACAATAGTGCATCAAGCCCAAGACTGTCATTTCAAACTCAGAACTCAAAGCCTTTCGAGTTTGGTTGATCATATCTTCATAGTCGCCTGTAATAAGAAGGTCGTCCACATATAGGACAATCACTATAGACTTTTTACCATCCGTGTAAACATACAAGTTAGCATCTGAGGCACATCTTTTGAAGTTTAGGTTTAAAAAGAACTTATCTATTCGCTGGTACCATGCTCTGGGGGCTTGTTTCAGCCCATACAATGCCTTCTTCAGCTTACACACTTTGTTCTCAGAATGGGGGGCCTCAAACCTTGGTGGTTGAGCCACGTACACCTCCTCCTTGAGGTCACCATTTAAGAACGCTGACTTAACATCCATTTGGTACACTGGCCACTTCTTGTGGGTAGCCACTGCAAGTACCATGTGAATAGTGGTCATTCTGGCAGTTGGGGCAAATGACTCTTGAAAATCAAACCCTTCAACTTGTGAAAATCCTTGGGCAACCAGTCTAGCTTTGTACTTTTCTAAGGTACCATCAACCTTGTACTTTACCTTCCAGATCCACTTGGTGCCAATAACCTTCCGCTTTGCTGGTCGATCCACTAGCTCCCAAGAGCCATTCTTCATTATGCTGTCATACTCCTCTTGCATAGCAATCTCCCATGATGGATCTGCAAGTGCTTCTTCTAAGTCAATTGGCTCCTTTACTTCTCTCATAATCTCAACCATCAAGGCCATATTGACTATGTGAGCAGAAGCCCTCCTTTGCTCCTCTATTTTCTGAGACCTCCTTGGTCTGTCTGCCTTCTCCTCAATAGATGCAGGCATAGGATTATTGTGGTCATAGAGCTGCTTCACCCAGCGTGGCAATGGCTTTTCCGGTGGGGTGATGTCAGGTTGGTGAACTTTTTCCTCATCATCTAAATATGATGCTTCCTCCTCCTTAAGGATAGGGACAGCTCTCGGGACAAGTTCATAGTGGACTACTTCTTTGCTTGATGATAAAGTGGAAGAACTTGCCTTCTCCTCCTCCACTGTATGTGGCTCCTCCTTGAACACCACATCATGGCTCGCGATGATCTTCTTTGCCTCTTGGTCATATAATTTGTAAGCCTTTTGCTCATCACTATAACCCAAGAAGATACATTTTCTGCTTTTTGGTTTTAACTTGTTTCTCTTCTCATCTGGAACATGTGCATAACATTCACATCCAAAAATTCTGAAATGTGAGACTGATGGTTTCTTACCAGTGTAAGCCTCATGAGGTGTTTTTTCCTTGAGAGCCTTTATGTAGCTCTGATTTAGAATGTAGACTGCAATATTAACAGCTTCACCCCAAAAATGGTTAGGCAATCCCTTGCCCTTTAGCATGCATCTTGCCATCTCCACAATGGTGCGATTCCTGCATTCCACAACACCATTTTGCTGAGGTGTGTGAGGTGTTGTCAATTGACGCTTGATCCCTTTGCTCTTGCAAAAGTCTTCAAACTCCTTTGAGTTGAACTCACCACCACCATCTGTTCTAAATTTCTTCACACTTTTCCCTGTTTCATTCTCAACAAGTTTTAGCCATTCTTTAAACTTACCAAAAGCTTGAGCCTTATCACGAAGGAAGTACACCCACATCTTCCTACTATAGTCGTCGACAATCAACATAAAATAAGAAGATCCCCCCAACGCTTGTGTAGGCATCTTACCACACAAGTCAGCATGCACCAACTCTAGAGGAGCATGTGCTCTATTCTTGCTTTCTTGTGGAAATGCCTTTTTCTCTTTTGCTTGCCCATCATACAAGCTTCACATGGTTCCTTCAATTCAGTTATTGTAGGTAGGTGAGCAACCATACCTTGCTTTTGCATCTCCTTCAACACTGCAAATCCGATGTGTCCAAACCTTTCATGCCAAAGCTTACTTGTGCCCACTCCAGCGGTGGCTGTAAGAGCACTTAGCTCATACAGGTTGTTTCTTCTTTCTCCTTTGCCAACAATTGTGCCAGCACTATCAAGAATTTCTGCACCTATCTTCTTGAACCTCACTTCATGACCAATATCAGTTATGGCAACTGATAATAGATTTCTCTTGATTTTGGGAACATACAACACATTTGAAAGCTTTTTGACTTCACCATTTGTAGCAACAAAAGAAATAGTACCTGTGCCCGCAGCAAGGAATTTAGCATCATTTCCAACCATCACAGTGATGGATTCATGTAGAGGCTGCATAGAACTGTATAGACCTTTCTTGTTGGTCATGCGATGGGAGGCCCCACTATCCAACACCCATGAGTCAGTGGTAGATTCTTCTTGCCGAGGAGCAGACTTCCTCAATT